>NC_133621.1:107331046-107646671 GCF_048593235.1 Sminthopsis crassicaudata
CCCATTTTAATTTTATAAGACTTAGTAATGTGTTTGATTATTTTTTAAAAAATTCTTCATGTGAAAGATGATGGTGGTGCTTTTCAGTTTCATTTTTCTTTTACTTTATAAAAAATGCAAAAAATTGTAAAGGTTGTAAACATGGTATTCTAATAGATTTTTACAGCAATTTTATAGGCTTCTGAAAAGAACTTTGTTCAAAAACTTAAGGCCTTTAATTTTATTATGTGTATGCTTTTAGATGTTTTTTTTTCCAAAGTGATAAAGTGATGCCAATTTTTGTAATGGTAATGATTGAAACAGATTTTGCCAGAAGAGGTTCAAAGTGCAACATAAAAGAAAGTAAGGTTTAGTTTACTTGATTTTGAGGTAGGAAAAGAATCAGTTCTGATTTTGAGAATCAGTTTAGAACTACTTATATAGGCAACTAACTCTTGAAGGTTATTTTATAGTTATTAGGTTGTAGTTTTTCCTTTTTTAAAAAAAAACTTAAAAGTTGATAACTATAGAATTCAAATTTTAAATGCATTAGATAATGTGTAGTGGTGATGGTGTTTTATAGCTTCTGTATCTCATATTGATGAGTAAAGCTTTTTTTTTTTTTAAATAATTTGAAAGAAAATCTTTAGCAATGATAGCTCTTCTTAAGCTCCCTGAAAGCAAGGATTAATTTTTGTCCTCATATCCTCATTGCATAGCACAATGCCTAACACATTGTTGGGCACTTAATTAATGCTTATTGATCCTGAGTGTTTAGAAAAGGGTAGACTGGAAAGGAAAAGGGAATAGTTAAGTTTTTCTGGTGTTGATCCCTGTATTCAAATTTGAATTTAACAAAATTCTTATTTTCTATTAAGAAAAAGCAAAAGGTAATGATATATAGAAAATATAAATGTGCTTTTTGGTGGCGTAGAAAGTAATTTTTTGAAGAAAGTAGTGATCAAGTTTTGTAAAACAGTTATTAACTGAAATATCAGAGGGATAAAATATTTCTTTAGCTGCAACAAGTAGACGCTTCACTTTTATGCCAAATAGCTGAAATTTCTTAAGCTTTTTTTTTTTTAATTCTTGGAATAAAAAAGTGCCAATTTTGGGTATTTGCAATACTAAATATTCACTCTTTGTACTGTTGAGTGACCTTAGTGGCATCACAATATGGAATCCAGGTCACTGACTGATTTGAGTTATCAGTTCCACTTTTTCCTTTCTCCTTCACTTTCTACCAATTGACTTTTGATTTCTTGCATGTTTGATTATGACAATAATTGTGAAGCCTGAAATAAATGAAAATGATGAAGTGATCAGTCAGTAAGCTTTTATTAAGTGCTTGCTGTCTTTCAGGTCTTGTGCTAATTGCTGAGGAATCAAATGCAAAAAATCTTTGCTCTTCAGGAACTTACTATCCAGTGAGGGAAACAACAAGCAACAAATATGGTCAAACAGGTCATATACAGGATACAGAGAAAAGCTGTTAGAATTAAGAGGGATTGGGAAAGGCGTCCTGTACAAGGTGAGATTTTTGCTGGGACTTGAAGGAAGCCAGGGACACCAGTGGACAAAAATGAGGAGGGCCAGGCATGGGAAGCAGTTGGAGAAAATGCATGAAGCCGAATGGAGACTCAACCATGAAACCCAAGGAGACCAGTGTCATTGAGCCTTAGTATCTAATGTGGTAGGAGCTGTAATGTGTAAAATGGAAAGGTAGTAGTGGGAGGCTAGGTTATGAAGGGTTCTGAACAATAAAAAGAAGCTTTTTGTATGTGATCCTGGATGTAATAGGGAGCCACTAGAGTTGAGTTTGGGAATGACAAGGCAGCAAGATACAGTGGCAAGAACTCTGGATTTAGGGTCAGAGGTCCTTACTTCCCAGTTGCTGCTCTGTGGTCTTGTGGAAATCATTTAGCTTCTTAATAGCTTCAATTTTCCCCCTTGAAAATTAGAAGGTTTCATAACTTGATGTTTTAGGTCCTTCAAAAAATATAATCCTTTGAAATTATTTTTGATAGTGATGCTTTTTCTGCCATTTACGTTTCGATTTTTCTTTGTCTTAAACACAATATTTTTCACCTGAGGTGGGTCTTGGTCTACCATACATACTCTGAAAAACAAATTCTGGAAACTTATGCACAAGGGCTAAGCAGTGGTCCTCAAATTTTTTAACTAGGGGACCAATTCACTGTCCCTCAGACTGTTGGAGGGCTGGACATAGTAAAAACAAAAACTCACACTGTCTTTGCCCCTCAGCCCATTTGCCATAACCTGGCATAAATGTCCTCAGGGGGCCCAAGTTTGAGAACCCCTGGGCTAAGGTATTCATTCAGAGTGAACATATTTGCAAACTAATTTTATTTTATTTATTTTTTTTGTCCTTGATTATGAAGTAAAGGGACTTTTTTTCTGAGACTTGTGATGTTGAATTTTCATTATGGATAAATAACCAATAGCAATAAGGGACCTAGTGACTGTCCAGTTAGTTGAATGGGCCCTTTGTGGAGGATTTACTAGGTGATATAGCCAAAAATAGAACAGAATTAAAGAGCAAGAGGTAGTTTCTTACTTATTTTATTAGAAGGAGTTACCTGTATTGATGGGATATTAGCTACATTAAAATAATTATTATTTGAACCAATATTTTTATAAGTCCCTATTGTGTTTTGTAAGATACTGAGGGTTTGCAGAATTACATATAAAACAGTCCCTTCTGTTCTGAACAAGGGAACTTATGATCCAATTGGGAAGACTTGGATACATAAAACAGGAAAATACAAGTTACTCTGTACTTTTTGCATTTTTAGCACACGGAATGCAGTAGAGGCTAGTGTGGGCTTGAGTAGTTGGGGAAAGCATCCTGGTGAGTATGGAACTTGAAGAATAGAAAGGATTTAGATATTAAAGACATACAAAGACTGGGGAATTCTCACATGAGCCAATGCCTATAAGTAGTAGATGATAGTAAGAGATTTGTTTGAATGGAAAGTTGAATTGGAGGAATTGATTAGGAAGAAGATTTTGTGAAGGAAAAGTGAGCTGGATCATAGAGAGTTATTACTTCCAGTTGAATTCATCATTGTGGAATTATGGAGGAAATACAAAAGCAAATATGAAACAGCCGATTCCTGCCATCAAAGTATTGCTTTTCTACTTGGTATTGGTTTAGAATAATGCATAATTGAGATGCAGTTGTAAATATGAAGTTATTTAAGAATGAAAGGATGCTAAATTGGGAAATCAATAAGGTTTCATTGAGAAGATACAGAAATTTTAGTCTTGGTGATGAGAGAATGTGTACATTTTACTTGAGAGATATGATAGCTTGTTTGAATTCATGAGGGTAGGAGATGAAATTTGGCATTTCTGGAAAGGTTAGTAGTGAAAGAAAATATGAAATGTTAGATTGGTACAGAGGCAGGCTGTATGGTTATAAAGATCATAGGAAACTTTTGAAAGTTTTTGAGCAAGAGAATATGATCAGACCTCTAACTTGTGAAAGATTATTTTTTAGCCATTCCTTGGAAGATGCATTAGAGAGGGAAGACACGTGAAATTGCCATTGCAGTAGTTTAGATGAGGGCTGAAGTAGGGCAGTGACCATTTGAGTGAAGAGGAGGAGGTAGATAGAGATGTTGTAGAGGTGGAACTGATAGCACTTAATGGTCTGCTCTGCAGGGGAGGAGAAGTAGCAGCAGTACCATGTGATATTCAGATAGCACTTTAAAGTTTGGAATAATATTTCATTTGAACCTCCCACTAATCCTGTGATGTAGGTGCCAGGATTATCCCAGTTTTCCAGAGGAGGAAATTCATGTTGAAAGAGCTAAGTGACTTGCACAGAGTTTTACAGCTAGAAAGTGTTGGACATGGAATTTGAATCCATATTTTCCTGACACTTGAATCTTGTACTCACTCCATTATTCTGATGCTGGCAGCCTTGGTAGAAGTAGAGAACTTTGGAGGTGGGCAAAGTTCAAGAGAAAATAATGTTTGAAATGCCCAAGAGAGAGCTATGTGGAAATATCCAGCATTGCCTTGGTGTTGGAATATTGGAGTTAAGATGAGAAATTAAATCGAGGAATTTGGGAGTTGAATGAGTAGAGAGTCAACAGGAACAGATGAGATCACCTGCTGTTTAGAGCCAGTGGGAGAAGACTGAGGATAGGGATTTGGAGAACACCTGTATTTAATTAAGTGTGAAGGGTTGGATGGTATACCTAAGGAGACTGAAAAAGAATTACAGACAGGTAAGAAAATCAAGAAAAAATAGTATCATGAAAGCCAAGGGAAGAGAGAATATCTAGGAAGATATTCCTAATTCAGAAATTGGAGAGATTTAGGAGATGTGCCCTGGAAAAAGGCAATTGGATTTACTAGCTAACATCCTTTTTAACACTTTCAGGTGTGTGGTGCAGTGTCGAGCCACTCTATGCCAAGAAAACCTCAAATGAAGTCATGAAGAGTCAGTGGCTGAACAACACTTACTCCTTTCTTTATCCCATCACTGTGCTGATACCAAAGCTTATAAAGAAGTGAAGGGAATGAGAGTAGATAATACTAAGCTATTGGCAGTGAAAATGAGAATTAAAGATGCTAGTTTAAGGTTGTGGCAAGTTCAAATGAATTTTTTTTTTTTTTTTAAGAATGAGGGTCTTTGGACATGTTTATAGAATTTGTTAAGAAAAGCCAGTATTTGGGAAGACATTCAATAAGAGGCTGGGCCAGCTAATTGGTACAGTGGATAAAAGTTCCAGGATTTGAATCAGAAAGACCAAAATTCAAATCTGGCCTTAGACACTTACTCATTAGACCCTGAATAAATCATTTCACCTTGTTTGCCTCAGTTTCCCCCTCTGCAAAATGAGCTGGATAAGGAAATGGCAAATCACTTTAGCATCTTTGCCAAGAAAACCCCAAATACTATCACAAAGAATTAGACAAGACTGAACAGATTGCAACTAGGTGGCCCAGTTAACAGAGCACCTAGGCTGGAGTCAGGAAGACTCTAATTGAGTTCAAATCTGGCCTCACCAGCTGTATAAACCTGGACAACTCATATAACTTTTTTTTTTTTTTTTTTTTTTTTGGCCTAGTTTCCTCATTTACAAAATGAGTTATAGAGAGAATAACAAGTCAACATTAGAGAAAAGGAATGAGTGGGCAAATTCTGGAAGGAGAAAGTAATTATGATTTGATAAGAAATATGATTGAGCAGGAAGAATTCCATGATGACATTAATAAGAACATTAATCTCATAAGAAATGTAAGGAGGGGATTCCCTTATTTGGTTAAGTTCTCTAAGTTGTTTTTTTTTTTTTTTTTTTTTTTGAATATCAATTGAATCAAGCTTAGGATAATTGCAGAAACTACTTAATATGTAACGTCCAAGGTTATTCATTGTTGCTCCTAATTATCCATACGAAAGAAACAAGTAGATGAAGAATTCCTATTGTTCAGATTAGGATATGCTGTTTACTAGACAACCAATAGAAAATGTCCTTTTGTATATTATCTTGGTACAAATGTACAGTAAGTTGGGCTCAGGATCAAAAAGGAAAGCAGGTAAGATTCTTTGGGAAATTGCAGTTCTTCAAACAACTTCAGATTCTGAAAAAGAAGTTCATCTTTTTTTTTTTTTTTTTTTTTAAACAACTATGGTTTCTCCTTAATGTTATATGGCGATAAATCTTGGATTCTTGGTCTTCAGAATACAGAAATTCAGATCACTCAAAGGTCAGTAAAGAGGTCCATGCAATTTACAATATTTGTTTGGAGTTTTTACTTCTAATTTTTTCAATATAGGGAACTCCCAGCTTATAAACTCTTTCCACTAAAGCAGACTGGAAATTTTTGCATATGCCAGAAGGTGAGCTTGATCCCAGTTCTTCCTGATAGACAAGAGTGGCATACATTATGCCACACCATTCCTTGGTGAATTGCTTTGAAGAAAAGGAATAAAGCAAAAATTCTCAACATGTGGTATGGGTACATGTAGGGTCATAGGGTCATACATAGGATCCTTTCAGGAGATCCTTAAGGACAAAAATATTTTCATAATATTACGTTGCTATCATTTTTCATAAATATAGATATTACCCACCCACATACAAAAAAGGTTTTCATTTTGGGGGATTCTCAGTAATTTTTATTGCAAAAGGGATCCTGAGACCAAGGTATTTAGAGCTGCTGGCATAAAATATCCCATCGGAGAAATATTTTTGGAGAGAAAAAATGTAGATTGGTCTTGTAAGGACATCAAGGGGTAACTGTTGTTGCTGCAAAGATAAGAATAAAGATCCCTAGTACCTTTGGAGCCTCCTTTGGTGAATTTAAAGGAAGACATGGCAAGAGGTGTGGAAAACAGGCAAGTGTAGATGGAGTGCAATCAGGATGATTGGAGAGAATCTACAGTGATGAAATTACAAACTCATTGAAGTAATTTGATGGAAATGTTTGGGATGGATTATATAAGAGCAAGCTAAGGAACTATTACATTAGTCCATATGTGATGTACTAAGCGCTGTACTAGAGGAGGGACAATAATGATGAAGATGAAGGGATAAATTCGAAACAATGGAAAGGAATCCTGAGAGACTGACACTTAGGTTGCCATAGAATGATTGCTGGATACATACAGGAAAACCTGGGTTTAAATGTTGCCACATTTACTAGCTCAGTAAATTACTTAGCTTTTTTTTTCCTTTTTGATTCTGTTTCCTTTTATCTAAAATAGGAATGTTATCATTAATACTGCAGTATAGAGTATTATCTATATTACAATCATTATGAGGATCAAGTAAAATAATTGAGGCAGATTTTTAAAATACTGTGTAAAGATCAGTTACTGTTACTTAATTTACTGCTTGGTTGGATCTAGGGAATGAAAGAGAAGACAGAAAGAAATCAAGCCTGTAGGACTGAATAAATAGGATATTCATTTTTGTTACCAAATTGCTATTTTCCCAGAGATAAGATTTTTTAAAAAAAGGAAATAATACATGATTGCTCAATTTACAATCACCAAAAATTCCAATAAAAAGATTAATTAATACTATAAAGTTATTTAAATTTTATTCTTTTGGGGATAGGTGTCTAACATAAGTTAAGATAAATTTGTGGTTCACTTACTGCTTTAAATATGTATTGTTAAAAGGAACACTGGGAGACATTATATTTGAACAACTTATATTTGTTATATTTGAAATTGGCTTGAGTGGAGATACAATTTCTGGTGAACTATAAGATTATTGAACTAGCTCCACCTCATTCCTTGAGGGCATAAGATTAGGTCAGCAGGAAGAAGGATGCAGGGACATGGTGAAATGACAGTTTATTCTTCCATGAACTTATTATTTTTTTAAACCTTGAATACTTATATTAGTTTTGGTTGGATTTTTTTGAGCTCTATTTTCTTTGAAATCAAAAAAGTTTTTGCTTTTGTTGACTTTTGTTAAGTCAACTTTTTGCATTTATTATGTATTTTCAGTATAATGTATTTGCTGTATTAAGGAATTTATAAATTGCTTAATTTTGGACTTCTCTTGACTTTGCTATCTTAAAGCTGAAGAAAAAATATGAGTGTCATTGTTACTTTATTGAAAATTATGTAGTGCAATTCTTTTTAATATCAAGCACATCAAATAAAGAATAATTTATAGTTTTCTTCTAAACATTTAGAACATGTTTTATGTTTGGAGGAATCCAGAAGAGGGAAAAGTAGGCATGGTGTGATTCTTAAAAGCTTTATATTAAATTCATCCTAATTTTTCCTTAGCAATTTCCTCCCATTTTCTTTTCTATTTTTTTGAAAGTGTTAAAAACAGTGCTCAGTTAAATAATAATGATTAAAGATATACAATATGACACTTCATGGAAAACATTTTCTTTTACTCTTGAATTGTTAAGGCTTTCTTGAGCCTTTCTTTTACCATGACATAATCTTTAATTTTTGCTAAATCCAATTTAGTTATGTTTCAGAGGTTTTTGGAGTCGAAGAAAAGCCATTTCATTCTTTTTGTAGAATTGTTTTAAAAGTGTTTTCAGCATTCTAGCTTTGGTTCAAAAGGCTGGATCCAGATTTTTTTGTATGTTTTAATTTTTGATAGGGGGAGGGGAGTGGCTTATTCCTAAAATAAGCTTAGGATTTCATGATGTTTTATACTGCTTCTTGTACCTTTTTTTTTTTTTTTTTTTTTTAAATAAAGTGCTCACCAGTTCTTCATTATTGTTATTAGAGGTGAGGAAAAAAGTGAATACTCTTTAAGTACAGGAGGACCTCTATATTTGAGGATTCTGTCATGCTTTAGAGTAAACTGTGTCTTGTGCCAAGCCAAGCTTTCCCCTGCCCCCTTGCATTGTTTTGCTAGCAGCTTTGTACCTCAAAGAGGCAAAAATGGAAGAGGGAAATGATGGAATGATGTCTCAACCTGTCTCCCATCCTCTCCAGTCTGTGTATTTCAAGAATTTTTATGATGGACTAATTAAAAATAAATAAATAAAAAGATAATCCATACATATTCAGAGATTTAAAGATTCACATTGGGTTGATCAACTTCTTTAAACTGGACAACTATTTCCTCCCCTCTACTCTTTCCCTTCCCACTGTTGGAACCAATTTCTTTCATCTTATATTCTGAATTCCTTAAATCAGACAATTATGGACCTTGAGAAGTATAAAGGGCAATGGAGGTCATTTAGACCAATACCTTAGACCTATGGGCCTAATAGGCTGATAATGCTTCTTATTCTGTGGATGAACTAACTGAACTCTTTATAGAGGTTAGGTGACCTGACCAATGTTATACAGTTAACGTCAGAATTAGAATTTGGAATGTAGAGTTTTGGACTCCATCAGATCAGCACCTAGCATAGAAAGAAGAAATTAATTTTTGGTGCAGGAGGGTAGGCCTAAATGGAGTGCAGGACTGATAGTAGACAGTGTGATGGTATTGTGGGGAGAGGAGTCAAGAGGTAGGAGGTGGGAGAGGGGGTTTCCAAAGGGAGTAGGACTGTGCCAAAGAAAAGTTTTGCATGCTTTGCAGTTTTCCGAGAGCATCTGATGGCAGCCACTGTGTCACTTAAAATCTTTCATTCTGTCTTTGGCATATGTGCCTTAATGAATGTTCAATGGAAAGGACTAATTTAAAAGACTTTATATGGTTAAACATAAAATTATTAGTGCCTAGATCTTCATCTCAAATCTTGTGAATCCTGGCCATATTTGTTATTATTCCCACTAAGAACATATACTTAAAATGACCAAAGAATATCTTTTTTTTTTTCCCTTAAGAAAATTAGGGAAAGTTGCCTGACATTTCCTCTAAAAGAAGTTATTTCCCTAGTTCATCCTTTTAATTTAGTCCTTTTCTTCTCCAGCTAATGCTGAGATTTCTGTGACTGTATCTATTGGACACAGTATGGGCAAATGTTGAAGAAGGTTGAATAAAGAGTTAAAAGATCTGAGTTCAAATTATTTTTCTGCCATTTATTCAAAACTCAATGAAGATGTGAGTTGTGATGCTCCTCTAACTGCCTCCTTCCTCCTCTATTATTGATATAGTATATGCAGATTTCTTTTGAGGGGTTTTCTGCAATTCTGATTTTCCACAATTCCTAAGGCTGTTATACTTGAACTTTCTTGTTTATTTACATGGAGTAAAAATTATATGTTAATATGGAATGGAACTCCTTAGTTTGCTTATGGGCAAATTCTTCAGGTGAGATTTTATTGTTGTCATGTCATTTCTAATTCTTTCTGATACCAGAGTGGCTTGCTGTTTCTTCTCTAGGTCATTTTATAGGTGAAGAAACTGAAATAAACAGGGTTAAGTGACTTGCGCAGGATTACATAGCTTATAAGTGTCTGAGGGACAATTGATGAATTTGATTTGATGATTTCAAGTCTTTCTGGATCAGCACTCTTATCCACTGTGCAAAATAGTTGCCCTTCAGTAGAGCTTGCCAGGAAGTTCTCCACTCCCCCCAAAATGAAAAGATGTTTTAAGGAGGTTGATTGAATTTGGCAGAAGGGAGAGAGAGGTGGCAGAGGTTTCTCAGCTACTCTTTCAGGTATAGCTATAAGATATAGCTGAATCAGGTAGCTTTGGAGGTGGTTGGCCTCATTTTTTAATTGTTAGAGTTATAAAACCCGCTAATTTGCTAGAAATAATAGCAGGCTTTGAAACTAAATTTATATTTCCCCTTTTTACATAAAAAGAATTTTCTTAACTATTATCATTAGCACTGAGGCTTGGTTAGCCATCTTTCTTAGCACTTAGCAAATATATTGGGTACTTGCTGAGTGCTGAGTAATGTTCTAGGTTCTGGGGTCATAGGGTCATATCTTTAGTTAGAAGGAATGTTACAGGTCATTTTAGTTCAACTCCCTCATTTTATAAATGAGGAAACTCAGGCCTACAGATATTAAATTATCTGTTTTAAAATCACACATTTAAATAAGTGGTATATCAAGGATTCAAACCGAGGTCTTTTGATGCTTTCCGCAAAGAAATAAACTTTGGTTTCATAGAGTTCACAGTTTAATAAGAAGATAAAACAGAAAAATGACTAATAGAATAGGAAGGGAAGTAGATTGAGAGTTAAGATCTGGTTCAAAATTCTAGCATTGGCATTTGTTGTCATGGACAAATTATTTCACCTCTTTGGGTCTCAGTTAATTTTTAACTGAGACCCAAATTTTTAAAACAAGGAGGTTGAATTAGATAAGCTCTGAGATTTCTTTCAGATTTAGAAGAGTCTTGTGAGTGACTTCAAAACAAAGTTGCTATGTGAGAAAGGAGAGGAAGGTTCTTTCAAGAAGGAGGAAAATATTGAGAGGTTTCTTAAAGCTGTCATTTAATGCTTCCTAAGTTTTTCTACTCACGATCCCTTTTCACCTGAAAAATTTTTGTGACCTCAAGTATATAAATATAAAAAATAGATATATTAATCAAACATTTATTGATAAATCATAATTTTGTGACTATCCCACATTGTTATTGATCTTTAATTTTAAAAGCTTTGATTTAATGTATGGGCAGGAATTCTGCAGGTGAAAAGAGTAAATCAGTTAGTGGATTAGTAGTTTGGATGTTCTTAAATAACCAGCAGGTGAAGTTGAAGTGAGGAACCCTTAAACATTTTTTTTTTTTCCCATAGAAGTGGTGGTCTGATCATAAGAAGGATGATTTTTGGGTGGCTTGGAAGTAAAGAAGAGTTGAGGTGTGAAAAGAGGGGAGAAACTGGTCAGAAAAGGATTAAAATCTATATAATCAAAGGAGTAAAGCTAATGATTAATGAAGTGTTGGTGGTGTATTCATTTATTCAGTAAACATGTGATAGGTCTCAATGGAGATAAAAAAAGAAAAAAAAATTCCTCTTCTCAAGGAGTTTGCAGTTAATTTGAGTGTCAGGAAATAACATGAAAATATAAGTTCAAAGTAATTTCTGGGGATGAGGTCACTTAAACACATTGGGAATCAAGATCAGTTTTGAGGAAGAAGGAGGGGGCAGTTGAGCTGTCTTTAAGGAAACTCAAAGTGAGGAAGGTTTACAGTCTAAGAATATGACAGCCTATATAAAGGCACAGAGAAGGGAGACATGAAAGAGCAAGTGGGATAGTTTGGCTGCAAAATTTTGTGTGTTGTGTGTAGACATAATATGCATAAAACTTCAAAACATAGGCTGTACCCAGACTGTAAAAATTTCTTTAACCTAAAGACATTTGGCAGACACTGGGGCCAGGGAGTGACATTGTCAGCTTTTGGTTTTAAGATCATTTTAGCAATTAGTTGGAAGAGTCTGGAATGCAGCAGGGAAAGAGCTAAGTTAGAGGAGACCTATTAGGATCTCTTACAGTGTAGATGGGAGGTAATGAGGACCTGATTAGAGTGGTGACTTTGTAAAAGGGGGTAGAAGACTTGATAATTGCCCATGGGGATGAGGAATTGAGTAAAAAATGGGATCTCAGTGACTGAAAGGTCTTCAGCAGGTGGTTAGGAAGAGGGGAGAATTTAAGAGAAAGAAAATGAATTTTCTATTGGCTATATTAAGGTTGAGATGCATATGGAACATCTAATTGGGAATGTGTAAGAGGCAGTTGGTTATTTCAGGTCATTACTCCATAGCGAAACTGTATAGATTTGAGTTATCTGCTTAGAGGTAAAATGAATCCAGGAGACCTGCTGATATCACCATAAGAGCGAAGACAGGAGGGGAAAAAGAGATGCAGGACATAGCCATAGACAGAGAAGTAGGGCACATAATGAATCCAGTAAGGAAGAGACTTGAGGAAGGATTGGGAGACTGGTAAGTCATTGCTTTGAGAAGCCAGGGTAGAGGAGATGTCAGATGCAGCAAAGATCCAGAAGATTAAGGATTTCAAAGAGATCATCAGGTTTGGCAATTTAAAAGTCTTTGGTACCTTTGGGGAGAATAATTTCAGTTGTGATGTTTAGAAGCAGGCTGCAGGTGATAAAGAGAGAAAGGAAGTAGACTTCCTGTGGAGACAACTTTTTCTAAGAGTTTAATTGAAGGATAGGATACACACAAAAATATGTGTATGTATTTATTCTTATATCTATACACAGATATTTATATACATGTGTATATATATGCATGTGCATATATAAAATTACAATATACACATATATTTAGTATGTCTTAAACAGAACTAGTTTCCCTTAACCTCCTCATCTCTCTCTCTCTCTCTCTCTCTTTTTTTTTTTTTTTTTTTTTTTTTTAAATTAAATCACTGTTGAGAGCAACACCATCCTCACAGTCCTTTGGTTTGAAATTGAGGAATTATCCTGGATTCTTCCCTCTCTCTCACTCTCCTTATCTCTAATCTGTTGACAAGGCTTGTTGATTTCACCTTTGTAACATATCTCAAATAAGTCTATTTCTCTCCTCTTATCTGTACAACTTTTATATAGCTTCCACATCATTTTGACATTGATTATTGTAATACCTATTGGTGGCTTGGCCTGCCTCAAGTCTCTCCATTCCAATACAATCTCCATTCAGCCACCCAAGTGGTTCTTTTAAAATACTGATTTGATCATGTTATCATACCCCCTACTAAATAAACTTCAGTGGCTTCCTTTTGCCTCCAGAAACAAATACAAAATGCTGTTTGGCATTTAAAGGCCTTTATAACCTAGCCCCCTCTTAACTTTACAGTTTTATTAGACTTTATTCTTGCACACATATTCTTTATTCAGTGACAATGGTTTCCTGTATGTTCCGTGAACTAGATAACTTATCTCCTGACTTCAGGTATTTTTTCTGTTCATTCCTCATACCTGGAATGCTTTCTTTTCCTCTGTCCTGACTTCTGATATCCTTGCATTCTTTACGTCCCAATTAAAAGTTCCACCTTCTTCAGGAAGCCTTCCCTAACCTCTCAATTCCAGTACTTTCCTTTTTATGTTGGATTATGTTTTTATCTTGGATATAGCTTGCTTTATTTATATTTGTTTGCATGTTGTTGCTTCCATTAGATCATAAACTCTTTGAGACAAGGACTGTCTTGCTGCTTTTTTGTATCTTTAGTGCTACTAAGCACTAATACTGTACTAACAGGGCCTGGCAGGTTGTAGGTGCTTAGTAGATCTTTACTGAATTGGATTACATAAGTACACACATGTAATAGCATAAGGGGGATGATAGAATCAAGAAAGTATGGTATAAGTAATGGGGTTGATCAGGTTGGGGGATAAGAGCCTCCTATTCTATCAAAAATTGGAGCAAACAAGAAGAGGATAAGGATTGAGGAATAGTTTTGTGGAATAGGATGAAGAGGGGGTTATTTCTTAATAAAGTATTATGCAATTGCCACTTGGAAAGATATTAAATTCTTTTGAGAGACATGAATGTATATGTTGAGTAAAGACAAAATAAAATATTATGTAGTTGAATATAAAGTAGATAGAAAGCACTTTAGCTATTAAGATTGGGGAAAAAGTATCACATAAAAGTTGTTACTTGATGCCTACTTAGCCAGGTGTTCTATGAGGTGGAGCTGAGGAGAGAAAGTGCCTTCTGGGCATGGGGTGGGGGGAGGCCAGAGTAAAGATAAAGATCTGAAAGGAATGGAGTGAAAAGCCAGTTTGGCTGTCCCCTAATGTTCTAAAGAGGAGTAAAAGTGGAAAGATAATTTGGTGCCAAGTTGTGAGGAACATAAAAGCCAAACAGAAGAATTTAATTTGGTCCTAGAAGCAAAAGGGAACCACTAGAATTTGAATAAATGAGTGATATGGAAAAGGAAAGTTACCTTAAAAAAATTCTTTTTTAATAAGTAAAAATCCTCCTCCTCCATCAAGAATGAAATAAAAACAAAATCTGCATGCATGAAGAAGCAAAACAGATTTCCACGTTGGCCATGTCCATAGATATATCACATCATTCTGCACTCTTGAGTCTTACCTATTAGGTGTAGAGATGCTCCAGAATTCAGCTTAATAATCTACTGATTCCTAACTTTTTTGTCCAGTTTTTCAGATCAGTTTTAAAAAATATTATATTTTCTTTTATTTTTAAAAGTCCAGTCACTTTTGTTTTAATATTTATTATTGTGTCATGGAGTCATTGATTTCTCTTTGGTTCATTCTGATTATCAGAGAGCTTGTTGGCTTGGACAGTTTTGTTTCTCTTGTACCAAGGTATTACTTTCCAGTTCATTTCTTTTTCAATTGTTTCTTCTAATGTGCTCATTTCATTGATTAAAAACATTTAAACTATTAAAATGTTTTTGTCACCTCCCGGAATTTTTGTTGAATTTGCATCTTTGCATCCAAACTTGAATTTTCTTTGAGACTTTGCTCGTAGGTGTTTTGAAATTATTCTCTTCTGGTTTGGTGACTTGAATGTCTCTATTACCATCATAGTTTTTTGTGGTTGGATTCTCTTTTTGTTTGCTCATTCTTCTCATCTATTTTCTAATTTCGGATTTTATGTCAGGGTTAGACTTTGGACACTCTTAAGAGGTCGGGTCTGGTCCTGTTGTTTTATTGAGTTATTGAGTGTTATGCTATTCTAGTATCTCAGGCTGGGGACTGGTAAGCTCGCCACACTCTGAAAGTGGTCTGATTCTGGGCCAAATCTAATCACCATGCACTTGGTCTAATTTTTGGCAGTTCTTGATTTGCATTTGAGTCTGAACAAATAGTAAACTGGTGTTGGACTCAGACACTATCAGTCTGCTGGTATAGAATGATAGAACTGCAGTCTAACCTTTGGTCTGGAATACCTACTCAGATTATATCTCTTCAGGCTTCATAATGCATTAGAAGTTTGAACTGACTTATTTCTACTCTTGGGAGCTAAGTCATACTGCTACTACTTGTTGGTGCTTATCTTCTGACCCTGAGATTGCTCCTTATCCTAATATACTATACCACCCCACCTAGCCACATTTATATTGATAAAGCTGCCAGTTGGTACCTGTTTCCACAGTTTGCATGATATTGGGATGTCCCATATGGTTCTGATTCCTCCTTTTGTTCTGCTGCACAGACTCTGCTTCTGTTGCAGTGCTTCAGGCACTGTATTTTTGGCTAAAACCCATTCTCAGTGTTCATAGACCTCTATGATTATCTCCAAATGCTGTTCTAGATTAGAAATTTTTTTAAATATTTTTTCTTTATTAATTTTTATAATTATAACATTTTCTTTGACAGTACATATGCATAGGTAATTTTTTTTTTTTTTTTTTTTTACAGCATTATCCCTTGTACTCCGTTCTGTTCCGAATTTTTCCCCTCCTTCCCTCCACCCCCTCCCCTAGATGGCAGGCATTCCCATACATATTAAATATCTTATAGTATATCCTAGGTACAAAATATATGTGCAGAACTGAATTTTGTTGTTGTTGTTGTTGTTGCAAAGGAAGGATTATATTCGCAAGGTAAAAATAATCTGGGAAGAGAAACAAAACAAAACAAGACAAAAAAAAAATGCTCTCAGTTTACACTCATTTCCCAGTATTCCTTTTCTGGATGTAGCTGATTCTGTCCATCATTGATCAATTGGAATTGGATTAGCTCTTCTCTATGTTGAAGATATCCACTTCCATCAGAATACATCCTCATACAGTATCATTGTTGAAGTGTATAAGGATCCCCTAGTTCTACTCGTTTCACTCAGCATCAGTTGATATAAGTCTCTCCAAGCCTCTCTGTATTCCTCCAGTTGGTCATTTCTTACAGAACAATTTATATTCCATAACATTCATATACCATAATTTACCCAACCATTCTCCAATTGATGGACATCCATTCATTTTCCAGTTTCTAGCCACTATGAAAAGGGCTGCCACAAACATTTTGGCACATACAGGTCCCTTTCCCTTCTTTAGTATTTCCTTGGGAAGATTAGAAAATTTAATGTGATTTAAATTTCCCCCATGACAATTTGATCTGGTGCTGGATTTTTCTATTTCTCTTTAGAGGAGTTTGGGAAATGAGTTTCTTGGCTCCTTGTCCAAAAAATTGCATCAGTTATGTGGATGGTTTAGAATGAGGGGAGAATTATGGTAGGGTGATCAAAAGGTCATTACAATAGTCTTAAGTGAGAGGAGATAAGGCCTTGAATGATGAGAGCTTGAGAGCTTGAAAAGCTTATTTGAATAGGGAGAGAGATTCAGATATAGAAACTGTAACTAAGTAAGTAAAGTGATTGAGTATGTGGAGTGAAGAGGGAAATCAAATAGTTGATAATAATGCTGAGATTATAAACTGCAAAACTGGAGGAATTGTAAGTAACTAACAGAAATGAGAAGTTTGCAAGAGGAGTAGATTAGGGGGTGGGAGAGAATATTTCTGGATGAATTGAGGTTGAGATGTTATTGAGATATCTAGTTTGAAAGGCAATACATTCAGGTGATGGGGTACTGACAAAGAATAAAGAGCTATATTGGATATCAACTCTTCATTTGCATAGAAGTGATAATTGTTATTTTTTCTCAGTAGTATGTATACTGGTTCCCCAGTTACATTTAAAACTTTTCAGTATTCATTTTTGTAAGATTTTGAGTTCTAAATTTTTTTCTCTTTAATCCTTCACTTCCCCCTTCCCCAAGACAGCATGCTGCCTGATATAGATTATACATATACAATCTTTTAAAACATATCTCCGTATTTGTCATGTTGTGAAAGAAAAATTAGAATAAAAGGGAAAAACCATGAGAAAGAAAAAGCAAGCAAACAAAAAAGGTGAAAAGGGTATGCTTTATCTGCATTCAGTTTTCATAGTTATCTCTCTGCATGCATGTAGCATTTTCTACCCCAAGTCTATTAAAATTGTTTTGGATCACTGAATTGCTGAGAAGGGTCTTTCATAGTTGATCATCATATAATCTTGCTGTTACTGTGTACAGTACAGCATTCTCCTGGCTCTTCTCACTTCACTCAGCATTAATTCATATAAGTTTTTCTAGGCTTTCCTGTAAGGAGATAATTAAACCCATTGGAATTTTAAGATTACTGAGAATAGGAAGAAAACAAAAGAGAGCCCAAAATCTCAACTTGGGAAGCATTCGTAGTTAAAGAGTGGTGAGATATAAGCATTTTTTGACCACCTTGTTATGTGCTAGATCCTGTTTTAAACACTCTACAAATATTTTCTTTATTGATAAAGAAGATGAGCCACACTAAGGAGATTGAGAAGTGCTTAGACAAGTAGGAGGGGATCCAAAAGGTAATGGTATCACAAAGAAGTGTCAAATCCTAGAGAAAACTCAAGGAGGTTGAGTAATAATATTTAAAAATACCATAGATTTCTGTGATGTGCGAGACTTAGGTAATAAAGGGCTTTGAATGACAAATAGGAATTTGTATTTGATCCTGCAGGTGAGAGAGTGCTCAGTTGTCCTGATGCTTACTGAGGATGAGGAGTGCAGATCAGCACTTTAGGAAAATCACTTTAATGTCTGAATGTAGGATGAACTAGCACAGAGAGAGAGAGAGAGAGAGATTATTTGTGGCAGATTGGCCTACCAGGAGGCTGTTGCAGTTGTCCAACTGTGAAATGATGAGGGTCAGTAGCAGGGAGGTTACAGTATCAGGAGAGAAGAGTGTGTCTTTGAGAAATGTTGCAAAGCTGAAACTGACAGGTCTTGGCAACTGATTTCATATGGGGGTGAGAGAGAGAGAAGTCAAGAATGATACAATGATGTTACAAGCCTAGGGGACTGGGAGAGGATGGTAGTGCCCTTGAATAATAGGGAAAATTTGGCAAGAGGGAGAGTTTACTAGGGAAAAATAACGTGCCAAGGTGAGACTCTATTGAAGTTTAAAAACATAAATCTGTGAAATACCAAGTCATCAACATTGTGTGACTTCCTTTAGCTCTGATAAACTTCATTTGAAAAGATCTAGAGGAGTTAGGTAGTGGGAATAATTCAGAATGGAGATTTGGTATGAGATACATTACAGAATGAGAATGGTACAGAGTTGAGTTTTTTAATCAAAAGGTTGACACTGGGAAGGAAGAAAAATGAAGTCAGAATAAGGCTAATGACCTTGTTGAGAAATTACTAAGTCGGTTAAAAAAAAACCTCTGGGCTAGAGGGGTTTGAGGTACAGATGAGAGGTTTAGAAGGTGTGAGGGGAAGATATATTATTAATAGGAAGTTATGGTCAGATGGAGGGAGATTAGAATTTCTGATCAAGGAAATGGAACATTTTTGTGAGCAATAGTGATTGTCATGTGAGGATTTTGAAGAACTGAGAGTTTCAACAAAAATATTGTAAAGGTACCAAGAATTGGGGCAGGGAAGAAGTGAACTAGGTGTTTAATTTCACTAGAAAAGAAGAAGAAATAGTCTAGGAGCTTTTCCAGGAGAAAATGAAATGCAAACAAACAACAAAAAGAATGAGAATGCTATGTTGTGATCCACATACAGTTACCACAGCTTTCTCTCTGGGTGTAGATGACTTTCTTCATCACAAGATCTTTGGGACTGGTCTGAGTTATCTTGTTGAGAAGTGTCACATCCATCAGAATTGATCATCCTATAATCTTGTTGTTGCCATGTACAATGACCTGGTTCTGCTCATTTCCCTTAGCCTTGGTTCATGTTCTCCAGGCCTCTCTGAAATCATCCTGCTGATTATTTCTTATAGAGCAATAATATTCCATAACATTCATATACCATAACTTATTCAGCCATTCTCTTAACTGATGGACAGCTACTTAGTTTTTAGTTCCTTGCCACTACTAAAAGGCTGCCACAAACATTCTTGCACATGCAGATCCCTTTCCCTTCTTTAAGATTTTTTTGGATATAAGCCCAGTAGAAACGTTGCTGGATCAAAGGGTATGTAGTTTGATGGTCCTTTGGGCATAGTTCCAAATTGTTGAGCATTGATTTTTTTTTTTTTTTAGCACCTTGAGGTTTTCAAGGCCTATGATCTTTACTTTTTAGTATTTGTCATTTCTAATATTATATAAATTTAAATTGCTCAAGACCTTCTATTTGCTTGGTTTATATTTATCATATGTGTGTGTGTGTGTATATATATATATATATATATATATATATATATGTATATATGTATATATAGTGTGTGTGTGTATATATGTATACATATTTATCAGATTTTTTGAAATAAGTTAAATTCTCAGGAGCCATTTGGTCAGTTTTCTTCCTACTGATTGATAACTCAGTAAATATTAGAACTTATATAGTATTCCTTGATACTTTTAGGCCTCTGGCATGGAAGTGAAAATGGAAATTGAGATAGCACATATAACAGAAATAGACTACAGAGAAATAAGGCATCTAGAGAGGAAAGTTGAAAAGGATATTTGTGTGTTTGAAGGCAGAGCAGGTTTATTTGAGAAGAAAGATGCAAAAATGAAAGTGAATTTGTTAAGGCACAAATAGTGGTATTGTCTATAAAGAAGGAAGAATCCTATTGGAAATTCACAAAAGCAAGCAATAAGTGTTTATTGAGTGTATGGTCTGTGCCAATCTTAGCTATGGATATAGAAATACAAGTGAAAAGACAGTTTCTACCCCCAAGGTACTCACATTCTAATGGGAAGAAAACAACCCACCTAAAGGAGCTCAAAAGTAGTGGAAGAATGCACCAAATTGGGGCATGACTTCAATATCTTAGAAGGAAATGAAAGTTGATTAGCCTGGCCTCCTCCCCAACATGGAAGACTCCAAAGAAATTCTGCAATGGTAGAAGAAAGGAAGGAAAGAAGGAAGAATAGGGCTTAGGCATTGATGGAAGTGTAAATCTGATGGGCTGGCCACATAGTTTGATTGCCATATGTACACTTGCCAAAAAAGCTATTTTGTAGACAAGTCCAAACACTCAAAAATGGTCAGAAATAGTAATACAAGGAAGACCAATAAATATATTTGTGCCCAACCTATTGAGTGCTCTGAGCTTGTGTTGGTCTGTTCAGTCACAGTTGGACACACTGTAACTTGATCTAACTTAGTAATGTCATTTTGGTCTTCTTCCAGAATAAAGAACAACCACCAAATAACTACCTAGACTGGACAAATACCTCAGCAAGCAGCTTTTGTTTATTAAGTACTGACCTTAGGCAAAATTTTGATGCCAGTGAAGTTGACTTGGTATATCCTCAGCTTCTTCAAACTTTCATCTCCTTGATTTACTTTCCTGCTCTTCCACTCTCTAACATTTTGTGACCCCCATAGGAGAACTAGAAAGGTTTCTCATATGAATCTCAGAAGCATTTATTAAATACCTCCTGTAGGCTGAATGCGAGGTCCTTTGGTTGTATTAGAATATTTTGTACCCACTATTTTCTTAATGCTGTCTTATGTTCTCTGTTAAGATGCATCCCCTTGAAGGAAGGGACTTTTTCCCTAGTATGCTACTTTGCATATTGTGGTTGCTTAATAATTAGTAAATGTTTATTGAATGAATGAATTCTGGTACTTAAAACTAGAGAGGGATTTGATACATTAAAAACATCAAAATTACAAAGAACTTGTTCTTAGTGTGTCTACAGTTATTTTTCTATGCTGTTATTATTATTATTATTATTCCAGTAATAGTAAGCTGGAAAACATTAATGGGAAAAAGGATAAACTTTTTTACTCTCACCCTTCTCTTTTCAACTAGAATAGGAGAAGATCCGATACACACTCATATAACTCCTGTGTTATTTCTGCTTCTGGTAATGATGTTACCAGAAATAGTGGGATTCTTCTTTTAATAGAGACATTCTACATATTTCACATAAGAAATTAGTAAGGAAATTGGTATTGTGTTAGGAGTCTTGGAGAAAATGAGACTAATGTCTATATTTGATTTTTATTTTCCCAATGAATAATAATGTCTCTTGAAGGGACTTCATGTTATAGTCAACCATCTCACCTTGTAAATGAAGCCATTTTCTCATAAACATCTTCAGTCCCAAACCTCAGTCTGGCATTTGAACTCTGGAATTTCATTGCAACCATTTTGCCTGCTGGCTTTATCTTATTTGCAATCTTTGCCCTTTCCAATTTAGTAAATTAGGTAGGTAGGTAAATAATAAATATTTGTTAAGTGAATAGGTGCTAATATGAGGAGATCATGACTTAATTCATATAATTTAGAGCTTGAAGGAAACTTAGAAAACCAGTTGAACTTTGTGATTAAAGACCTAGAGGGTTTTGATTTGGTCAAATCACACAGATTAATTAAGGTTGGGATTTGAATTCTGGGCTTCAAATTGTTTCTCTATTACTATACTATAACATTCAATTGTGTATGTTACAGAGGAAATACCAGCAAGTAACTTTCTTTATTTATTTTCCTGAGACAATTGGGGTTAAGTGACTTGCCCAAGGGACACAGGAAGTTTTAAGTGCCTAGATTAAGAGGCTAGATTTTAACTTGGGTCCTTCTTTCTTCAGGGCTGGTGGTCTATCCACTGCACCAACTAGCTGCTCCTCTGTGAATAATTTTAAAAGCCTTTCTTTCCCTTTTTCATTACTATTATGGAACTAGATAGTTTTTTTTTCCCCCTCTATTCCTTTTGGTCTTAGGGTTTACTCTATATGGACTCTGTATTTCTCCCTTTCTCCTTCCATCTACTTCTCTGTTTTAAAAAGATAAATAACGCTCCCTCAGAAAAGAAAGGTAGCCTACCTTGAAGTTTGTAAAACTATTTTATATTAAGATCTTCTATTCTATTCTAATAATACAAAAAATATTCTGTTTTATTTTTTAAGGAATTAATCTTATGGTTATAAATTCACATTAAAATTGCCTTTTTCTATGATTTAACAACTGAAGTTATATGCTGTTTTTCCTTCTTTGACTTTAACATCGTGTTTAGTTTTTGTCATTCTCTGTCCATGGTGCTATATATCATACCTATAAATATTTGTACTTTCCACTATTAGCATTTTGAGGAGTAATAACATTTGAAAAGTTCTTATGGTAGATCTAGGCTCTGTAGATACTAGGAATTAGTTTTTGTAATTTGCTTGACTGTTGTCAAGTATTTCTGGGTTTGTGATGTGAAATGGCATTTAGCACTCAAGTAATATTTGTCATTATATTTAGCAAGATCACTGTGAAAAGTAGATGGTTCTTATTCATAGTTTAGGAGCCAATGTATCCTCTTAGACTGAGGACCAAAGGTGGTCATTGTTGAAAATAAATGAAGGATCCAGGATGTTACAAATGATATTGTCCCAGCAAATTACATTGTTAAACCATTATAACTAACTTCTACCACACCTCTGTGAGTTCTGTTTCTAACTGACCTCCTTTGTAGTAGCTCTGTTTTACCAATATCTTTTCCTCATATGTCTTTCTCATATATGTTCCTTGATTTGCAGTAGGCTAAGCATTCTCCTTGCTAGTTTTGTTCTTTGTTTTCTCCTGGATAATTTTGTTAAGCTCTCTTCCTGTGAGATTAACAATTCCTCAATTTCATGACATTGATTTGCTCATCTTTTATGTTTTTGTGCAACCAATTAATGATGATAGGTGGGGAGAGTACCCCAATAGTCAGTGTTTTTTTTTTTTTTTTAATATAACTTTTTATTGACAAAACATATGCATGGGTAATTTTTCAACCCAATATTCAGTGTTTTAAGTTTAGTAAAAGCCAATAGGAATCTGCCTTCAAATGTAGGTGCATATTATTAAACCATGAAAAAGTGATCCTGTAGAGGGAAGTATCCTATCCATTCTGGGTGGATAGGAAGAAACTATTAACTTTTTCTCTCTTTATTTGAATGTACTTAGGCAGAATCATTCAAAGGCTTTAAAAAAAAAGAGTGGGGATACAGGTTTCAGAATAGGGGAGAATCCTATAAGAGAATCATTCTTAGAACAAGAAAGCTATGTGGTAGATAAAAGCTGTTGGACTCTAAAGCAGTAATTCTCAAAGTACTGATTAAGTGTCAGTCTGTTCAGAGTCAAAGCTGTTTTCATAATAATAGTAAGCCTTTTCAATATCTAATAGAGTAAATATTGGTAGCTATAACCCACATAAACAAAAGGTCTTTGGGACAGTTGTCAATAATTTTTAAGAGTGTAAAGGGGTCCTGAGACTAGAAAATTTGAAAATATGGTAGTAATGGATTTAAGTTCTACTGAAATAGCCTGGGAAGTCATTGACATAAAAAGATGAGGGGAAAATATGTATGGAATAGGAGCTTTGAGCAGGAGAGAATATATTTTTTTTTGAATCAAGATTCATGTTTTGAGAATGATCAGTAAGTAATATGGCATAGATGGATTAAAACAGTAGTGCCTAATAAAATGTGCTCATTTCCCAATTCTGTGGCTCTCAATCCATTTTATTCACAGTTACCATTCTTCCTGAATTCAGTGTATTAGTCATACTTTCTGTTGACTGTGCACAACTAGTTCTAGGCCTGGCTTTGAGAAACATCCCTTAATTTTTTGCACTTTACTATTGAACTAGATTTTAAGAATTAAAAACTATTTTATATTGATGTGTTCAGTGAGTACTTCTTAACAATAGAAATGTTTGCTTATTAACTGAATTTTTAATTGGTAGAATTTTAGCCAGTGTAAGAAGAATCTATTTGAGCTGGAAAGGAGGGGGTGGTGATTAGTCTATTCTTCCTAAAGTAAGAGTGTCTCTGACAGGAGGAAGAGCTGTATTTTCATCCTCCCATAATTTCTGTTCTGCCACTTTGACTTTGCTTCTGTTCTCTCTCACTAACTTCCTATTTGGAACTTTGGACTGTGCTTTCTCCATATAATTTTTTATCTTTTCATCTCTTAGTCAAAGGGTGACTTTGACCAAGTCTTCATGGAACAATGGGATTTTTTTTTTTTTTTTTCCTGCTTAAGTGAAGCTAACAGAGCTTCTGGATTTGTGAATGTCTTGGTGGATGGGTGATAGGGAAGGGGGTCAACTGCAGGGATTTTCAGAAGAGTTTTATAGTAGCTTCTTCTATCCAGCTCTGTGGCTAAAACATTTGACTCTGGAGTGAGATAATATTTATTTACAAGCATACATCTGTATATCTTTTCTTTCTGCTTGACCTGAGAAATGCTTGATTTTCCTAGTAGATCAATATAGCAATTCATGGGTAATGTAGTAGAAGAACACTGATATGAACTACAGGGTTACAGTGGTCCATGGCATGTCAGGTCACTTCTCTGAACCTCTGTTTCCTTATCAGCAAAATGGGGATAGTAATGTGATTACTACTTACTTCAGAGTATTGTTATAAGAATAAAAGTAAATAAATAGGAACAATTGATTATATAGTTTGATTGTTCTTATATACTAAAATTTTAAAAAGCTAAACATCTAGAATTTATTTAAATGACTGTCATCTGTTTCAGAATTATCACCTTTACAAGCAGTACCTTTATTCTCAATGTTTCTCTGTTCAAAGTATTTCTTGGAAATCATTTTTAGAAGTTATCTTGAATATATTTAGGATAGCAAATTTTTGTCTTTTGAGAGAAATTTTTTTTTTTTTAATGGCTGAAGTTTTGGAGACAGGCTAATGACACAAATGATTAAATTGGATAATACAGTCCTTGGTAAAAAAAAAAAATCTTTGGATTCAATTTGAATACAGCATATTATTATATGAAAAGCCAGTGAAATATTGTTTCAAAATCTTTATGTAAAAAGTGATTGTTAATAGGTCTTAGTGAACAAAATTATTAACATTAAAGAATAAAATTAATATGGATTGTTTTGTGATTTAGACATTTATTCTTCTTTGCGTCTTGGTAACCTTGGAGTTTTCCATAGGAAAATTTTTCTAGAGAATTTAGTGTTTTGATTTTTTTTTTTTTTAATCATTCTGGATATACCTTATTTTGCCACACCCCTCTTCTATTTTCCTTAAGAATGTTTTGTTCATCTTCCCTTGAAAGAGCAAGAAAGACAAGTATTCACTATTATCATTCACTTATTGATATTTGACTCTATGTAGTAGTCAAAATTTTCATGTTTTTCTTTTAAATAAGCCATTTTAACTCAGATTAAACTTTTCAGCCATCATTCTCTGATCTTTTCAAAGTTAAAGACATAGTTAATAAAAATTTATTAATTGCCTGCTATGTACCATTCAGTGTTACAAGTGAAGACAGTCCTTCAAGGAGCTTATATCTTATGGGGGAAGACAACACAAAAGAAAGCTCAGAAGGTTGGGGAGAAGGGAAAAGGTATAGGGGAGCTATGTGGGAGTTCAGTCCATGGAGTGCTTATCATTTTCAGTAGTGTACAACTTTTTGTGACACCATTTTGCAGAGATACTGCAAGCCTTCTCTATCTCATTTCACAGATAAAGAACTGAGGCAAACAGGTTAAGTGACTTGTCTTGCTAGTAAATGTCTGAGGCCAAATTTGAACTTGGGAAGAAGAGTCTTGATTTTAGGCTCAACAATTTGTTCACTGTACCACCTAGCAACTTTGTCTTTCAATCAAGGGGCAGAGGATATGAAAGATACAGAAAATGTGTATATCAAAGCTGATGTGATTTCTTAGGGCATGCTGATGGTGGAGTCAAGGGAATGTAAGCAATCGACATTGTTGGGAAATGTAGTGTTAGCTGGTTTGAACCCGTTTTTTAAATGTAGACCCCCTTGATATTGTAAAGGAAATCTTTAAAAGATAGAAACATGACCTCTCACAACAATTTAGATGTGTAAGATGAGCGCAAGTGAAGAGTTTAGGATGAAATTGAGGTTGGGATGATGATGGGTGCCCACAGCAGTAATTGCATAATTGTTAGTAAAGGAATGTTTTGGGTTCTGATTTTGATATGTTGAATTTGATATATTTATTGTACATTCAGTTTGAAATTATCTGAAACAGTGGTCCTCAAACTTTTTAAATAGGGGGCCAGTTCATTGTCCCTCAGACTGTGGGAAGGCCCGGCTGTAGTAAAAACAAAACCTCACACTCTGTCTCCGCCCCTCAGCCCATTTGCCATAACCATTTATGCAGGCAGCATAAATGTCCTCAGCAGGCTGAATATGGCCCGTGGGCCGTAACTTGAGAACCCCTGGTCTAAAAGATACTAGGTGGTACAAGACAAACTCAGAAAAGAGATTAGGGTTGTGTGTATAAACATATATACAAATATCAAATATCTCTAAAGATAATTGAGCAAGAGATAATGAGATCAGGAAGAGAAGGGAATAAAATTTCTCTATGGTACCTACTGTGTTGTAGGCATTGTACAAAGCACTTTTTACATCTTATTTGATCCATAGAACAGAGTTCTAACAGAGTTAGGTGCAGTTATAATTGAAGAAATTAATTTTAAAAATTAATAAAGAAACTGCCTTACCTAGGATCACACTGCTAGTATGTGAATGAGGTCATATTTGAATTTAGGTTTCCTTGACTCCAAATCTTGTACTTTAAAGCACATTCCACCAGTTTCTTCTAAGCAAAAAGAAATAAGGCCCCAGTTTGAAGAACAGCCGAACTTAGTTGATGTAACCTCTTTACTTTCCAGAACAAGTGTTTTCTGTATAACATCTGCAGATTAGACTGTAATTACAGGAAAGCCTTAGGACACAATATTCCACTTTTGGATAGCTCTGATATTGTTAGGTTTTCTGCCTGTCATCCATAATTTCTTCTCTTCTTCCCCCCAATTCAATCATTTCTATCTTTGTAACATCTCTAATATAATTCTTTCCTCTAATTGTAACCAACCACTTTTGCAATATATGCTTGAACTTTTGCAGTAGCCTGCTAGTTGGTCTCCCATTGTCATATATTTTCCTACTCTAATCCATCCTCCATTCAACTATCAAATGGATCCTCTTAAAGCACAAATCAGATCACATTTTCTAAAATGTGACACCCAGGACTAAACAAAACAATACAGATGAGGTCTGACTAGGACGCAATGTGGTCTTTTCCAATATTCTGGGTACCGTGTTTCCCCTGGTATAGAACAAGAACTTAATAACTTGTTTTTGCTGTTAATATTCTCTTGTCTAAATGATCTTGCTGTGAAGTATTTAGCTTTGTCTTCACTGTCTTGTATTTGTGAAGATGATTTCTAAAAATCCAAGTGTAAAATCTAACAATTAACTCTATTAGGCTTGTTTTCCTTGCTTGTTGATTTATTTAGGTTCCAACTGTCCTTTTACATTTTAACTGCATATCCTTTAAATAAATCATATTTGATAAGCATGCCATTTTTGCCTTTATTCCAGTGATTAATAAAAGTGGACAGAACAGGGCCAATGACACGGGTCTTATTGACTTCTCTTTGGAGCAGCCAATACTGTAGAGCTGCCTAATTGCCCTATCATCCAACCTACATACCTCTACCCTATTCATAGTGGATAGAATGCGATACTTTTAGATATTTTTCTGAAATCTAAGTAAATACCAGTCTAGTTAACTCTGTCAAAAAAAAAAAAAATTAGCTCAGCCTGTTTTTGATGAAACCAATGCTGCCTAATAGTGAGCACTATTTTTCTTTCTAGATTTTCACAAACCTCCCCTTTAATAATACTTTCTAAAATTTAGAGTTTAAGAATATTGACCAGTTGTCAAATTATTGGAAATTGAGGGAATCCCCATTAATTGAAGAAAGATTGAACAAATTATGATATATGATTATGATGGAATACTATTGTGCTGTAAGAAATGATGGAGATGATTTCAGAAAAATCTGGTAAGACATATAAACTGATGCAAATAAAGTGAGCACAACCAGGTGAACTTTGTACACAATAATCACAATGTTGTAATGACCAATTGTGTGAAACACTTAACTGCTCTTATCAATGCAATGATCCAAAGGATTCATGATAAAAAATTCTATTGACTAACAGAGAACTGATGAACTCAGTACAGATTGAAGTATATATATATTTTTTTTTACTTTATTTTTCTTGCCTTTTTTTCCATCTGAAAATGCTTGCTCCTCTTTCAATGTTGATGTCTAAGTTCATCCTTAACTTTATGAAGACTGCTGACTATGATGTTGTGATTATGTCTACCACTTTTTTCAGCACATTTGGGCTTTATGATTTATCTTCCAGGGTAGATGCATTTTCTTCTTACTATCTTCCCTACTTATTTTACCTCATGGATTGCCATATTTGTTTTGCTTTTCTAGTCCAAGGATCATTTTCCTAGGCAGAGAGAACATAAGTTGAGTAGTTCTGCTTTCTTTAAAAAAAAAAAAAAAAAAAAAATCCATTATAATTGTTCTGTCCTTCCTAAGCAGCATGTCTTCCTTTGAACCTCCTCTTTTACCCAACATAGCTAGGAAAGCATTTTGATTGTTTTTAGCATTTAGCTAACTTCAACTTGAACTGTGTTTTAGAGCTCATGACTCTGTTGTAGCCATACAAAACTTTATCCTCTCTATTATTAATTATTGATTCATGCTTTCATCTTCTGTATCTCTTAAAACTCTTAAGGATTTAATTCTTTGTGTTGCTTCATAATTTTATTTTTTTTTTAATTTGAATTTTTATTGATGTTTTTTTATTGTCTTTGAGCCTCAGTATGTCTTCCTCCCCCATCATAGTCATCCCTTTAACAAAGATTTAAAAAAAGGAACAACAAAACTAACCAAAACACCATTTGTCTGAAGATACATGGAGTGTTCCACACCCATAATCCCCCCTCTACAGAGAAAGGAGGCAAGTACATTCCCTTCTCTTCTTTTGGACTAAGTGCCATTATTATAACATCATAGCTTTCTGGTAGGAGTTGTTTTGTTCTTATTTTCATTTGTATTGTCATATGTATTGTTTTCCTGTTTCTGCTTACTTCAATTTTACATCAGTTCATTTAATGTTTTGACTTTTTTTTTCCTCTATATTTATCAATTCTAGTAATGTTGTAATAATTCATTATGTTTATGTACCACAATTTGTTTAGCAACTGATAGGCCTTTACTTTGTTTCCAGTTCTTTTCTATGGCAAAAAATGCTGACACATATTTTGGTTTATATGGGAATTTGTTTTATTATTGATTTTCTTAGTATATATGCTTAGTAGTAGAATTTCTAAATCAAAAGGCATTTATATCATTTTCTTAGGATAGTTCCAAATCACTTTTCAAAATGATTAGATGAATTTTCAGTTTTCCCAACAGTTAATAATGTGCCTGTTTTCATACAGTTCTCCAACTTTTGAGTAGTTGCCTTTGCTAATTTATTGGATATGAGGTAAAATTTCAGTTTTAATTTTCATTTCTTTTATTATCAATTTAATCTTTGACTTGGCTTTTAGTCTTATTTGTTTTAATTCCTTTGATTCATATGTATTAATTTCCTTAATCTGATATCTTTGATATCATATTAGAGATATTTGAGCATCATTCTTTTTAGATAGTTCCCACTTTTTCTCTTCACTGGAATTGTGTCTTCATAATTTAATTCTTAAAGTTTTTTCATTGTTGTGTGGCTTATGTGTAAAACTTGAGGGCATAGAATTGTACCTGTACTTTCTTTGTTGCTCAGAATGGTCCATAATAGCAATTCCAATATGGTTTGAAGTGTGAAATAATCATTAAGGAAAGCCAATGAATTACTTTTTAAGAAGTAATTTTAAAAATTAAAAGGTGCTCCTTTGAAGGAAAGATAAGCTAAATGTGGACATCATGTTAAAAAGCAGAGATGTTACCTTGTTGATAGAGAGTGGTACAATCAAAGCTATATTATTTTCTAGTTGCAATGTTTGGCTGTGAGTTGTACCATAAGGAAGACTTTAGGAATTGTGGTGCTGGAGAAGACTTTTGAGAGTCCCTTGGGCAGCAAGATAGTTGTTTATCTTTTGTTCTTGAAGAGGAACATGGCATCAGGAAGGTTGATTTAAGTGAGGAAGGGCTGTGCAAGGTCACCCGACTCACTTTCCCCTCCAGAGCCATCTGGGTTCAGTGCCAAAATATAGAGCAAGATGACAGCAAGATCAAATTAGTTAATACTTAAATAAATTAATCCAGGTTCTTCACTGGAAGGTCTAATACTAAAATTGAAGCTTAAATACTTTGGCCACATAATGAGAAGATGGAGACTCATTGAAAAAGACCCTGATGTTGAGAAAGTTTGAAGGAAAAAGGAGGCAATAGAGGATGAGATGGATGGACTGTACAGTGACAAACTACTAACTTTCCTACTTTTGTCTGAGACACCATTTTAGCAGATGTCTGGGTAATTGAAATCCCCCATTAATATTTTCTCATGCTTTTATTCTAAACTTTTGCTCTGTTTTCAAAGACTCATCCATTTCTTCCTTTTGTTTGGATTGCATTATATTCATGCAATAATACTACTTTTTTCCTTTTTCCTTTAATCTTCATAGGAGTGTTCCCAACATGTGCTCTCTTCCGATTCTTGACATTTCTTCTCATAAGTATTCAATTCTGTGTCACTCATTTTATTTTGTTACAAATTTATAAGATTTAGAATTTTATAAACATTCCATTATGTTTGTCTTACCTGTGAAATCTAATTTGACTCCTTCAGTAGTCTCTTTATAATTCACTGTTCTTGTTACCTATACCTGTTTTCATTTGTGTGTATGTGTGTGTTTGTATATATGTGTATAGACATTTTAGTCCATAAATTTTATTATTGACATTTTTTGTTTTATCTGTTTTTAATTGGATTTTTAGTTACTAATATTTTTATGTTGTAGCTGCCATTATAATCTATACCCTCTTACCCTCTTATTTAGATATTACCTTTAATCCTCTCAATCAGATTTGCAAGTATTTATGAACAAATTTATTTATTTATTTATTCATTCATTTATTTATTTATGCTGAGACAATTGAGATTAAGTGACTTGTCCAGTGTCATGCAGCTAGGAAGTATTAAATATCTGAGAACAGATTTGAACTCGGGTCCTCCTGACTTCAGGGCTGATGCTCTATCCATTGTGCCACTTAGCTGCTCCTCTATGAACATATTATTAAAGAGAACTTCCTTTTTTCTTTTTCTTTTTTCTTTTCCTTTTGTTTTTACCATTAAGCCTCTCCATCTTAAGAATCATTGAAATTCCTTCTTTGAAAACCAGGAAGAGGAGGAGATGTTTTGCTAACTTTTAAAGCCTTTCTTCTAGATGGGAAACTACTTTAATTGGCTAGAGAGATGACTGTGGGAGAAAACTATTACATATTCTGTGTGTGTATCATTGAATAATTTTCCTTACTCTTCACACTTACTATAAAAGAGTGATCTTCCATTTTTTGTCAAAAACTGCTCTTGTTAATTCTTATGTACTCCTGTATCAAACTCCTGTGTACTGCACTTAGCTTTCATTTCTTCTTATGATCGTTAGTTTCTCTTCTTTTATGAGCCATATAAATCAGTCTCTGAGTTGCAATGTAATGTTATACAGTCTAGTTGCTATATTAGACAGTAACTCATGAACTTAATCTATAAAATTAAGAGTTAAATTAGATAGTATTAAATTGCCTTTCAGTTCTAACATTGTTATCCATCATTCTGTTAGTAAGTCATGTATATGTTTGAATATGTATTGAATTAATTTTGTTGTAAACATTGTAAGTAAATCCAACTCTTCATATATATCAAGGGTTCATTGTTTACTCCTCTAGAGTAGTTATCAGATTAGTTTGAAAAAACTTGAAGAAATCTTGTTTACTAAAGAAGTAGGTATATTCTTTTCTTTTGAAAAGGCTCATTTGGTTGCTTGATGCTTATTAGAATTAAAATTACACAGATGTTCTATTTTTTCCTCATCAGAACATAGATTTACCACAGGTATATTTCTAGTATGCTACACATGAAATGTTAAGCCATTCTATAATTTGATAATTAGGTGCTCAATGGAGAATCAAAACTTATTAACTGCTGTCAGCTTTCTGGAGAAGGAAATGAAAATAAATATAATCTGGAGTAGTTGGGGAAAATTTCTTGAAATTGGTAGGATTCCAGTTGGTCCTTAGAGTTAGATTAGTAAAAGGGCGCAGGGTTATCATCTGAGATGAAGGGGAAAATTAATTGCCTGAATGGGGAAATGGGGCGGAAATTAGCATGGTTTATGATGGGAGGATAAATGAACAGATTACTCTGACCTGATAGAGAGATGTATAAATGAATGATAAGGTGATAAGGTAATAAGGTGATAAGAATGATAAGGTAGAGTGGGCCTGGACTGTATTGGAATCTTTCAAAAATTTTTATTTTAATACAGGGGATATTATCCACATAATCCACTCCAACTACATATTGGAGCAAGAATGAAGGTTAAAAGTGATTTTTGAGAAAGATTAGTTTTGTGGCTAGAATGGAAGGGAAAGATATAAAGAATCTCTTTAAGGAAAAATAAAAACAATGGCTGGGCATAATGCAGACCTTGGAAAATTTACTTTAAATTTAGTGAGTCAAATAATTTTTTTCCTCTCCTTTCTCTCTTAGAGAAAGGTAATATCTTGCCACAAGGCATTGATTCCCAAAGAGATCTGTAGTAGAGTCATTGAAATCTAAAAGAGGGTTTGAAAAGAGTTTCTGGAAATGGTCACAGAGCTCTGTGTACATTTAGCTAGTACTAGGAATGATGTCTATTCATCTATCTCTTACTCCTCTTTTTTGGAGCAGTTATTGTAGAAACTTAGAAGGCCAAATAGTTCCTAGACTGGTCAATTATTGCTGCTCATGCCAATTTTACTATTTGATGTCAGTCTTTCAATAATAAAATAAACATCCTTACTTCAGTAGATGTGATTCCACCAGTGTAGGTGTTCTTTCCATTAATATAGTTTACAATTCTTTGATAGCCTTTTGTCCTGTATAACTCCTGTACATTTAATCTCAGAAAAAGCTTAACTTACTGTGCTTGTTGCTTTTCTATATATTATTGTAGCACCTGTACTAGTCCAACACTTGGCTTTATCTTTAAGTAAAATGTGAATGTGGGAAAAACTTGAATATAAATTTTCAATTTTGGATAAGATTGTTCTAAAAATATTAGGTACCATGGCATGATTTAGTAAATAAATCTTATATCATTAAGAAAAAAAGAAACTGATAAACCAAAGGTTATTGATAACATTTTGAGCTTAGATGATTGAGGCAATGGAGAATCCATCAATGAAATAGTATGCATAGGAAGATGTCATTTTTATTTTTTTTATTTTTTTTTTAATTAATAATTTTTTATTATATATATATTTTTTATAATATTATCCCTTGTATTCATTTTTCCAAATTATCCCCCCCTTCCTCTATTCCTTCCCCCCGATGACAGGCAATCCCATACATTTTACATGTGTTACAATATAGTCTAGATACAATACATGTGTGTGAATATCATTTTCTTGTTGCACAATAAACTTTAGATTCCGAAGGTACATGTAACCTAGGCAGACAGATATTAGTGCTAACAATTTACATTAACTTCCCAGTGTTTCTTCTCTGGGTGTAGCTACCTCTGTCCATCATTGATCAACTGGAAGTGAGTTGGTTTTTCTTTATGTTGAAGATTTCCACTTCCATCAGAATACATCCTCATACAGTATTGTTGTTGAAGTGTACAGTGATCTTCTGGTTCTGCTCATTTCACTCAGCATCAGTTGATTTAAGTCTCTCCAGGCCTCTCTGTATTCCTCCTGCTGGTCATTTCTTACCGAGCAATAATATTCCATAACCTTCATATACCATAATTTACCCAATCATTCTCCAACTGATGGACATCCATTCAGAAGATGTCATTTTTAAAAAATCACTTACTTCACTGGGGTTTTCCTAAATATTGGACATAAGAAGGAGGAAAAACCTTATATTCAGAGCAAATGGTACATATCCTTACGAATAATTCCTACCCTGTTGCAAAAATTTTGTTTTTAATGGAAATCTATTTGAACATGAAACATAGATGTGTTAGTGTGTACATATATTTCCTGTTGCTTCAGTGGCTTAGGCTGATGGATTGCTTGAATTTGGAAGTTTAAACAGAAAATAACTATTATAATGGCACTTAATAGAAAACTAAGTGAACCTTTTATTTATCATTTCTGTTTTTGAAGTTTATGATTTGAATTTAAATTGCCCAACCAGGAATTGGAAAGGTACTGTAATGGAAACTTTCTACATGTAAAACAAAATATATTTTAGTAATTTAAAATTTTCTTTTATATCTTCATAGTTATTTTCACAGGCTGATTAGTTAAGATTTTTCTTTTTTGATATTTAACTTCTTGAGACAAGCTTTTAAGTACTAATTTTAAAACATTACTTTAGGGCAGCTAGGTGGTACAGTGTATAGATCACCAGCCCTGAAGTCAGGAGAACCTGAGTTCAAATGTGGCCTCAGACACTTAACCTTTCCTAAGCTATGTGACCTTGGGCAAGTCACTTAACCCAAATTGCTTCAGCAAACGCAAAATAAAACAAAAAAATTACTTTTTATATATAGTCTCTTGCCTTTAGTGATCTGGGGGTAAAAAATAATTTCTACACTTTTTATGTGGTGTTTATTAGTCATGAGACAAGGAATCCTGGCATAGTCTGTTATACACTACAAACTTGAGAATAGATTTCAAAAATTGTTGAAAGAGGTTTATAAAGATCTCATGGCTTGAGGTTGAGTAGTTAATTCAAAAGATTTTTTCAGAGAGATATCTCTTCAGCATGATATGCTAGTGCTTGCTGTAGCTTAAATGGATTTTTGTGGATTACTTTGCAAAGGGTAAGGTATTTGAAGAAACTGTACAGGGGGTTCATAGATGAGCTTAGAAAAGATCTTATAAAAGATTAGAATAAGGGCAAGGCAAACTGAAGTCTTAAAAGGCAAAGTGGTTTTAAGTTTTTGCACGGGTATAAATCTTAGTATGAACTGGTTTCATCTAATGAAGAGATAATGAAAAAGTTTTTTTTTAGCCAGCTTGGGGGCAAAAAGATCAGGAAACAGACACACTTCAGTTATGCTACATTATTTTCTACACATGAGAATGATCTTCAGAGTGAAATGGATAGAGTTTAAGGAATTCAGGTGAAATGGAAAATTAAAATAATTTAGGAAATAATAAAAATTGTTGGTATTTTCAGTTGTACCCATTTCTTCAAGACACCTTTTAAGGGTTTTTTGTTTTTGTTTTTTTTTGTTTTTGGCAGAGTTCAGGAGTGGCTTGCCATTTCTTTCTCCAGCTCATTTTAGCATAGGTACAAGAAGTTATTTGCACAAATAAAGGATGGAACAAGATGTTAGAAGTCAGAAGTTGACATTGGGAGAAAAATCGAGCCTAGATTATTTTTGCACATTGCAAAGTTTTTTACATTGTAAAATAGCAGTGAGCCAGTAAAGCAAATATGATTTTAGGCCTTTTAAAAGAAGTATAATGTTCAAAGATGCAAAAGCATCTTCAGATGATAAAATTATCTTTCAGATAAAAATATAGAGAAAGGGCCCTCTAGTGACTTGTTGGGTAGGTCATGAGGAAATGGACAAAAAAGTGCAAAGGAATAGATGATATGAATAGTTGCTTCTTTAAATATTTAAATTGTTGCGGTCAAAGTAAAGGGAGAAAGGTGGTGGTTGTTGAATCATAGATGTGTTGAAGTGAGCTAAGAAGTCACTGATTGTATTTTCCTTGATCAGACTAGATGTAGAGTATTGTGTTCAAGTTCTGCACAAAAGAATTTTGAAAGAAGAGTGACTAATCTGTTGAAAGGACATAAAACTTTACCATACAGGGAGCAAAAGAATATATAGAAGAGATGATCGAAGGAGAGCATGACATTCATCTTCAATTATTTGCCATGTTGGGGTTACGTATTTAGAATTCTACAATTCTAAATTGTGTCTAGAAGAGATCTCAGAAGGTTCTGAGGCCTTACTGTATAGCACCTCTATATAATGTTAGAAATAGGGACCATAAATTGTAAATAAGGCTCCTTGTGTACTCTCATTTTAAGATGTGGTTTTGTTTATGTTTTACTACATTTTTATTTATTTTATTAAATATTTCTGTCTGGTTTGGACCACAACTGAGATTATTTCAGGCTGTGAAATACTCCTATTCTACTCTTTCAGCAAAGGACAAACTGCCTCAAAAAGTTAGTGAAATCCTTGTCTCCAGATATTTTTCAGCTTTTATTGAAAAACTTTTGGTGATAGGAGATTGTAACCTTTTGTAGTAAACCAAACAGCTGTTTTTTCCTTACAGTGACATTGGCCTTTCTGTAACTTCCCATTGAATGGTCCCAGTTCTGCCTTCTGTGATCAAGTAGAATATCAGATCCCTGTTTTTTACTTGACTGCCTTTCAGATATTTGAAGACTGAAATAATGTTCTCCCTAAATCATCTTTTTTTAAATTTGGTTTTACTTTTCTGTTATTTTGTATTGACAAACATCAAACATGAATTTTCATAAGCATGTAACAGGATTGTATATGAAATAACATCTCTTAAACATTGCTTGCATTTCTTTTGTTGTTATTTTTTATACTTTTTTCATTTATTTTTAATACACAATTCTTTTTCAATCATGCTGAGAGAGAAAAATCAGAGCAAAAGGGAAAAATCATAGGAGAGAAAAACCCCCAGAAAAGTGAACATAGCATATGTTGATTTATATTCAATCTTCATAGTTCTTTTTCTGGATACATATGGCATTTTTTATGCAAAGTCTGTTAGGATTGCTTTGGATCGCTGAACCACTAAGAAGAACCAAATCTTTCATAGTTGTTCATCACAACTTGCTGTTATTGTGTACCATGTATTCTTGGTTCTGCTTGTTTCATTCACCATCAGTTCATATAGATCTTTCCAGGCCTTTCTAAAATCAGCATGTTCATTTTTACATTTCATTGTTTCATATACCAGCTTGCATTTCTTAAGAGAGTATAAATTCAACATTTCAATTCTGTGTCTTCTTCCAACCTTCTTTTCTGTACATTTTAAAAACTGCCTTTAATGACACTTTTTTCTTTTTAATTGGGAATCCTTATTGATATTTAACCTTCTCCCCTCCTATATCTCCCAAGCCTATTTAAAAAACAAATCACCATTTCTTTGTAGGCATAATCAAGTAAAATATATCCACATAATTGCCATGTGAAAATGGTGTTATTGTTGTTTGTCCTTCATTTTCAAAGAGGACCTTGACATGGAGGTGATGCCATGAGATGCAAGTGAAATGGATTTGAGTGAGGAAGGGCTGTACAAAGTCACTTGCCTCACTTTCTCCTCCACAACTGATTGGAAATGGGCCTGGATGCAATGGGAGATCTTAGCTTAATAAACATTCTGTGACTGACTGGCTAAGTGGCATCCAAGACCTTCCCCTTCCTCTCTTCACGATATGGCATCAATCAACATCAACAATGCTCATTGGTGTTTAATAAATATTAGTTTAATTAAACCATATTACTATAAAAAACTGGATTACAGTCAGATTTGGGAGAATTTTTAATTTCAGGTTATGAAATTTCACTTTAGGATTGAGCATATACAAAATCATCTAGTCCAGAGGTGTCCCAAGTATTTGTCAGCCTGCTCCTGTTTCTACTCACTTAACTCTGTTTTGGTTTGTGAAAGTCTTCCCAGGAATCTTGGGATCATTTCATTTATCATTTCTTATATAAGTTGTTCATCCATTTCACAATTTATGGTCACCTTAATTTCATTCTTTGCCACCACAAAAAGAACTATACTATTTTTGTACATTTTTAGTTTGTGTTGTTTAGGACTGATCTCTTTCTTAACATGTACTTCCTCTTAATCCCCTCTTTTTTCTTCTCCCCTTTCTCTCCTTGAATGTGTGTGTCTTTCATCCTTTGATGAGTTTTTGTCAGCCACTTTTCTCCCTTTGTTTAAGAGCATCAAAATTTGACTGAAACACTTCATGTCTTCAACTTAGTTATAATGTAAATAGTTGATCCTTGTTTAGTGTCTCTTTTCTTTTTGGTAAGTCAATTAGTTAAGTGATTTGCTCATGATTACACAGCTCCTAAGTGTTTAAGTGTTAACAATTTGAACTCAGGTCATCCTGATTTCAGGGTTAGTGCTCTATTGACATTGTGCCACCTAGATGCCCCAGTTTAGTTTCTAATATAACTGTTCATGTTTACTTTTTTATGTTTCTTTTGGTTCCTTTGTTTATAGTTCCTACTCGGATCTTTCATTTTTATCAGGAATACTTAGAATTTTTTATTTAATTAAAAATCCATTTCCCTCTTATGTGATTAATTATACTTAATTTTGCTGGATAATTTATTCTTTTTTTTTGAAGATTTTTATTTTTTTAAATAACTTTTTATTGACAATATATATGCATAGGTAATTTTTTACATTATTCCTTGCACGCACTTCTGTTCCAACTTTTCCCTTCCCTCCCCTCCCCTAGATAGCAGGCAGTCTTATACATGTTAAATATGTTATAGTATATCCTACATACAATATATATATGCAGAACCTAATAGTTCTCTTGTTGCACAGGGAGAATTGGGTTTAGAAGGTAAAAATAACCTGTGAAGAAAAACAAAAATGCAAACAGTTTACAACTCATTTCCCAGTGTTCCTTCTCTGGGTGTAGTTGATTCTTCCATCATTGATCAATTGGAACTGAATTAGAGATTTTTTCTTTGTTGAAGATATCCACTTCCATCAGAATACATCCTCATACAGTATTGCTTCTGTTGAAGTGTATAATCTCCTGGTTCTGTTTATTTTACTCAGCATCAGTTCATGTAGGTCTTTCCAAGTTTCTCTGTATTCATCCTGCTGGTAACATTTATATACCATAGTTTACCCAACCATTCTCCAATTGAAGGGCATTGATTCATTTTCCAGTTTCTAGCCACCACAAAAAGGGCTGCCACAAACATTTTGGCACATACAGGTCCCTTTCCCATCTTTAAGATCTCTTTGGGATATAAGCCCAGTAGTAACACTGCTGGATCAAAGAGTATGCACAGATTGATAACTTTTTAGGCATAGTTTAGATTGCTCTCCAGAATGGTTGGATTCTTTCACAACTCCACCAACAATGCATCAGTGTCCCAGTTTTCCTGCATCCCCTCCAATATTCATCATTATTTTTTCCTGTCATCTTAGCCAATCTGACAGGTGTGTAGTGGTATCTCAGAGTTGTCTTAATTTGCATTTCTCTGATCAATAGTGATTTGGAACACTCTTTCATATGAGTGGAAATAGTTTCAATTTCATCATCTGAAAATTGTTCATTGGATAATTTATTCTTGATTGTAAGACTATATCATTTGCCATTTAGAATATTGTATTCCAAATTTTCTGCTCCTTTATTTGGTAACTGCCAAATAATGATTGATTCTGATTGGATTGGAGTTCCTTTTTTTTTTTTTTGGACTGCTTTCAATATTTTCCCACTGTCCTAGAAGCTCTAAATTTTGATAATAATATTACTGGGAGTTGTCATCTTGGGATTTTAGGGGGTGACCCAGTGGATTCTAGTTTTACCTCACCCTCTGATTCTAAGAGATCTGGACAGTTATCTTTTATAGCTTCTATAATCTGTTTTGGGCATGACTTTCAGATAATCCAATGATCCTTCTTTGTTTTTTTCCCCCCAAGTCAGTTATTTGTTTTTTTTTTTTTTTTTTTTTTTTTTTTTTTTTTTTTTGTTGTTGTTGTTTGTTGTTTGTTTTGTTTTGTTTTTGTTTTGTTTGGCTAAGAGATACATATTCATTTTTTAAAAGTTTTTTTTTTTTAATTAATATTTCTTCTTGTCTCATGGAGTTGGCTTCTTTTGGGTTTATTCTGATTTTCACAGTTTGTTGCTCAGGCAATTTGGTATCTTTTGTGCCAAGATGTTAATTTCCTTTCTGATTTTTCTATAACTCCCATTTCTTTTTCAGTTGTTTTCTCTAAGGCTCTCATTTCATTGATTAACAACATTTTGAATTAAAAATTTCTGCAGAATTTTTTTTTTTTTTAACTTATTCTGAAGCCATGGGTTGAGGCTTTGCATGTAAATTTTTGAATTAATTATTTTCTGGGATTGTGATCCAGCATTTCCTTTATCATATATATATATATATATATATATATATATATATATATATATATATATATATATATATATATATATATATATATATATATATATTTATTTATTTATTTATTTATGATTGGATTCTTTTTTATTTGCTCATTCTTCCAGCCTACTTCCTGACTACAATTTATGTCAGAGCCAGGTTCTGTTTACTTCTCAAATTAAAGGTTTGGAATGATCCTGCTGTTGCTGCTGCAGCTGCTGCGTTATTTACTTATTGAATATTGTATTATTCTAGCAATTCAGAGGCAGCTCAGATTGGAGTCTGGCAGGCTTTCAGTGCTCCGAAAGTGGTGTGATCCAGAACAAAGTCTCATTGCTACCCCTGTAGTCTGAGCTCTGCAAATTCCTGTATTTGTGTCTGAATAACTGGCCTGTGGCTTAGTCCCTTTTGGAGTAGTCTGCAGCTCTGGTGATTCAAAATGATAGGACTATGAGCTTCTCTTTGGTCTAGGATTTCTACCCTGATTATTCCTCTGCAGATTTTAGATTGTGGTGGTAGCTCATATTAGGACTCCTGAGGTCTAAATCATACTGCTGCTGATAAATTATTTGAAGTGGGAAATTTCAAAATAAAACATTTTTCAAAGTGACAGATTTAACTTAGTCTGTGTACTTTATTTGGAATCCTCCATTGTCCTGAACATAGTCAAGGATCAAGTAAGTAGACAGAAGGCCTATATGCTGTAGTTTGACTCACAAGACAGCCCCTTGTTTAGGATGTATTCATTTTAACCTCCCACAATTACAAAGACTGATTATCTGCTTTCCTTCGTCACAGCAGGTTAGAAACAGCAAATTAGAGATGGTCTTTAGATGGAGGCAAAATGATTATAGTAAGAAGTGACAGTTGACAATCTGAGATTGAAAGAAGGATTAGAAAGACTATAAAAGGTACAAACAGAGCTAGAAAAGCATAGCGTTTAGCTTTTTAGATGTCACATAGCATACATATTGTCAACAGTGCCTAAAGGTGGGGAATGAGTGTCAATAGATACACAATACCATATGTGATATTCATAGTAATGACTGTTTTAAAAAAAAGACATTTTAACTCATTATTATTTTACTTCATATCAGTCATAGGATTCTGATTATTACATATTACATATACATACATACATTTTTTTGTTTTTGTTTTTGTTTTTGTTTTTTTTCTTTAATCTCTTAGGGATATGGACCTAGTAGTGGTTTCAGTAGGTCAGAGAGTACATAGTTTCATAGCCTTTTGGGCATAGTTCTAAATTTTCCTACAGAATGGTTGGACTGTTTCACAACTCTACCAACCAACAGTGCATTAGTGCATCTTTACTTTTCCACATCTCTGCAGCATTTATCATTTTCATTTACTATCATAATGGCTAATCTGATAAGTGTGAAGGAGTACTTCTGAGTTGTTTTGATTTACATTTCTCTAAGTGATTGAGTATTATTTCTTGTGACGGTTGATAACTTTGATTTCTTCTTCTGAAAACTGCTTATTTATTCCCTCAGAGGGATTGTATTATAATTGAGGAATCAACTTGCAAAAATGAAATAGAAATGAGACTCATGCAGGCGGAGAAAAGATGACCTGAGGAAGAAAGGCAGTAGCAGATGACTGGACTAGGAAAAAAAAGGCTTGAGTTGGATTCTTGAAAGGAGATAAGGAGGGAATGCATTGCAGGCACTGGAGGCAATCAGTGGCAGCAATAGGGAAATTGGAGATGGAATGTTGTGTGAGAAACAGCAAAATGAATCATTTGTCTAGGTTGTAGAGTATAGGGAGAGAGGAGTAGCATATTATAAGTTTGTAAAGATAGGAAAATGCCAAGTTGTGAAGAGTTATAATAGCTAGAGCACATTAGATATGATCATAAGGAGACACTAGAGTTTATTAATAAGTAGGTTAATGGTCAGGCTTGCTCTTTAGAAAAACTGCTTGTGATACTTTTGTGGAAGATAGATTGAAATAGGGGCTTAAGGAAGGGAGACCAATTTATGTAATAGCCTCTATCCTGTACCATACTATAAACTTCTAGTATCTAAATGAAGAGAAGGTGGAGCATGTGAAAATCATGGACAAGTACTGGCAATTAATTGAGTATATGTGGAGTACAGAAGGAAAAGGAATCTGGGATAATTGAGATGAGCATGTTGGTGGCTTGAAAGATGATGGTGTCCTGCATAGAATAAGAGAAGTTTAAGAGAGAGATGAATTTTTGGGCGAGAGCTATATGAATTTCCTTTTCAATATATTGAAATGAATATGAATAATAAGGTAAAGATAGATAATAGGCTAACAGGGAACTATAACTCAAGAGCACTATTTAAATCTTATATAGTATACTGATCTCAGATTTCATATTTATTTTAACTTGTTGGTACTTTCCTGTTTGCTTCAGAAAGGTTGTTAAAGCTGATTACCTAAGTGTGAGGATAAAGACTATTATATGCTTGGGGAATGGGGGTAAATAACAAAGAATTCTGATCTAGACTTAGTGTTAGCTTTCCTAACTTTTATTATTTCTTCCCTTCTCCCAACCAACTTTGTGCTTTCTGCCAAGCCATTTTTATATGCTGTTGACGGAATAGTTTTCTTAATGCACCCTTCCAATCTTGCCAATGTTCATGCAGTGATTTTTGTAAATAAGGAATAAATAGGTTTAAATTTTATTAAGCAATTACTTTGTGTTAAGCAGTGTGCAAATCAGTTAGGATATAAATTGGAAATTAAGTCACTCTTTGCCTTCAAAGAAAGGATATATAAGTAGATCTGTATGTGTGAGCATATGTATGTATACATGTACCTATATATACAAATAGAGGAATGGTGTCTTGGGAAGGAAATTAGAACAGTCATCAGGATAATCAGTGGATCCCATGAGGCACTGAATTTGAATCTTTCCTGAAACAATAGTCTTACTGATTTATTTACCATGACTAGAGCAAAAGATAAAAAAGAGGAAGGTTATTGTATTGACAGGACATATGAGTAGATGATCGTCCCGTGGATTTGCAGTGGACAGCCCCTTAAATGTACTTTAAAATACTAAAGAATAAATCAGTGATGTTGACCTCAAATAGAGGGCCACAAATTTGTATGTATATAATTATTTCTTTGGGCTGCATATTGTCTTAGTTTTAAAAAGCAATATTATCATTATATTTTTACTTATTTTGGTAACTATTTTCCAATTACATTTTTTATCAGGTTCTGACTGCACTTGGAAATGTTGTTGGTCATATTTTTGACACCTCTGGACTAGATGATTTTGTACATACTAATCAAGATAACTCAACCTTAGGATGAGATATCATAGCTTGGTATTCAAGTTTCTCTCTAATTTGACTGGTTAAGAAACCCAGTTTTCTAGTCTAATTGATCATATGGTTTAGTTAAACTAAGATTTATTGAAACACCAGTGGGCACTGTTTTTGAAAGTTTTAGAGAGATTTTAATTAATTCTCTTTATGGAAGAGAGTATATTTGAGTTGAAGGTAAACAACCAAGAGAGGGAATTTTAGGCATGGGAAGGTAAAAAGAAAGAGGAGAGTGGAATGAAGTGGTTTGGTGAATACTGCAGTTTGTCTGGAGCTTAGATTTTTATGAAGATGGATTATTTAAAATAAGGCTTGAAATATGTTGAATTGTGCAATATTATGAAGAGGGGAAGGGAAAGGTCTTGGATATCACTCAGCAAGTCAGTTACAGGATGTTTATTAAGCTAAGATTTCCCATTGTATTCAGGGCCATCTCCAGTCATCCTGATCTATATCTGGCCACTGGATCCAGATGACTCTGGAGGGGTAAGTGGGGCAGGAGATCTTGCACAGCCTCTCTCACTTAAATTCATTTCATTTGCATGTCATGGCATCACCTCCCTGATATAATGGTTGTCTTTGAGAACAAAGGACAAATAACAACAATTAAGTTACTTTGTGCCAGTCCCTATGCTATGTTCTGGTGGAAAAACAAAGAGGTAAAAAGACTTCTTTCACTTAAAAGGCTACACACAAATGAAAGCTGAAAAGGGGGGAAATACCTGGGAGTAGGAGGATATAGTAGAGAAGCCAAAGAAACCAGAATGTGGATAGCAGGTGGGAGTATCAGTCAGGCTTTTTTTGTAGTCCCAAGTAATTCAGGAAGAAACATGTACTAAGGACTCAAGGGATCAGGAAGGTGACACCAGAAGTGAATCTTTTATCAGTCAGGTTTGTCCCATCCTGGGGTAGAGGTATTTGTGGTTGTAGTTGTATGACACCTTCTGTGGCTTAGAAGATAGGGTAGTATTAAAAATTATTGGATAGAATGCCTGGTTTGGAATCAGGAAGGCCTCAGTTCAAATTGAACCTCTTAGCTAATTTTGTGACTGTGGGCAAGCCACTTAATTCTACCTCAGCTTCCTCATGTGTAAAATGAACTGGAGAGGAAAATACAGTATCTCTGCCAAGCAAACTCCAACTGGGTTCATGACTGAAATGACTAAGCAGCAACAAAACAATTATTGGTTATATATAATAAGTTAAACTTCTATTCACTTTTGAAAAATGAAAAGAAAGTTCAATTTAGAGTTAGCAAATGCAAGATTAATATACCGACTTTGTTGTGACTGCAAGAAAATGCTGAAAAGCAACTGTGCAATAGAGTGCAAACTAAATTAAATGTTTTTAGGCAAATACAGTGATTAGAACTATTTTATTATTAGATTAGATTAGATTACTCAGTCTAGGCTTATGTATTGAGCTGCTAGCTGCATTTGAATGTGAAGTATTTAAATCTGATGTCAAACATTTGTTTTGTGGGAATTTAAAAATATTTTAAATTTTTTTAAAATATTGAATTAATTTTGATCAGGACAACTTAATAAAAGTGATTTTTAATAGCCTCAAACTTAAAACATTGAAGTAATTTACAGATAAGATAGTTTCAATAATTACATTGAATAATTTAAATTTTTTAATCTTTTTTAAAGTGTACTGCCTTCCCATGATTGGCAAGTAAATAACAGGAATTCTTCAAACTAATTTTAGCACAAACAGTAGAGATAATTTAAATATTGGAAATAGAAATGCAAAGCAAAAAGTATATATTGAGAAAATAAGATCCACTGAATCATTGCAATTCACAGACTGCTATTGGCCATATACTACCTTAATTATAGATTGCTTGCAAACAAATAAATTGAACCATTGAAAGTGACTATAGAATAAGCTAGTAAGGTGAGAGATTTTGTAGAGAGAATGATATGGTTTTAAAAAGCAAAAACAAACACCGTGGCAACAAGCGGATTGCCTGCATTGTGTAACAATGTAATTTGTGGAGAAAAATTGCTGCTATCTGTAGCAGTCAATATAGTCCAAATGATACAAGATAAGTCATTTACAAGACAAATTCAAGTAGATGATATTGTTGCAAGATTGCCTATTTATCTGAAAACCTTTGTGATGAATCGAGAAACAAAAATCTTTTTATGCATTGTAAGCAACAGATGTAGTTAAAGATATTCATTTGTATACATATGTATGATATGTTGTTGAATTGAAATTTTTTTTTTTTTTTTTTTTTTTGCTAGCTTTGGTTATTTTGTTTGCCTATTGACAATTCATCGAAGGGAAATTTTAATAGAAAGGATAGATTTCCAAGCAAAAGAATTGTTGATTTTTGTTTGATTCTGTATTGAGTACTGTTTAAATCAGGATAGAATATAGGTGTGTGAACCCTAATTGTACTCTGTATGTTCTTTGCTCAAGCCCCTTTCCTCCTCTTCCTCTTCCGACAAAAGCAACAATCAAATCAGTGATATTATTCCTGGAAAAAATGCCAGTAAGTCTCTTATGACTCCATCTATCATTTCTGTAACTTGCTTTAGTATTTAATATTCCTTCCTGGCAACAACTCACCTGTATAGGTTGGTCTTTCCTATTAGAATATAAGCTTTTTGAGGACAAGGGTTTTACTTTTTTCATCTATAGCTCTGATAGTCAACAGAGTGCCTAAACCTAGTTAGCATGTAAGTTCCTTTTTCATTTCATTCACGATTTTAAAATGTGGCCCCTTGTCTTTGTATACCTGCATTCTTCAGAGATAATTAGTTTTAAAAGTTGGTTAATTTTTAAAAAAAAGTTCATTGAAAAGAAGGTTCTTTGTAAAATAAAGACAAAAAGGGACCAGTGTTTAAAGCACCTTCATGTTATTGTGAAACAGAATTTTTTCTTCTGATAAAAGGATGGTTAATCCAAAAGAAATTGTGGGATTTTTTTTATTAATGATAGTAGTAAGCATGAAATAAAATCTAACAAATTTCTTCCTGAAGGAGGATATGTGTGTGCATGTATGTAGGTGTATGTATGTACATACATTAAGTATTCACAGCAAATCAATCCAATGGTCTCAAATTCATATCAGGAGAAAAGTGACTATATTTGTGAAAAATTAAAACTATGGATAATTCACTAGAGAATAATTTTATGTGGTTCTCAATTTTAAAAACACCTTCTCTGCAAATGAAATGGAAGATCTGTATTTTTTTTTTTTTTAAATTAAAGCTTTTTATTGTTCAAAACATGCATGGACAGTTCTTCAACATTAGCCCTTTAAAAACCCTGTGTTCCAATTTCCCACCACATACACATACTCTTTCCTGGATGACAAGTAATCCAATATATGAAGACCTATTTCTTAACAAATTAGTTATCTTACAAAAGGAATCCTATCTTTATTTTAAAGACAGTAAAAATAATATGAAAGGTTTGGTCTGGCTTTGTCTAAAAAGAAAGATTCATAGAACATAGAAATGTTGTACATTTAAACAAGCTTTTGAAAATCCTAAAATGTCTTGCACATAGATGAATAAACTTCTTTGTTTTATTAAAAAGAATGATGATATATTTTATTAACATTTGTAACATTGTATGAACCAGGAATCTGTGTTGTAGTTACTATAAAAACAATATTGGTACTTAGTGGTTAAAAAAGAATTATGGGTAGCAGTATCAATGCTAGTACATTTTGAAAACTGTACCAAAAATAAAACCATCACTTTGATATTATTTTTATGAATGGTTATGTTGTGAACATTTAAATTATTTTCTAAATCTGTCAAGTTTTTTTTATCATTTTTGTTTTAAAAATTACTATTAAGTTTTTAAAAATTTTGTAGATTGTCTAGTATGGCATGGCAAAAAAATTTTAAACTGGAGGCATTTGGAAACCATTGCATTGTATAAAAAGGCATAAAGAAAAAGGAGGGCATGTCAGCTTTGGGGAGCAGCAAATAGGTCAGTTTTTCTGGAATGTAGTGTTAGAAGGGGAGTTATGTGGAATAAATTTGGAACAAGAATGTGGAACTTTTTAAATGCTTAGATCAAAGAGGTTGTAGGTTTTATTTGTTTGTTTTAAATTTTAGAAGCTGTAAGTTGCTACCAGAAGCTTTGGAGCAAGAGAATAAGTCAGATTTGTATCTTTGGGTTATCACTTTGGCAAATAGGAGTAGCCATTAGGGATCCTTATGTAGGAGTTAGTGGCTCCTGTTTTCATGAGTTTGATACCATTGGCTAAGAGTAGTGAGATTTCAGGTGAATTGTTTAGAATCCTGCAGATCAGTCTGGTTAAATGAAGGGTGTGAATCCAGGTTTTCCAATATCCAGTACTGATTCTCTCTCCGTGTATTCTGCCATATTATCATTCTAGAAGCTGAGGTTCTACTAGCATGTTTGGTATTAGCATCTATTTTGTTGCTGTATCCTAAGGAACATGGGACTTTTCATCTGACTTCACATTGAAACTTTTCATGTGTGTTTGCTTGAGCAGGGATTGTTTGCTTTTCTATTTGTACCCTTGTGCTTAGCATATAAAATATAAATAAATGCTTAATAAATGCTTCATTCAAAATGTTCAGGTGAGTTAATATATGTAAAATACTTTGCTTAAGCTAAAGCTCTATGTAAATGTTAGCAATAACTTTTTGAGAGTTGCCTAGTAAATATTTGTTAATAGTTATTACCAGTATAACCGTTACTTTAGTTAAAAGTGGAAAATGCTATATTATTTTAAATTAGTTATTAGTGAAAACAAAAATAAAATACAACTATATGACCAAGATTGCTTGTTTCCCCCAACCCTCCTCCCTTTAGTATTTCTTTGGGATATAAGCCCAATAGCAGCAATGCTGGATCAAAAGGGGAGATTTCAGAAGACAACTTTTAAAAAAATGTATTTGTTTTATTCTGAACTTAAGAAATAAACACATTTCCATAACAAAGTGGAATAGAAAAAGATAATTGCAAATGAAACTGCAAATCTATTTTGTACAACTTGCTATTTCTTTTAAATATGTAATTATGTAATTCCCCCCCCCTTATTTTCTCCCTTTCTCCAGATAGTAATATTTGATGTGTGTATGTGCGTGTATCTGTGTGTGTGTGTGTGTGTGTGTGTGTGTGTGTATGTGTGTATAAGTAAAACATTCTTTTTTTTTAATTAGAAATTTTTTTGACAATATATATGCATGAGTAATTTTTTTTAAATAACATTATCCCTTGTATTCATTTTTCCAGATTATCCCCTCCCTCCCTCTACTCCCTCCTCTAAATGACAGGCAATCCCATACATTTTACATGTGTTACAATATAACCTAGATACAATATATGTGTGTAAATCCCATTTTTCTTGTTGTATTAGATTCCGAAGGTGTAAGTAACCTGGGTAGATAGACAGTAGTGCTAACAATTTACATTCACTTCCCAGTGTTCCTTCTCTGAGTGTAGTTGTTTCTGTCCATCATTGATCAACTAGAAGCGAGTTGGATCTTTTTTATGTTGAAGATAGCCATTTCCATCAGAATACATCTTCATACAACATTGAAGTGTATAGCGATCTTCTGGTTCTATTCATTTCACTCAGCATCAGTTGATGTAAGTCTCTCCAAGCCTCTCTGTATTCCTCCTGCTAGTCATTTCTTACAGAGCAATAATATTCCATATCCTTCATATACCATAATTTACCCAACCATTCTCCAATTGATGGACATCCATTCTACCTTCCAGTTTCTCGCCACTATGAAAAGAGCTGCCATAAACATTTTGGCACATACAGGTCCCTTTCCCTTCTTTAGTTTTTCTTTGGGATATAAGCCCAATAGCAGCAATGCTGGATCAAAGGGTATGCACAGTTTGATAACTTTTTGGGCATAGTTCCAAATTGCTCTCCAGAATGGTTGGATTCTTTCACAGCTCCACCAACAATGTATTAGTGTCCCAGTTTTCCCACATCCTCTCCAACATTCATCATTATTTGTTCCTGTTATCTTAGCCAATCTGACAGGTGTATAGTGGTATCTCAGAGTTGTCTTAATTTGCATTTCTCTGATCAGTAGTGATTTGGAACACTTTTTCATATGAGTGGATATAATTTCAATTTCATCATCTGAGAGTTATCTGTTCATATCCTTTGATCATTTATCAATTGGAGAATGGTTTGATTTCTTATAAATTAGGGTCAGTTCTCTATATATTTTGGAAATGAGACCTTTATCAGAACCTTTAACTGTAAAAATATTTTCCCAATTTGTTATAAGTAAAACATTCTATACGTATATATTTTTTAATCAATCTTTTTTCCTGGATAGAGATATATTATCCTTAGGTTATTTGTAGTTTATTTGGATATTTTTAGGACTCAGAATAACTTAGTTGCTCAAAGTTCTTCATAAAATACTATTGCTGTTATTATGTACAATTTTCTTTTGGTTTTGTTGATTTCGCTCTCTTTTTTGGTGTTTCTAAGATCATTTGAGTTCATTGTTTTTAATAGCACGATAGTATTCCATCTGATTGTATATGACTTGTCCAGCTATTCCCCAATTGATGGGCATCCCTGCAGTTTCTAGTTCTGTCCCACCACAAAGAGAGATACTATAAATATTTTAGAACATATAGGTTCTTTTCCTTTTCTTCTAATTTATCTTTAGAAACAGACTTAGTAGTGGGCTAGGTCAGAGGGTATAGGCAGTTTAATAATTCTTTGGGCAGAATTCCTGGTTGTTCTCTGAAAGGATTGGATTAGTTCACAGTTGCACAATGAATTTGTGTCCCAGTTTTTCCACATCCCCTTGTAACATTTGTTGCTTTTTCTTTCAATTATTCTAGCCAATTTTATAGGTACAAAATGCTATCTCAAGGTTGTTTTAAATTTGCATTTCCCTAATCAATAATGATTTAGAGCATTTTTATATGACTACAGATTGTTCTTATTTCTTCAGAAAACTACCTGTTTGTGTCCTTTGATCATTTATCAATTAGAGAATGACTCATCTTATTGATTTGACAGAGTTCTTTATATTTTTGAGTTAGGTAATTATCAGAGAAACTATTATAAAGTCTACCCTCCTTTTCCATTTTCTACTTTCCCTTTCATCTTGTTTCATTTATACAAAACCTTTTTAATCTAATATAATCAAAATTATCCATTTTATACCTCACACTGCTGTAGTATTTATTCATAAATTGTTTTATCCTTAGTCTGATAGATAATATATTTCATATTCTTCAAATTTTCTTATAATACCTCTTTGTATCTAGGTTGTGTATACATTTTGACTGTATCTTTGTAAATGGTGTAAAATAGATGTACAATTTTTGCTAGACTGCTTTTCAGTTTTTCCAACAATTTTTACCAAATAATAAATACTTATCGTAAAAAAAACAAAACACAAGGTTACTGTAGTCATCTGCTGCCATAAATTATCTATTCTGTTCCAATGATCTGTCTTTCTATTTCTTAACCAATACCAGGTTTTTTGATAATTACTACTTTATAATATAGTTTAATATCTGGATTTGCTAAACCTTCTTTTATATTTTTATTTGTTACATTTAAATATATATATATATATATATATATATATACATATATATATATATATGTATGTATACACACACATACACACACACATACATATATATTCTTGATCTCTTGTTCTTCCAAATGAATTATGCTATTATTTTTTCTAATAGTAAAAATAAATTTTTTGTAAGTCAATTGTGATGACATTGAATACATGAGCAATGAATATTTTTTTCAGTTATTTAAATCTGATTTTATTTGTATAAAATGTTCTTAAAAACTTTTGTTCATGGGTTTGTTTTGTCAGGTTTGCTCCCAGGTATTTTATACTGTCAAGTTATTTTAAATGAGGTATCCTTTACTATCTCTTCTCACAGGAATTTGTGATATATAGGAATGCTGATGATTTATGCAAATTTACTTTATATCAAGGGAAGGCAAGTTCTTTATAGAACTTGAGGAACTGTAGATGTAGAATACTGCATATAATGTTGGTTTTGCTAGATTTAAAAAAACAATCATAGAGGATGACTGAGGGATAGTGTTTATGTATTGCAAAATATAGACATAATGGAAAAATATAACTACAGTTTTATTTTTAAATTATTATAAAAATGTTTCATTAAATACTCTATCCACTGTGCCCTCTAGCTGTCCCTACCATGAAACTTAATAGAAAAAAATACAGTATATTTTCAGAACAAAAAACAGGTTACTTAATAAAGTCAATTGGTGCTTTAAATGTGAGATTCCTGTATTAGATCCTGTAGTTTGTAGAAAAAAAGATTACTCAAAGTCCATTAGGTTCACATGCTTAAATGGTATCACATCAGATATTAGCATCTGTTCTTGAGGATCTTTTTGCTCTATTGGGCATTGTTCATGACCAGCTTTAATTTGTTATTGCCAAATCTTAAAAGAACATGTCTATAGAAAACCCCCCCAGAGTGATTTATTTTTATTGGGCAATAAATTCATGATATTGTGATTCACTAGATTTAATTCTATCTTGGTTTTTTAGTTGAGTCAACTTCAATATTTAGAAATTCTTTTCATAAACGATTTAACATGTGGGATTTGTTGAAATGTATCATGCAAAGTTTTTGTGTTGATTTTTGGAAAATTTATTATTTGTAATTTTTTTTTTTAACCAATAAACTATCCTATTATCCCAGAATCTGAGTTGAGGGGGACTTTAGGGCTACATAGTCCAATATTTACCTAAAGAAGAATAAAACCCCTTTACTGCATTCTTGGCAGATATACTTATCAGCTTTTGCCTAAAGTGAAGAATGAATCCACTCCTTTGAACTGTATTCTCATACCTGGTCATACCCTTCATATCCTAGTGATTCTGAACCTCTATAGATTATGTAAACTACATTCATATCCCTCAACCCTTTTATCCCTGTTATTTCAATCAAATATTATCCAGCATTTCCACTGTGTCCTATGAAACATCTATTGTATTATCTATATATACACACACATGCAGGCAGCAATCTTCCCTTCATTCTGTATATTTTCCTTAATCTCTATTTCCATCTACTAATTATTACTGGAACCTGGTTCCTGGCACATGACACAGCCTCCCTGGCTACTTTATCTAGTACTTTCTGTACCTTCACTCATTCTCCTCAGCTCACACTGATTGAGCCAGGAGGACTAGAATATTCTTTATTCCACATCGACACTTCCATCACTTCCCTTCCTTCCTCTATGATTTTGATATGTGACTCACACTTCTGTCTTCCCCAACTTTACTCCTTGTACTAGGGGATTTCAACATTCCCATTGACTCTCCCTCAACTATTCTACACATTTAATTCCTCAGTTTTACTTTAAAATGAGTTTCTCTGCTCCACATCAGCCTACACAATTACGACCATATCCTTGGCCTTATTTATAAAGGAACCATCTTCATATTCTGAAGTCTTTCTTGGACTGTATAACCCATTGGCTTTTCATCTTTCCCTCCACCTTCCTTCATAAAATCTTAATCTTTTCTGTACCATGACCTTTGATGCTTGACCCTCAATTCTTTCCCAATCCATTATCTTCTTTTTTTCCCCATCTTGACTTCTTGGTGAATCTATTCAATTCTATAATGTCGTCTCTTGGATCCTGGTCTTCCTGATAATTTTTACCTATTGCCCCCTGTTAAGTTAGAACTTTGGATCACCATCTCCATTCTTATATATATGTGTTGCTGAAATAAGGTGGTGGGAATTTCACCTGTTTTTACTGTATGGAATACAAATTTATGTTATATAGTCTCAACTACTTCTAAACAGTCCATCTCCAATTCCCTTATCAACTCATATTCTATTCTTCACTGTAGGTTTTCAGACCTTTTGATTATTCTTAAACCATTCATAATTTCTCCTACCTTCCTTTTGTCAGTGCCATGTGAACATTTGTTTTGCTTGACCAGGATATTTCTTACAAGGGTTTTATTTTTATTCTTTTGATGGTGGGTAGGTGGGAAGTTTAGGATAGGATAATCAAAAAGAAAAGAGGGTCATTGAAACATTGATTTTTAAAAAAGAGCAGGAATCAATAACAGATAAGCAAGAAAGCTCTTGTTACATGTTGAATTTTTTATTTAAAACTTTTTTTTCACATTTTGATCTGATTTTTCTTGTGCAGAATAACATGGAAATATATTTAGAAGAATTGCTTGCTCTTTATGGGATATAGTGGGGGAGGGGAGAAAAATTTGGAACAAAAGTTTTTCATGTATTTGGACAATTAAGAGCTATTTTTAAAAAGTAAAAAAAAAAACTACAAAAGAGAACTACAGTTTCATGTATGTGGGGATCATTGGATTCCCTAACAGTGAAGCAATGGACAATAGCTTGGTTTTGGACTATCTCTTGGTTGTTGAAGAAGGCGTGTATGTGTGACTGATGTTTACATATCCTCCTTCTAGGACTTCTGGAAATCTCTTACAATACCATGTTGATTTATATTGTTTGTTATATCACTACTTGCATGCACAATTCCTGTTTGTTACACCACATCGAGTCTGCACTGACTGTGGGGAGAGTCACCACTAATAGCCTCAGCGTTATTGCTATGTGCTTGTGTAATTATTCCCATGTTGATGGGTTTGTGCATACTTGTCTCTAATAAGGCCCTTCAATCCAGAAACCGCTAGCAAATTCCCACTTCTCTTTGGTGCTTTTCATCTCCCTTCCTGAGATGTCAGGGAGGGCGTGATTATCTCCTTTTTAGTGCTTTCATCTCCCCTCCTGAGAAGTCAGGGGGGGCGTGATCACCTCCTTTTTGGGGTTCTCACCTCCCTGAAAAGTCAGGGATGGCGTGACCACCTGTGGTTTAAAACAAAAGAAAGCGGGAGATGTAAAGGGCTAGAACTGAGCAATGCACTTGGATAACGAAGCACGTGAGACTAATTGCCAATTGGACAGTTCCCTATTAACTTGTTTGAAGGTTGACCCTCCCCAGCTGTTCTGTGCTGACTTGATTGGTGGGACAAAGAGGGGGAAGTGACTTGTGTGGGAGGAGGAAGAGAAACTTGGGTGGTGGAACTCACGCTCTCTCGCACTTGTGACCTGGCGTTGGAGGCGATGGAAAAGATCTAGAATAAAGACATTTAGTGATCCTGACTCCTGCTGATTTCTGGGAAGATAGAGTTCCAGCACATGTACAAACTTTTTTATGGTTTACTATTTATAGAAAGCACCCATTTTATTGGTGATAAGTTCAGAATAAAATTTCTTTTTAAAAAAGTCATTAAAATTTTTCAGTAACCATTAATCATTGGCATTCTACATGTGAGATCCATGTTGAACGACCATTGAGTTGACAGACTGCTGGTGGAAATGAATCATTTGTCTTGATATTCATATTGTAAATGAGACCTAAAAAACAAAAAGAAATAGCAAATAAATGGAAAGATGGTTCATAGGTCCTGGAGTTCCCCCTACTTCACCCTTCCATCCCCATCAGAGAAGGAAATAAAGAAGTAAGCAGAATTGGGTATTTTGTATTTTTTTTTTTTTTTACCTGAAGGCACAATAAATGTAGTTTATCAGTATTGTTATAGTAACATTTATAGAAAGGATGACATGAATATAAGTGTAGGTTATATGCTAATATCTTTTGCAGAACAAGAAGTATTCAATAAAAGACTTGTTCAAATCTTCTGAATTGTCATCTATGTATATTACAATCTCATGATTTGATTCAAAGATACATTGTATTTCAAGTCTTTTATCGGTAGGAGAGTGAAAAGTATTTGGGGAAAATATTACTGAGGATTTAGACTGAAAGAGCCCAAAGGGCCATGGTTAGCTCTTAATAACAACCATAAAAAGAAATTGACTGCACAGGAAATGGCTGTTAATGTAGGAGTCATTTCCAAATCAACTATTCCTATACGTTGACCATTAGCTTGTTAGAATAGAGATGAGATTCAATGTCAGCTTGGAAGATGGCTAAAAATGAGAAGAAATGTCATGCATTTAAAAATTAACCTTATTTATTTAAAAAAAAAATTCAGTGTCTGTGAAGGTCCAACTAAAAACAATAAATAACCAACTAAAAAAACTAAATGAATGAAGAAAACCTGTTTAGAAACTTTGCCATATATGAGGATCCCTGGAGGACTTCATATTGACTCAAACTACATGTTAACATTTATATTCTATTACATTTTAGCGTATTTTCTTAAACCTTTTCCAGTTATATTTTAATTTGCTTGGCTTGCACACCAAACTATTGCTGGCTGAAATGCTGCCTGTAGGCCATATGTTTGATACATCTAGATTAGACTATGAGATGCATTTATTTGACCAGCATTGTATGACTGTATCAATACATATATTTTAGACAGACACTAAGGTTGGCCCAGACAGAACTAAATCAAGAATTGGATAAGAGGAATTAGTTTGAATCTGGATTGTGTTTTGGAAATTGCACAGTATTTTAATAATACCAGGTTTCTTTCTGATGTGGCTCTCTTTAAGATCATTATTTTTCAGTGACTTTATATGACAGTAACTCATAGACTGCTATAGTCTCTGAAAAATCAATGTTGTGAGTCACCCAGAGGGCAAGGAAGAATTGCACACCGAAAGTGGTGTAATTTATATTATGAAATTGATAACCAACCAGAAAAAGAATAGAGCTGTTTATATGGTAGCATTGAGCGATAATCAATGAATGGCTAAGGTGAGCTCCTTGGTTCCCATTCAAAAATAAAAGATATTAAATAGGTGGTGCCCATTATGTCAGAGTCATTAGGAATGAATTTACTGTTCAGGTCTTGCTATCAAATGAGAAATGAACATCAGGAGAGAATTTCTTGGATAATACCAATTAATTGGAGTAAATAAATCCTAAACTCATGTCAATCAACAGGTTCATAATTGATGTTGGGTGGAAATATAATATATTTATATTTATAAAGAAATGGTGCAGTGGCCCTGGAATCAGGAAAGTTCAGATCCAAACTCAGACACTTACTGGCTGTGTGACTGGGAAAGTTACTTAATCTTTGCTTCAGTTCCCTCAACTGTAAAAATGGAGAATACCTACTTTCCAGGGTTGTTGTGAGGCTCAAATGCAGTAATAATTAAGTACTTAACACAATGCCTGCTACCTAGTAAGTGCTATGCAAATAATAGCTATTATTATTATAAACCACAATAAGTATTTAACAAACACCTGTTGATTTTTAAAATGTTATTTTAAAGTATTTTTCTTGTGGCTTCTACATTTTGGGGTATAGTATTTTCAAAAATACTTTTTATAACCCTTCCCAAGTACTGCTCTTCTGTACATTGTTGAAGATGGAGGTATCTGAAAAGTAATCTGTGATCTTATGGATTTGGATATTCTTCAACTTATGTGCCTTGTTCCTGTCTTTTCATAAATTTTCTAGAAAAGATCCATAACAAGCTCTGGAAGCCTTCCTCTATTCTTTTGTGCCTGCCAAATAATAGTTGGGATATCTGTCTGTTATCTCTTATTCTTGTTGTATTTTCCATATATCCAAATCATAGTTAATAGGATTGCAGCCTCCTTAAGCTTGCTATATGTGTTTTAAATTGCCTGAAATAGTTTTCTTGAGATTGTGGTGTTCCATAATTTGTAGTCATATTGCAATAATGAGAAAATATATGTGTTAGAAGATAGGCTTTAAAAATATATTTATTTAAAACTTTAAAACAAAATAGAAAAAAGAAAAAAATTGTCATGTATATAGTAGATAGTAAGAGAAGATCTAAAATGTGTTAATAAATTTCCATTTCAAGGAAGTATATGTTGTAATATGACACATTATATTCACACTATCTTTTATTTGCTTCCTTATAGATTTTCTTTTGTTCTCTGCTGTAGACTTTTTACATTATTACTTTTTTTCATCTTTTCTCCCACCCACCTCTCCCAAGAAGGCTACATATTCATTCATATACTCTTAAGAAGAGTTATACTAAGCTTATTTGTCCTCTGTTTCTCTGAAGGTGATTAACATCATCTTTCTTGGGTGAAAGATGCTTGCCTTTGCTATTTTGTAACTTCCCTGATCTAGCTCAAAGATCTTTCCTTTATCTGCTTCCCCCATTCTTTCCCCCCTTCTTTATCCATTTACATTAATCAACATACCTTATGCCACTCCCTTTAATTTATACATCCTTCTGTATCTCACCTTACCCTATTCCTACCCCCCTTATTTCTTTGTTTGTGTGTGTGGTACACACACATACACACATATATCTTTGTCTATGTAGTTCTCAGAAGATGGATTTTTGTAGTAGGAAGAATTGGGGATTATTGAATTTTAACTAGTTTCTTGAATTAGTCCAATTGTTCTGGCAACAAATAAATGGAAAACCTTTTCCCATTCCGTTGGTTTTTGCAGTGTGGATAGTTAGACTGATTTCTTTATAGAGGTTTTGAATTTAATTGAAGAAACTTATAGTGATTGAGGACTCCATGGATTTGCTACAATATTTTAAATTTAATTTTTAAAGGTTAGTTTTTAACTAGGAATTCAAGGAAGGGAAAGAAACCAGAAAATGAAGATGAAAAGGAAGAACTAATATATATATATATATATGCATAATCAAGCAAGTGGGTGCCATTTGGCCCGGGTGTATGTTGGAGGAAGGAATTGTAAGAAGAACTTTGAATGCCAGAGGATTTCATATGTGGTCTGAGAGATTAGAGCTATTAGAGTTTGAGGATGACAGACATAGTGATGGGGCAGACCTTAAGAAGATCCCTCTGAGGGTTCTCTGTAGAGTGGACCGCAGTGGTATAGGCAGACCAACCAGCAGGCTGTGGCTGTAATGCAGATATGGGGTGATGAGGGACTTATTTCAGAGTGGGTTAATATTACAGGAAAGAAGCGCGCTTATGTAAGCAGCACTTTGTTGTAGTCGCTGCTGTTGAATTATTTTAGTTGTGTCTGACTTTGTGTAATTTAGCAGTAGATCATATATGAGAAGTAAAAAAGAGTCAAGGATGACACATAGGGTGCAAGCCTGGTTGTAGGGAGGATAGAGATGTTCCAGACTATATTATAAGGACAGTTAGAAAGAGGGGAAAGGATTTTGGGAGAAAATGAGATCAGATTTGGACATATTGAGCTTGATGTATATACGCCAGAATCCTATTTGAGACATGTAACATGTGTTTAGTTGAAAATGTGAGATTGGAGATCAGCAGAGAAGGTATACCTGGGTAAGTAGATGTGAAAATCCTTGGTGTAAAGGTAATTGAATCCATGGCAGCTAATGAGATCACCATGTGAAAAAGTATAGAGGGAGAAAAAAAGCTGTACTAGGCTCTGTGTGTTAGGGGAATTTACATGAATGAAGATGCAATAAAGAACACCAAAAGGTAGAATTAGGGCAGACTTGTACGATGAAAACTTAGAAGATGATATTAAGGGGAATAGAGAGATCTATAGTATCCTCGGTAGCAGAAAGGCAAAAATTGATGAATATTGATAAAAAGCCACTAGATTTGACAATTATGAGATCATTAGTAACTTTGGAGAGGGCAATTTTTATATAATGATGAGATCAGAAGTCAGCTCTAGAGTTAAAAAGAAAGCAAGAGGAATGGAATTAGGCATACCCATGGTAAGGCTAGGGGCCTTGATTCCAAAGGAGTACAGCCAAGAAAAGGAGAGATTTGGGATAATAGCCAGCAGCAATAGATAGATCAGATAAGATTTTTGTTGTTCTTTGTTGCTTTTGAGGATGGGGGAAACGGACATAGGTTTGTAGGCAATTGAGAAGCAACCATAGATAGGGATAGATTGAAGGTAATTATGTGAGAATGGGGATGATAGCAGGGTTTATCTGCTGGTGGAGACAAAATGGAATGGGATCACATTCATGTAGAAGGATTAAACTTGAGGGGGAAGGATGGATAGATAGACTGGCAGATGGCATCTGGATGATGTGAGATGAGGAGTGGAGAAGGCTTTCAATGAATGGCTTCAATTCTATCAAATATGAAAAAAAGATCCTCAGCTTTGAGGGTGGGGACTGGGAGTTTAAGAAAGCCTGAAAAATGTTTGGATGAGGTGGAATAGTGAAGTAATTAGGAAGGTATAAAAGAATTGCCTTGAGGACCCAATTGAATTGATTTAACATAAGTTTGTAGTGGACCCAGTCAGCATGGTTTACTTTGTTCCACTTTGTTCTACTTTGTTCAGCACATGTGTAGAAAGAGTAGTGGGAATTATCCAGAGTAGAAGCTTAGCAGGACAGGAAAGGGACTCAAGAAAAGAAGATAATATAGAGTTGACCTGGTACACCAAGTGGTTAAGATGGGAGAAGTATGAGAGTGTAGCTAGAGCGGGGATGATGGGCTGGGAGAAAACTGAAGAACAGCACATGCTGGCTGTTGAATCCTTCTGAGTGTTTTGGTTCTCCAGTCAACTTTCTAAGACCATACATTATAGAAAGATGCCAACCTGTACTGACAAAGAAATATTACTCATTCAGGAAATTGCCTTTCCTACTGTGGTCTCAGTTCTAAACATTATCCTTGTTGATATTCAGCATATAGATCACTGAACAATCACTAGTAGCATCTGTCATGGATGCGTAGGGTTTTAAAATACACATAGAAGATATTTTTAAAATAGTATTTTATTTTTCCCAATACATATAAAGATAGTTTTCCACATACGTTTGTGTACAACTTAGTGTTCCAAATTTTTTTTCCTTCCTTAACTCCCTTCTCCTCAAGATAGCAGGCAATCTGATATAAATTAAATGTGTGCAATATTTCCATCTTTGTCATGTGTATAAAAAAAAAAAAGTCGAGCCAAAATTAAAAAAAAAAAAAATGAGAGAAACAAAAGGTGGAAAAATACTATGCTGTGAACTATTTTCAGTCTCCATAGTCATCTCTCTGGATACAGATGGCATTTTCCAGCCCAAATCTATTGGAATTACCTTGAATCACTACATTATTGAAAAGATCTAAGTCCATCACAGTTGACCGTCACATAATCTTCTTGTTGATGTGTATAATGTTCTCCTGATTTTGCTCACTTCAATCAGTATCAATTCATGTAAGTCTTTCCAGGCTTTTCTGAAATCAGCTTGCTCATCATTTTTTCTTTCTTTTCTTATTTTTTTAATTAAAGCTTTTCATTTTCAAAATGCTTGGATAATTTTTTCAACATTGATCCTTGCAAAACCTTGTGTTCCAATTCCTCCTTCCTCCTAGCCACTCCCTTAGGTGGCAAGTAATGATAAAAATACATGTTAAATGCAATATATGCATACATATTTATACAATTTCTTGCTGCACAAGAAAAATATCAAAAAGGAAAATAAAATGCAAGCAAACAACAAAAAGTGAAAATGCTATGTTGTGATCTAAACTCACTTCCCACAGTCCTCTCACTGGTTATAGATGTCTCTCTTCATCACAAGATCTTTGAAACTTGCCTGAATCATCTCACTGTTGAAAAGAGATATGTCTCTCAGAATTGATCATCATATAATCTTGTTCTTGCCATGTACAACGATCTCCTGGTTCTTCTCATTTCATTTCTGCTCATTATTTCTTATAGAACAACAATATTCCATTACCTTCATATAGCATAACTTATTCATTCAGCCATTCCCCAATTGATGGGCATCCACTCCATTTCCAATTCCTTGCTACTACAAAAAGCTGCTACAGATATTTTTGCACATAGTCACCTGCTTAGTAATTTTGAGTATATGCTTTAATGATATGGATTGCACTTTATCCATTCTTGTTGTGTGTGACACTTTCCTATATCCTTTTGTAGCTTTAAAAAAAAAAACCATTTTCTGATAGAAAAAAGTCAGCAAAATTCATTAATATGTCAAAAATATGAAAATAAATGAATTTCATACCCATAGACTTCCTACTTTTGTAAAGGAATTGGTAGAGGGAATAGTTTTTCATACACTCTCTTTAAGTCCATTCTTATTCATTACAATTTTGCAATATCCATTTTTGATTATTTTGTTGTGATTATTCATTCCATTAACATTGCATATTTTATGGAAAACAATTAAAAAATTAAACATCTTTCCTCTTAAAAATCATTCTTTTATTTTGTGGAATAGCAGTAGTCATATTTTTTATGAAAGAATTTGAAAAGTTATTTTTTCTTAAACTTTATCTCTGTCATTTAAGTAATGATCACTTTGAAAATCTGACATTCAAAGAATTAAATTGTAGAATTTTAGTACTGGAGTTGTGCATACATATTTAGGATAGATACTTCCTTTTTATAGATGAGGGAACTGAGACCCAGACATTTTAAATTGCCTAGTGTCATATAATGAGTACATCAATGAACTAAAGTAAATTCTCAAACCAGTGCTATTTCTACTTCTTTATACAATTAGGATGAATATAGCTACACTTCAAAAATAGATGTTCTTTGCAAAAAAGCTTGAGTAGAAGATAGGTAAATATTTTGAATTTTTCAAAAAAATTATTTGATCTGTTTTGAGTTTTTTCACAAGAAGTTTTTTCATTACTTCAAATCACTTCATGTAAATATCAAATATATATGCTTTATGGGGCTATTTGGCCTTTTTTAAGAATCCTTGTATAAATTCGAGGAACTCTTAATATACATAGAGTTCAACCAGTATTCATGTAATTGGATTACACCTAAATCTTATTTCTTATTCTTGTCTCTACATTTACCTATCAGACAAAATTTTTTTCTTTGTTGCCAAACTTTGCATCTTTTCTTTCTTTTTGTTGATGTCACCTAAACTCACTCCCTTCTTGTTTTCTTGTGCCATTGGAAAGTTGAAGGAATTATTTATTAAGTATTTATTATAGGCCAGGAGTAATATGGCTAATCACAGGGGCTAAAAATATAAGCAATATTTTGCTTATATATAATATTATATATAATATTTTGAGGGTGGTACCCTCAAAATGCTTTCATTCTAATGGAGGAAGAAAGCACTGGGATTGGAAAGTGGGGAAAGAGTGTTCAAAGAGGAGGAAAAATACCAGCTGGAGAAGTGATGAAATCAGGATAATGAATCAAGCCAAGAGTAAAGTGAAAGTAGTTTGAACTCCTCTTGAAAGAGGTTTAGGAAAAAATCATCAATCCAGGGAGTGAGGGTGGGGTGGGGTGGGGTGGAATAGAGGTTAGGGAAGATTCTTTTTGGTCTAAAGGCAGCTGAGGTGGAAAAGTCCAGCCTATGAGTCAGAGCTTGGGGTGTTAGGCATGTCTTCTTAAATTGCCTTTCCCCCATCCTAACTTTAAAAATATATTAGTTTAATACATTTATATCTTTGGTGAAGATTATTAATTGCGTTTTAACTTCCCTCATTTTTGTAATTGACCTTGCTCTGATATGAATGAATGAGTTAAAAGGCATTTTTAAACTGCTTACTGTTTGCAAAAGAAATGTATATAAATAGAAAAAGATAATCTATATACTCAAAGAGCTTATGTTTTAATAGGGGGAGACCACTTTTACAGACAAGTTGATGACCAGATCAGTGTTTCTGTTAAAAAAAAAAATCATAAAGGAGCAGCTAGGTGGCTCAGTGGGAAGAGCACCAGCCCTGAAGTCAGGAGGACCCGAGTTCAAATGTGGTCTCACTTCCTAGCTGTGTGACCCTGGGCAAGTCACTTAACCCCAGCTGCCTCAGCAAAAAGAAAAAACAGAATCATAGATAGGGATGATGCATCTTCATAGACCTGAACATTGACATGTCTTTTTGGAATGGTAGAAATGATTTTATTATTTTTCCTAAAGCTGGAAGTAGTGAATGGTATTATATGAAGATAGTCATAGAACAATTGTGTTTAAAGAAGAAGTGAAAACTCCCCATTGGTGCTGGTATTGGAGGTCATGTCCAGAATTTATATTTCAGCTTTAGAAGTTCTATGATTTATTTATTTATTGTTAATTTTATTTATAAATTTTTTTGACATTATATATGCATGAGTAATGTTATAAAAAAAATTATCCCTTGTATTCATTTTTCCAAATTATCCCCTCCCTCCCTCTACTCCCTCCCCTTGATGACAGGCAATCCCATATATTTTACACGTGTTACAATATAACCTAGATACAATATATGTGTATAGATACCATTTTCTTGTTGCACATTAAGTATTAGATTCCGAAGGTATAAGTAACCTGGGTAGATAGACAGTAGTTCTAACAGTTTACATTCACTTCCCAGGGTTCCTTCTCTGGGTGTAGTTGTTTCTGTCCATCATTGATCAACTGGAAGTGAGTTGGATCTTCTTTATGTTGAAAATATCCACTTCCATCAGAATACATAGAAGTTCTATGATTTAATGTGTTTCTGTACTGCTTCCTGTTTGCCAGGCCTCCCTGTCATTTGGATGAGCCTTCAACAATTTTTATAGTATTGAGAGTACAGTAAATTTTCTTATTTCTCATTGGTCGAGATTATTTTATTTTAACCCATTGGCCTATAAATAATCACTTTATTTTGGTAGATGTACTTTGACTATTTCACAACTGCACTTGTGTTTCTTAAGCACTTGGATTTAAGGTTAAAGACAACAGAAGTTTAGAAAAGAATTCCGATTTAATGGAACTTTGTAAGCTAGGAGTGTAAAAGAAGTATTAATTTAATTTAATTTAAATAAACGTGAATATCTTTTCTATAACATGCTATTACCCATGCACAATGAATGTACTAATTTATTGAATCTTTCAATGTTCTTTGCTTTGACTATGCTGTTTCAAGAAGACATATCAAGGAACTTTTTAAAAAAAATGTCAGAGAGAAAAGCACTTGGACAGGAAGATATTAGATATCCTTACAAAGACATAGTTAAAGTAAATGTGTTGAAAGCAATTGAGTGATTTGAATTCAAATACATTAAAGCCACATATATATTTTAACTTTTTTCTTTGACTTAAAGATGGTGACATTTTATATAGTACTTTGAAGTTTTTGAAATATTTTACATGCATTTGTTTTGATCTTCATGACAACTCTGTGAGATAGATAAATGAGGTTTAGAGATGTTAAATGATTAACTTTACCATTTTCATATAACTTGAGCTGAGATTATAGTTAGAAGTGAGATCTCATCTCTTCTGACTATCAATCTAGCACCCTTTGCATTATACCACACCATAGTAGTAAAAGCAGTGGTTTAAAAAAAGTATAATTATGATAATAATCATAGGCGTGAAAGCTGGCAAAGAATAAAAGTTGTTAATTACAATTGAGGCAGTGTATTATTGGTTTGAAACTGTCTACTGCTAAATAGAATATATATACTCAAGCATCAAGGCCTTTCCTTTCAACTATGGAATTGCCTGAAATAAAAAATTAACATTTCATTAAAAGCAAAATAGCATTTTTCTCATGACTGTTAGCCATTCTCCCTTAGTGTTACATCCTAAAATCTGCCTATAACTTGCCCTGTTCATTTTATAATTTACTGTGTTCAGTGTAATGGCATCATCATCATCGTTTTAATTGTAATAGCAGCTGGCATTTTTATAGAGCACCTACTGTGTGCTAATGCTTACAACTCTGGGAAATTGGGGCTATTATTCTTATTTTGTAGTTAAGGAAGCTAAAGCAAAGAGAAGTTATAGGACTTGCCCATTCCTGCACAGCTTGTAAATGTCTGAGGTTGAATTTGAATTCAAATCTTCTTGCCTCCAGGTCCAGCACTCTATCCACTGAGCCACCTCATCTTCCTAGTGGCTGATGACTAGCCATGCACAAATTTAGGGAGAGCCAGAATAGCCAGAGTAACTGCTGCTGATATGGTTATTTCATGGCTTTTTATTATTTTCTTTGACATATGACTTCCCTTTATTTTTTTGTCTGTTTGAAAACAACTACAAAAATTTATTTCCAAACTTCTGTGAATGGGTTTGGAGATCGGGAGAAAAGGTTAAGGGTGAAGGTATGAATGTCATTCTAGGGCAGAGGGTTCTTACAGAGGTCATTTGTCTCACCTAGCAGCTTTTGTGGCTATATGAACTCTGAACAGCCCCTCAGGGAGTTCTTAATAAGGGTGTTGACTTGTGGCTGATTGCTGTTCTTGCACAGTGCTACCTCTGGATCAGGATCTTACATTCAGTACTTCATCAGAGTATGTTGCAGATGGAGGTGATGACCACACTTTCAGGCAAGGGTGTCAATGACAGGAAGTATAAATGATTGGCTGGTCAGTGTGAAGAAGTAGATTTCTCAGGTAGTACTAAGTCCACTTCTCATTGACAAAAGATGGACGCACTAGGATCGGTCAAGCTACAGAATTCCTACAATACTAGGAGGCTTTTTGTTGGTAGTGATGAGGAAGTCAGTCATGAGGGTACACTGTTAGGGCATGATGGAGTTGTGTGTGATAATGAGAATTTTCTTGTAGAGACACTTTCTGCTTGAGAAAGTTGAATTACATTTTTTTGAGAAATTTAGTTATGTTCCTTCAACTAGGTAACTTTTCCTTTCTCTGATAGCTCTCATGAGTGACTTCTTTACCTTTCCCAACAATAAAACTTCTAGTCTTGGATGAATTCTTTAGCTTGATTGATGGTGATAGTATCTCCTGGGTCTCCTGACAATTATTTTTCCTTTGCTTTTGTAAATGTATATTCTATTTATTCTATTCTATACATTGGAAACTATTACTTGACTGATTTTTCCCTTTTTCTTTTCCTTGTTTAATTGTGTATATTCATATATATTCATCATCTAGCCTTCTTCCCACTGTCTTTGTGGTTAAAAACCATAAAAACTTAGACAGGGTCCTAAAAATTGCACATCACAACAAGCAGCCATCATTCTGACTATACTTTGTATGTGTGCCTGTAATGCTGGTCACCAGATTCCCTGTCACCTGCATGGTATGGTCGTGCATGCCATCATATTCCAGATTCTTTTGTACTTAGGAGATCAGTGGACACCAATCTCCTTCATGTGGACTAAGTCCCTCATATCATAGTTAAGAAGAGTCTTTCAGGGAACAAGGAGTTGCCATCTTAAATGGCAATCTTCAGGGACTGAGCCTAGAATAGTTGCACAGATTTCATGAGGACATACAAAGAGCCATTGGGTTGATGCTGAAAGAAGAGTGGTCTAAGACTTCTGATAGCCAGTTGCAGCAACTATTATACTAGTGTTTTATCCATAGTTTATATTTCTAAATGGTAAACCCTGCCATGATGTTACATCGTTTTCAGTCATGTCTATGCAAAAAGACATAAAAGGTTTGCCATTTAGCCCATTTCACGGATGAGGAAACTGAAGCAAACAGGGATAAGTGATTTGCCTAAGGTCACACAACTAATGAGTGAAACTTGAGTTGAATTCGGGAATATGAGTCTTCCTGATTCTGGGCCTGGTATTCTATCTCCTGTGCACCTAGCAGACCTTTCCATGATTACTCCCTGAAGAGTGCCCTCTATTCTAGAGAGCTGGCTACAGATGGGGATAGTTTAAAGAATGTCATCTTCCTGCTCAGATTGCAGTGCCGCATATGCATGATATTGAATGTGGCCTTGTTGCTTCTCTGGCTTTTGGACAACCTCCAACCAACAGCCCAAATTAAGTCCAGGCTCCATGAGGCTTCCATCAGCCTGTACAAGAAAGTGCTCATAATCCAACTCCATCCTGCCCCACCATTTCTCTTCTGCTATTATTCTTGTATACTTAATGTTCTTTAAACTATGGTGCAAGTGGATAAAATGACTATTTTTTTGTAATGCAACCAACATGTAATTATTAAACACCTCCTGTACAACAGGTACTGTGTAAGTCATTGCTCTCATGAGTGACTTCTTTACCTTTCCCAACAATAAAACTTCTAGTCTTGGATGAATTCTTTAGCTTGATTGATGGTGATAGTATCTCCTGGGTCTCCTGACAATTATTCTTCCTTTGCTTTTGTAAATGTAAACTTTTTAATTCTATTTATTCTATTCTGTACATTGGAAACTATTACTTGACTGATTTTTCCCTTTTTCTTTTCCTTGTTTAATTGTGTATATTCATATATATTCATCATCTAGCCTTCTTCCCACTGTCTTTGGTCATTTTACTAGTTTCTCTTATGTTTTCCTTTATTAGAAATGATTTCTGCCTTCGAGATTCCCTTATCTGTAAGTTGTCAAGCTGCAGCAGGGGTTTGAGCGTCTTATCTGAACTCAAGTTTCCCTTGTCCATAATTGCCATTATTCATGGAATACCTACTGAATGCATGGTTATTTTAAATTCAACATGTCTTTGCTACTTTCCTTTCCCTCTAACAAAACCAGCTTCCCTTTCAGCAACCTTCTTTATATCAATGGCACCACTATTTCCCCAAACTCCTTTGACTCCTTGTTCTCCTGTGCTCTCTTTCCCCTAGTTCATGAATCACTGGTACCTACTTCATTTTTTCCTGTTTCTGAGGAGATTGGATATTTCCCTGGAGACAAGATACCCATTAAAATTTTTTGAGAAATGAATGGTACAGTAACTCACATATGTAATACATTTAAGGTTGGAAGTACTTTTCTTTTAGCCTTAAGGTAAGGTAGACAGTTGAAGTGTTAACTTCTCAACAGCAAAACTGAGCGTATAACTTGCTCTTGGTCAGAAAGATAGTAAATATTAGAGTGAGCATTGAGTTAGTTTTCCTGACACATCAGTATTCTACACTCTATATTATGCTACCCCTTTCTTTGAATCATTATATTAAGGAGAGTTATCTGGTGGCAGATTACAGAAGAAAACAATGGTGGCAAGAGGTTATTGCCTCACCTTAATGTATGAAAGGTTGAATACCATAGTAGGAGTACCATAAAGATTCTGAGAGCAAAAGCTGATGAGTGAATAGAAAAAGTGTCTGAAATCTTAAAATATCCTGCTCAAAAATGCTCTCATCAGATTTTTAACTCTTCATTTAAACTATTGCAACAGCAACAACATTGAGTTTTCTGAGTGCTTAGATTCTATCATATTAAAAGGAGAAAGGTTTTGAAAAGTAGTCACATCTGACAGGAAGTTGATATTTGAAAATCTCATAGCAAGTGAGAAGACAAAAAATAAAATACAAATGGTGATAGACCCAATGAGGATTCTGAGTCGTCAAAAAAGTTCATTTATTTTGTTTATAAGTTGTTTATAAGGCAACTAGATGGCACAGTGGATAGAGCATTGTCCCTCTAATCAAGAGGACCTGGGTTCAAATCCAGCCTCAAACACTTAATACTTTTAGCTTTGTGGCTCTGGTCAAGTCACTTAAACCCGAGTTACTTCAAAAGCAAAACAAAACCAAAAGAAAAGGATAAACTGTTTTATAAAAGCAGTGGAATATATTGGGTAGTGTGTAATCTTAAAGAGAGGGACTGTATAATTTTTGTCTTTGTATTTCCAGTACCTAATGTAATACTTGGGATATAGTAAGTGCCTAATACATGTTTGTTGATTGATAGAAATGTAATACGTCTTATAAAAATGTAACCAGTTTGGATTGTTATTTTTGTTCTCATGTTCAGTGGAGTTCACATAGCAAGACAGCAATTTGTTCTAGGACTGTTTCTATTATCTCTTTATCTTTTTTATTTTTTCTTTTCATTTTTATTGATGGAATTTAAGTAATTGTTCTCAGACCATTTCTCTTCTGCTATTATTCTTGTATACTTAATGTTCTTTAAACTATGGTACAAGTGGATAAAATGACTATTTTTTGTAATGCAACCAACATGTAATTATTAAACACCTCCTGTACAACAGGTACTGTGTAAGTCTTTGGGGGTAAAGATTGATTTATATAGATGAGTGAAACAATCCCTATTGGAAAGTAGCCTGCATAAGAATATTGAGGTACAAACTTATGTTCTCCATATTTGCTGGAAATCTTTTTGAATCTTAGCCATTTTATAGACTCTTCCTAGAGATTATCTTCTCTTGGTTATATATAACAAATACAATGACATTTATACATCTTCTCAGCTTTTATTTTTACTTAGAGAACAAGTGCAGACCTTTTTGTCCCAAAAACATTTCTGTAAATTTCTAGCTTGTTATAGAGTGCCCTGAGGAAATAGATCCATTTTTATGCTTCTTTTCAATAAGTGTTAAATTATCCTCTGATTCTATTTCACTAATATTGTGTGGGCTATTATTTGGATAATTTGTAACTGTTACACATTTTACCATACAAATATACATGAAGATTGGTATGTGGGTTGTGTTCTTTTAGTCTGTTGCCATACTTTGCCTAAACTTTTTCTTAGAATGAACAACATTGTTTTGTAAATATTGCCTTTGTAGTTTGACTTAACTTCCATCTCAAAGCCTCTAGTCTCTGTTCATTGTTCATGCATATTCAAAATTTTACTCTTATTAGAAGAAACTGCTTTTCAGTAAAGTAACCATCATAAAGTAATACCATTGGAAGTCATATTCTCTTATACCCAGTAGGGATGGGTTTATTTAAGCAGAATTACAGTTGCCCCAGAGTCTTCATAGAGGAATTTTATATTGTTATTTACATTTTTGTATTGTCTTGTTTCAAACAGAACAGTTGTGCATATTGATATCAAATACTACAGTTTTTTCAGTATATTTAAATATATTTTATATATTTTCTGTACATGGATGACTAAGCCATGAGTGTGGAATCAATTTTAGACTTGATACTAAGAACTCAATAAAAGCATTGTATGAAGTGATTCAATATGAGAGTGTCGTCCACATCTAGAGAGTGCACTATGGAGACTGAATCAAAGTATAGTATTTTTGCCATTTTGTGGTTGTTTTTTGTTTGCTTGTTTTTGTGTGTGTGCATGTTTTTTGGAACTATATTAAGAAGAACTGCACATATGTTAAGAATTGCACATTGCTTGTTATCTGAGGAAAGTGCAAAGAGCAAGAAAAATTTGGAATATAAGGTTTTACAAAGGTAAATGCTGAAAACTATCTTTGCATGTATTTGGAAAAATAAAATACTATTAAAATTATTTTTAAAATAAAGTTTTGCTGCTTTTCAGTGATTTCTTGAGTAAGAACTGAATTGAAAATGAGGTTTTTTTTAAAAACATTTTTGGAATATTTTGGCATACCCTTTGTGCTCTTTGGTCAACACATATTCTTGTTTATTAAAAGATTTTTAAAAAATAATAGCTTTTTGTTTTCAAAATCTATGCAAAGATAGTTTTCAACATTCACCCTTGCAAAACCATATGTTTGAAATTTTTTCTTCTCTCCTACCCCTTCCCCTCTCTCCATTCCCTCCCTTAGACAGCAAATAATCTAATATATGTTAAACATGTGTAATTCTTATATATATATATATATATATATATATATATATATATATATATATATATATATATATATATATATATATATATACATACATACATACACACACATATATATCAACAATTATCATGCTGCGTAAGAAAAATCAGATCAAAAAGGGGAAAAAAATGAGAGAAAACAAAAAGGAAGCAAATAACAACAAAAAAGCTGAAAATAATATGTTGTGATCCACATACAGTCTCCACGGTCCTTTTTCTGGATGGAGATGGCTGTCTCCATCACAAATCTATTATCAAAAAAGCTCTTTGAGGAGCATAAGTTGTTATTATTTTGTATAAAATTTATATTTATATACTTAAATTTTGCTAAGTAGAGAAAGAAGTTTGCATTAAAGAGAACTGATAGAGTATTTTGTTAAATTTATGTTATGTACAGGAAAAAAAATCTGGATCTTTTCTGGATTTGCTGCTTTCTAGTTTTGCAAATAAGTTAGTATTTCAGTCACCTCCTTTGACATAGCCATTGATTCATAGGCTTTCTATACTGTATTAAATTCATCTTTGCCCTTTAGTTATTAGAATTCTTTCTAGCTTTACTATCAGGATTTTTCCATGTTCTTTGGGGCTTCAGTCTATTCCCTTATATCTTTTCAATCTTCTATAGCATGGTGTTTTTAATTGGGATCCAAGAACCTGTAAAAAATAAATTTAGTAATGCATTTCAGTGTAATTGGTTTGCTTTGTTAGCCAGTGTTTTTTATTTTATGTGTGTTTAAATATTCTGAGAAATGATCCATAGGTTTTCCCAAAATGCTCAAAAGATCTGTGACAGAAAAAAAATTAAGAGCTCCAGTTTAATAGTATAAATTGTGATTATTTTATATAATTGGTTTTTAATTTATTTATTCATTGTATTAAACTTTTGATTTTTCTTTTGATTTAAAAATATAAATGATTTGTGACATAGTTTTGTTTCCTGTATTTTATTTTACACATTTCAATAAAACATTGCAGTGTTTAGATTTCCTACTATGCATAGTTGCTAGATATTGATTAAATCTTCCACTGTTTTAAAATAATTTTATCAGACTACTTTGCTATGATAGCATTGATATGCTATGATAGTTTCCTGATCCTTACTGTGGCACCATAAACTATTCCGTTCAGGTCCTAAAATATTTTAGTGTCAGATATTGTAGGAGTATGTATTCATTTATGATGGCTGTAACAGATAGTGATTTTTTTGAATCACTCTGTTTTAGTATAGTTGGTTTATTGGGTTTGTGCCACCAGACTCAAAAAAAGATTTTAAAAATTACAGCCTAACTGTGCCCATTTCCTTTTCAAATCATTAGAAAAATCATCATTTTTTAAAACCATTTTTTAAACCATTTTTCATTATTAAATAGCACTCACAGAGTTGATATTAAGTGTGGCTTTTTAATGCCTCCCGAGTATTTGTTTTTCTATTTTTTTTTTTTTTTTTTTAGAGTTGTGTAATGTAACAGTTTCTTTTCTTGTTTAATTTCTAATAAGGTTATTTCTTTTGATTGTCTGTAGTGTATAATTCTGCTACTTGGAGATGAAGATATCATTGCCAAAAAGCATTATGAGAATCAGTTAATCTCCTTCTCTTCCTTGTCAGGCTATAATTGATTGACATAATGGTTTCATGTAAAGCTGGGCAGGAATCTAGCATTACCTGAATATTTCTTGCTTCTTAGTTGCCAATCACTAGAGCTTTTTTATCTAGTATCCCATGGTCCTTTTCAGGCTTTCACAGTTACTTTAGTGGTCCTCTGTATGTATATTAACTTATATGTATGTCTCTTAACTTGGATAGTGTTTCCTCATTTGTGTATCTCCTTTGCTTCTCCTTGCCTTGATTGTACTTTGAAGAGGTTATTATTATTTTCATATCTCTGTCTGTCTGACTCTTGTGGGATTCTGATAGAAATAGCCCAGTGACAAAGCAGTAACCCACTATTAATCTTTTATATTTAGCATATTTTAGATTTATATTGAAGAATGAGTTATTATAGTGGTATAATAGGAAGAACTCGAAGTTAGAATTGAGGACACCTGGATCTTTTTTTGACTATTGTTTGACTTTGGGTAAGTCATTTATCTTTTTTGGGTTTCGTTTTCCTCATCTGTAAATGAGGGAGTTGGACTACATAATTTCTAAGAGCCATTCCAGTACTAACATCCTGTTATTCTACAGGGATAATTTTGAGTTATCTTGAGAATTCAATTAACTAGAAGATCTCTCTGTGATGATTCTTTGCATATCAGTACCAAAAAGAACATAGTGCCATAATTATTAACATCTCAAGGGACAAATTTTATCAAGCACAGTTTTGTCAATGTCTTTGAATCCTTTCAGCCTTAATATTTCAAACTGTGATTTCATCTTTAACAACAAAACTAGAACTTTTACTCATTGTACTGAGGACTTTTGAGAACAAGTAGAGTAACTTACAGTACAAAATTGGGCCTATAAAAAAATCTGCTTGTTTCACAATAATATAAATATATCTTATGATCCTTGATTGTCACAATTTTGAGAACCTTCCTTTTAATAGATTGTTTTTATGTAATGTTGTGTATTCTTGTAACAACTTGTAAAGCTTTCTGCACTTCTACACTTTTTTTTAACAGAAATGATTCTGTGAATCATGCAACCTGACTACAATGAGGGGGTTACAGTTTTAACCAGTGCTTATACATAGATCTTCCTTTTCTTCTGACATCTATTGACTTCCGTAAAAGCACATATCATAATTTTCATCCCAAAATTCATCAGTTTTATTTTAAATTCTTAATGTAGCATTGACATGAATAGGTTTGAAAAACAAAAAAGAAAACCAAAAACCAAAATATACACGTAACTTCCTTAATATTAATTTGTGTAAAATATGATACATGTGTAATCAAATGAGCAGATCTTTAATTATATCCATTGCTTTATCTACTTGCAATGCAAAACAGATTTTACTTTCTTAGTTGATCAAGAGGACTTCAATTGCACGTGCAATTCTTCTCACTATATGATCTGCAAGTGAGACCAGCAGTATTTCTCCTTTTGAATGAGGCTTTTAACATTAGCAATTCTGTAAACAGCTTTATATGATGCAAGCAGTCCTTTTAATATTAAAGATATTCTTTTCAAAAAGTTTGTTGATGCTTATTAAAAACTTAATTTTCTCTGGAAAAGTTTTCTGTTTTTTGTTTTTTTTTTTTGCTAGTGTACTTTATATGTACAATTCAAAATATTTCATTAATTTTAATACTATATGCAATGGAAATGCTGTTTTTTTTATGAAATAATTTATATAGAGCAATCTTTTCATGGCAAATTGTGAAGCCAAATTATAAATATGGTAGATTATATTTTGGGGATTCTTTTTGCTTTTTGTTTTTGTAATTTTCACATCCCTTAAGCTGTAGGGTCTTTGCTTATGCTAGTTTTAGTTGCTCCGGAGAATTTCTCTTCAGAATAGTTATGTATTTTTCAAAATGATTGAATATTATTTCACTTAAAAATTAAAATAACTTGAAATTATCAATAAGTTAAACTTAATTGTATTAATCATTTTAGTTAAATTTTAGTGTTTTGGAGAAATTCACTTATCTTCTACTTAAATGTAGAGAAATGTAATTGATATGTCACTTTTAATTTTCATACAAAGTGTATTTAACTTGGAGTTTATATACTTTTTATTAAAATGTTTTTTGTGTCATGAGCCTACGCAGACTGATGGTATTATGATGTATCTCCTTCAACAAAGAGATAGAGATTTGACATATAGCATCTTAAATTTGACCTAATTTACGTATGTTTTAAATAATCTTCACTGCCTTCATTGTTGGCTAGAGTAAGTTTGTCAGATTCATTTTTTGCTTGTGCTGACTGATTTTGCAATTTATTTTTATTGAAACAGTGAATAAACTTTCATAATTGTAATTTTAAATGCTGTTATTTTTTACCATTTTGTGGCATCTCTTTTTTCTCCACCTGAGGGTCACATACACTCCCTTCCCCCTAGGGCATCCCCAATAGTTTGGAAAACTCTGCCTTAAAAAATTGATTGCCTTCTAATATTTGTTTTTTTTTTTTTTTAAACACTTAGAATTTATATTTATGTTCCATTCCTTAGTGTTGCTTTCTTTGTGTTTATCTTTTGTTATTTCTTTTTATTCCCCTATATTTGATTTTTAATAGCACAGCAGTATTTCAGATCACATTGTACCAGATTTGTTTTATAGGTTGCTTTAAGTTTTACAGTAGACCTAATAATTATGAATATTTTTGTTCTGCTAGGGTTTTAATTATATCATTAGGATATATGTACCTCACAGCAACAAGATTATACGATGACCATTTCTGATGAATGTGGCTCTTTGCAACAGTGAAGTGACTCATGCCACTTCCAATGGCCTTGCAATGGAGAGAGCCATATGTATCCCAGAGGGAGAGCTGGGGATGACTATGGATCACAACATAGTATTTTCACTTTTTTGTTGTTTGTTTGCGTTTTTTCTTTATAATTTCTTTTCCTTTTTGATCTGATTTTTCTTGTACAGCATGATAATTATGGAAATATATACAGAAGAATTGTATGTTTAACATATATTGGATTACTTGTCATCTAGGAAAGGTGTAAGGGGGAAGGAAGGGAGAAAAAATTGGAACACAGTTTTGCAAAGGTGAATGTTGAAAGTTATCTATGCATATATTTTGAAATAAAAAGTTTTAATCAAAGAAAGAAAGAAAAGGAGACATGCACCTTCTAATAAGATCTTTGGGTCAAAGAATCAGTGATTAATATGCTACCAGATAGCTTTATAAAAAATTTCCAATTGGTAAGTAATGTTATTATGTGCCCCTTTCCCCTACTAGTCTAACAGCATTGCTTTGTCAGTTTATTTTTACTAGTTGAATTGGTGAGAGTTACTGCCTCAATTATTTTAATTTGTTTCTCTCTGATTATTAGTGAAGTTGAATGATTTTGTATTTTTAGTTTCCTCCCTTGTTTTAGTCTAATTAAACCTTTAGCCTATTGAGGATTGCTTATTAGTTTGTAGCAATTCCTTTTTAGTTCTAGGTTTTAGTTGGACATAATAAATATATAATAGATTAGATATTGTTTTATTGATGATTTTTTTTTACATCTCTCCCCCTTTCCCTATGCAGTGAGACCTCTAGAACAAAAATTTAAAAAGAAAAACAATTTTGTAAAACCAGACAATATGCTAATTGTATTAGATATCATCTTTAGTGTTGTACCATTGTGGGATTGTAGCATCTCTACAATTGCAAAAAGGAGGAAAGATTGTTGGGCATTAAATTTGTTTATTCCAATTGCACAGTATTCGGGTTTTATTTTTGCTTTTAAATTCTTCTGGTCATTATGTATACTTTTTCCTCTGGTTTTATTCAATGTCACTCTACATCTCTTCATATAAATCCTTATATGCTTCCAAATTCTTTGTTGTACATTATTTCTTTTAATACAGTTACAGTCTATTTCATTCATGTACCAATTCCCCAGTTGATGGACACCTACTTTGTTTTCAGTTCTTTGTTACTATGAAAGGTACTGCTTTAAATATTTTAGTATATAACAAGATATTTCTATATTGGATCCTAGTGGTATATACACGCCTATGGGATCTCTGGGTCAAAGTGCAGCTCTCAGGAATGTTCCCAAGGCTACCTGACCATGTAAATGATGTAATTAAGAATGATGTGTTTCCTCTCCTGTCTTGCTTTAGTTTTCTTTATTTGGCCAAGATGCTGAGCCCAAAAGATTGTTGGCTTTCAGATATCAGTTTGTGGGTCACTGATAATGGGGTTTGAGACTAATGAGCAACAATAATGAGGTGCTTAAAGTTAATGCTAGTGCAGGACAAAATTGGATCCCTGTCACTTAACTTAGTGATGTTTCAGGCCTAAAAAGATACCTCTAGAAGTCTCCCCAGTGAGATCTGCTCAGGGAATTATGGGTACTGCACTTGTACAAAAAGTCAGAACCAGACTATTCCTTATCTTTCTAGATTTAAGTCATGAAATTAGCAGATCAGTGGCATGAAGCACCTGGTTTCTCTTAGCTTTTCCTGTAAATTTACCTTCTTATTCTTTGCTCTCCATTAACTTTTGGAATTTAATCCGTTTTAATTGGTGTTGCAATTATAATATATGTTGCCTCTTGACTTGGAGATGGGTCTGAACTTGCAAATTCTCTTGAGGTATCTTGTGTCACTGGTCCAGAATCCCAAAATTTTGGAGGTTCCCTTGGCCCTAGAAGGACATTCTAGGACTTTCTTAAGGACATCCTAGTCTTATATTTTTATGATTATTTGAAATTACTTTTTTGATTGATTGAACCATGAGTATGCCTGTAATTTCTACAACTTCCACATTGGCTTTTGATTTTTTTTACAAGGTAATTCACAGTTATTTTAGTTCACCTTCTTAAAATTTTGATTTCAGATAATAATTTGCAGGTTTTTTGGAGAACTCTTTATATCCTTTAACTGCTTATCTACTGGGGAATAACTCTTGCTCTAAAAATTTTGTGTTAATCCTCTCCATGTTGAATATTAGACCTTCAGATAGAAAAGTGTGTTGTTGTTTTGTTGTTGTTGTTGTTTGTTTGTTTTTTTAGATAATAGAATTAAGACAATAAATTTGCCAAAAGTTGGGGATATGTTATGGCACTGAACAAGTAGACCAATTTAGATAGAATTGCTGGGCGTGGTGGCATGTGCCTGTCTGTAGTCCTAACTCCTTGGGAAGTTGAGGCTGGAGGAAAGTCGGAACACAGGAGTTCTAGGCTGCTGTGTGATATGCCAGTCGAGTGTCTGCACTAAGTTTGGCATCAATATAGTACGCTGTGGAACAGGGGACTACCAGGATGTAAGGAAAAGGAGGGGTGAGCCAGTCCATATTGAAACAAAGCAGCTCACTGCTAACATTTCTAAAAGCGATGTGTAAAACTAGGAGGAATAGAGAATAAATTCATGTCATGTCCCTGAATATCCTGGGAAACTTTCTAGCAACAACTATATCTGTGTCTCTTTCCTGGTCCTTCACCTTGATTTCTCTTTCCCTTTCCTTTTCATTCTCTTCCCTGTAATCAATTTGAGAGAGAATGAAAATAATAAAAGGAAGTGGAACTCCTGGTTTAGGAAATCCTCTCTCTCTCCAAATATTTTCTTACTTTCTCTGAATTTTATAGTCTTAGAGAATTGTCTAAAGCCTGAGGAGGGGGTATGTGTCAGAAGCAAGACTTGATTGAAGGGACGTCTTCCTGAATTCAAGGCTAACTCTCTTCACTACACTTTTATGACAACTTGATTTTCCACTATTAAACAAATTCTAGAAATATTTGGAAACCTGTATTAATTAATACAATTAAGAGCTAAGATAGTAGGATAGGGAGAGAAAAAAGCATTTGCATGTAAGTGAAAACATGCAGGTCAGTTGAACTGAGATTGATGGCATTGTGCATTATCTATTTCATTCTTCTCAGTGGAGAAGTGGATAACTGTAGGTGCAGCATGTCATATTACTTTGTAAGTTAGTTTTGATTATTATTTGTTTTTCTTGATTACTGAGAAGAGTTCAGTAGGGTATAGGAATGTTTAAGAAAAAAGGATCTCAAATATATATATATATTTTTTAAATTTTTTTTATTTTTTAATTTTTATTTATTTATTTTTTTTTGCTGAGGCAATTGGGGTTAAGTGACTTGCCTAAGGTCATGTCAGATTTGAACTCAGGTCCTTCTGACTTCTGGATTGGTGCTCTATTCACTGCACCATCTAGCTGCCCCCCTTTATAATATATTTTAAAGTGAAAAGTTCATTCTCCCTTTTTGTCTTTAACAAGTAATTGGTTCTTACATATTCGTTTCATTACCATTTTATCCAGTTCTATAAAGTAACCTGTTGGTATTTTCATTATTATTTATTGTAAATAGAATTGGGGAATTATTGATGTTTATTATTTTGGTTCATTCCAGCCATAGGTAAGGACATTTTCTATAAATGTTCAGGTCTGTTTTTATTAATCTTAGTTAAGTTAATAGGATTGGTTGTATTTTGTTTTAGGTTGTGGGGAAGAAGATAAAGGGTAACACATTGTAGAAAAGAATGGTTTGAGTGAAAGGATGAAAGTGAGAAGCTTATAGTGTCTTTCTTTGAAGAATAGGATAAAGTTTACTTTAACCAGAAACACCTAGGAAAGAAGGTAAAAACTTATTTTTTTTTCTCAGCAATATGATATGATTTCCTAGAATAAAGTCAATTATTCTCTCTTTCTGACCTCAGTGATAGTTTCCAAAAAGGTTTTGATTTAGTTCCAGCTTAAATTTTATGCTACTATTGGATTTACCACATTTTTCCATAATTGACTTGTTTTATAGAGTGCTTTACAAGTTACAAAGCACTTTCTTCAGTTACTCTAAGACAGGCAATGTACATATTTTGTCCATTTTGCAGATGAGGAAACTTGGACAAACAGAACTTAGATGTTTCCTATGGTTATAACTAGAGTTGTGACTTAAAACTTGTGCATTGTTATTACAATCTAGTACACTTTAGATAATTATTACTATAATATAAGAGATAAATTATCTAAAGTGTAAAATCTGTCCTCTTGTCAGTTTTGTAACACATCATAATCCCATGACTATCATCCAAGTAGTTACCAAGGAGTCAGAAATCTAGAGTAATGTACTATCATTGAGATTGCTAGAAAGTTTCTTCAATTTGCCTCACATCAATTCCTCTTCTCTGTTAGTAAGCACTTATGAAGTACCTAGTGCAATTTGTCAGATCCTGTGCTAAACATTGGGAATACAAAGAAAGACAAAATAGGTCCTACTCTCAAGAAACCCCCAATCTAATTGGGGAGGTAACATGAGATCTACTATATGCAGTCAAGCTGTATTTGAGATAAATGGGAGGTAAGCAACAGAAAGAAGGCCTTAGAATTAGGAGGGATGAGAAAACCATCCTGTAAAAGATCAGATTTTATTTGCAAAATGAAGGAAGCTGGAATAGCCTAGAGATGGACATGAGGAAGAAGAACATTTCTGAATGAGAATGTTGTTTGGAATTTCCTTTTTTTTTTTTTTTTTTTTTTTTGAGTCCTTAGAGATTGATGGTATTGTCTCCCTTGCACTTGTGACTACCAAATTTGTGTCTTCTGTTGGCATCATAGTCACACTGATAAGAATGGACTTGTCCTGCTTGCAGAAAAGTGTGTGACTGGAAAAGACATTTCCTTTTCCAACTCATTTAACAAATGAGAAAAATGAAACAAATGGCTTAATTGACTTGTCTAGAATCACATAAGTAGTGAGTGTCTGAGATGACCAGATTTGAACTCAGCAAGACAGGTCTTGTTGACTTTCAAGTCCTAGTACTCCCACTACTGCATCACCTAGCTGACCTCAAATGGGGGTTACCCCCTAAATCTCTGTCAGATGAGCTTAGATATGTTTTAGTGATATAATAACATAGATTGTTACTAAAAGGAAAAGAAAAGTATTTTTCAATGGTTGGGTAATTCAGATTTTCCATGAAGTAAACTACCAGTATTTTGTTAACTTTGTTATTCCATTATTTTAGTTGTGGGTGACTGACTTCATTTGAGATTTTCTTGGCAAAGATCCTATGGTGGTTTGCAGTTTCCTTCTACAGCTCATTATATTTATAGATGTTAAAACTGAGGCAAACAAGGTTAAGTGACTCTCTAGGGTCATTATAGCTATTACCTGTCAGGGCCAAATTTAAATTCAGGTCTCTTGACTCTAGGTCCAGAACTCTATTGTGCACCTAACAGCTTCTGAGATTATGTGATTTGTCCAAGATTTTATAAATGCTAAGTGGCAAATTTATTGTTGTTGTTCAGTTGCTTTTCAGTACTTTCTGACTCCTTATGGCCCCATTTTAGACTTGTTCCTAGCAAAGATATTCCAATAGTTTCTCCAGCTTGTTTTTCAGAGGAGGAAACTGAGCAAACAGTTAAGCAGCTTGCCCAGGGTCATAGAGGTAGCCAGATTTGAACTCAGAAAAATGAGATTTTCTGACTTCAGGTCCATCTTTCTACCCACTAGGTCACCTAACTGCTCTTATTAACTTTTATATGGGAATTTAATTCACTTAAAAAATAGATCTTATTAAAGTCTGTTTTTTACATCATATTCTCACTTTCCACTGACTACTAGCCTCTTCTCTAACATCCCCCTCAAATGCTGTAATCCTTTTCCACTCTTGTTATAAATAAATATTTTCAGGTAAAATAAATAAATACTTTGGTCACAACTAAAAATGTATGACTCAAATCTGTACCTCTGTTAGGCTATCTTTATCCACATGTTTCACTCTTAAAGTCTTTGGAAGTCATGGTTAATTCTTTTTTTTTTTTTTTTTAAGGATTTTGGATAGTGGTAGGATCAGGTGTGTTTCATTTTTGTTATTATCTCTTTTCTTTTGATTTACAGTATGATCTTTGGATTCTCTCCCTCTGCCTCTGTCTTTCTGTGTCTTTCTGTGTCTCTCTGTGTCTCTGTGTATGTCTTTCTCCCATTCTCCATATAAACCTTCAGTTTTGTGTCTCAGAAATAATATGGTGGGTCATTTGTTTCCCAGTAACATGTTAAACCATATTTAGTGTATAAGCTCTTAGATTCTAACACATATATGTTAGATATGCATATTTTCTCAGATTTTAGTTGTTCTTATTTAATGTTTAATGAATTAGTTAATTTTAATGAAATTATTTAGTATTTTTTGTTTCATGTTCATTATATTAATATTATTTAGTGTTTAATAAATCTTAGAAGTTGACCAGTTTATATTTACATTCGCTTATAAATCTAATGATATGTTTGGATATGTTGAGTATTTTTTTTTTTTTATCCCACCATAAACTCAAAGGTGATTGAGAATTTGAAGAATAAGATTTAAGACAGAAGATTTCATTTCCTCCCTTCCCTTGAGACATGTCATTGTAGTACTTGGATATTCCCTAAATCTTGTTAGGGATGCTGAATACTTTCTTAGCACTCTAATCTTATGCAGTATTCCATAGAACCAATTTTTTCTCCTTAATTCCCCTTAAATCTAGTTTTGGATCTCAAATTTATATGCTAGTGATGTAATACATGATTTCAATTCTTACATCAAATGCAAACATTATTAAACTTATTTTATTTTATAAAACTACAGCTTAGGTCCAGTGTTTACATGTACAATTAATTTTTGTTGTGTTTTTTTTTTTTTTTTCTGATTTTCTCACAGGTCTTCAGAGTGCTCCATTTTAATTTTCAGTGCTGACCTTCCTTCTCCCTTAAGTTATTATAAACTTTTTTTGCTGCTGTGTATACACGTGAAGATGTCTCGCAGTCCTGATGCAAAGGAAGACCCTGTGGAATGCCCCCTTTGCATGGAGCCCTTAGAGATCGATGATATCAACTTTTTCCCTTGCACTTGTGGCTACCAAATTTGCCGCTTCTGTTGGCATCGTATTCGCACTGATGAGAATGGACTTTGTCCTGCTTGCAGAAAGGTACATACCTTATGGTAACAGCTTAAATTTTTCATGTTGGTGAATCGGCAAGTTAGGAAATTCATCTTGAACCATGGGAGTGGGAGGAAATCTTATTTATCTTCAGCTGAAGCTACATGTAGCCATATACTTCCTAAAGCAGCCTTAATAGTATTTTCGGGTAGGAGATCTAACATCTGATCCTGGCTCTGTAACCAAATAGGTATGTGACTTTGGGCTTGTTACTTAATCATTGAGCTTCAGTTTGCTCATATATGTGAAATTAAACTCTTTACATTACAAAAAATATTTTTTGAATGATTCTCCTCTCTTTTTTCTCCCTTTTCTTTCCCCTCTCTGCATATATACATACTTGATAAGTTAGGATTAGAGGATTATTAAGATCCTTCCTCTTGTTCTTATTAATATACAAATCACAAATCAACTAATAAATAGGATATAGTAATGACTTGTTAGCAAGAGATATTTTACTTCAACATTGATAGGTTTTGCTTGGAGAATGAAGCAAAAAATTCTTCCTTTCAGAACAGAGGCAAGTTTTCTTTATTCATGTAGGCTTTAATATGATTTTTTTTGGTTTATAAGGATATCCTAAACTATCTTGGCTTTTCTTTTATTTTTTAGCTACTAAAAATGTTGTACCATTAGATTTTTAGAGAACTCTGATAAAAATTCATAATAGAAAAGATGTCACAGATGTCTTCAAAGTAATCCAGTTTTGTACCTGTTTGGTTCATAATAATGTGTATTGTATTAAGGGTGACTCAGAGTTTGTGGAAGTACTTTGAAAATTATAAATGAGTAGTACATGCAAATCTTGTATGTATAGAAATAATATTTGAATTTAAAACTCAAATTTTTTACGAATTTGGTGATTTCTCCACTAATTTCTTTTTATCTCTTAGGATTAAAAAATACAAGTGAGTAACATTTAAACAATTTTTAAAAATAGGATAGGTTTGAGGATGATTGTTACTCAGTTCTTATCTCTTGAACTTGATAGATTTAATAGTTTATTATCTTTTGACTTTTGAGTTATAATGAAGTGAAGACTTTGAGCAAGAGCAAAGTAGTCACTTAGTCATTTAAGTAGTCATTAGGAGAAAGTAAAAAGAATACAATACAATACAATAAAGAAAATGTTATTGAAGAATTATAGTAGATATTACAAGCATATCAGTTGATTATCGAGTTAGTCCCTCAGGTTAACAGCCTAGGGGTTCTTACTGCCTTTCTCACTACTTTTCATTCTCTATGTCCAAGCTGTTGCCAAGCCCTCTAAAATTCACCTTTGCAATACCTCTCTCATATATACCCTCCTTCTCTCCTCTGACACTGTCACTACTCTAGTACAATCCTTCATCTTTTCCTGCTTTCATTATTGCAGTATCCTGCTGGTAGGTTTTCCTGTTTCAAAGACTCTACCCATTTTAATCCCTCCTGTATTTAGCCACCAAAGTGATTTTACTAAAGTTCAAGTCTGATCCTATTACCACCACCCTTTCTTTCCTCTCTCTAACTCTGTAAACTCTAGTGACATCTTAATGTTTCCAGGATCAAAAACAAAATTCTGTTTGGCATAAAAACCCCTATAGCTCCCTCCTACCTTTCCAGTCTTCTTACATGTTACTTTTCCACTGGCCTCCGAGATGTTCCATGAACAAAGCACTTAATTTTTCAATTCCAGGAATTTTCTCTGGCTTTCTTTCTGCTTGGAATGGTCTCTTTCTTCCATTCTGATCTCTCTGGCTTCCTTTGAGTCTCAACTAAAACCCTATCTTCTGCAGGAAGCCTTCTAACTAACCCCTCTTAATTCTAGTGTTTTCCCTCTGTTATTTCCTTTTTATTTTTTATGTAGCTTGCTTTATATATGTTTTGTTTACATGTTATTTCCTCCATTTGATTGTAAGCTCCTTGAGGGCATGCACTGTCTTTGATCTCTTTTTGTATCCCCAGCATTTGGCACAATACCTGAAACATAGTAGATACCTGACAAATGTTTAATAATTGATTGATCTTCACAGGTGAACTTTAATGCAAGCTTCTTCTCCTGCTCCCTCTCCCCCATCTAGAAAGTTTGCTGCTGGAGAAACTTGAGCATAGAACTTTGTTTTCATTTATATAGAAAACTGTGTATGAGGAAACTTCCTTTTACTGAAGCAGATAAAAACTCTTCTGCAATCTGTTTTCTTAGAATCATTTGGGGCATTTGAGAAATGAAGGGATTTACCAGCGTCATACAGCTATTATGTGTTAAGAGGTGCGATTCAGATTTTCTTGACACCAAGGAATAGGTCAGCTCTTTGTCCTACTACTTGTCACTAATAAATGACTTCTTGCTTCATTTCGCACATCATTTTGTTGGGGGAAAATGGAGTGAAAAATACTTCTGGCACTTTTTTTTTTTTTTAATCAAAGGAAGTATGTTTTATTTGTAAAATCAGCAAAACAGTCAGTATATGGCATTTTTAGGCAGTCCCCACAGAAGATCACAGCAATTTAATTGGAAAATGCTTCATTGTTTACTTAGATTTGAGAGGTAAGTTCAATAGAAAATATAACAAAAATAAGGTTTGGGGTTTTTGAATTTTATTTTCCCCTTTTATGATTATGTTGTTGCTTGAGTGATAAAGGTGTGTGTGTGTGTGTGTGTGTGTGTGTGTGTGTGTGTGTACACACACGTGCACGTACAAACACATATCCACATACATTGGCATAGTAGCATGTTTTATCTGAGCAATTATAAGAATTTTAGTGTTGGAATGTACTTTAAAAATAATTTAATGTCTTCACTGTATTGCTTTCAAAAATATTGGGAAGGTAAAAATTCTGGGTTTTTTCCCCCACTTTTTCCTGAATTTTTCAAATTTCTAAATTTGAAGTGAAGCCACATGGCTTTAATTCTTTTATCTTTCAAATTTTTTGCGATTTAATCAAGATGAGATCATTCATTGATGCTATTTTCTAATAGAAATCTAATCTATATTATTAAAGATCCTTGAATCAATTAGAATTTTCTGATAATATATTAAAATTTTAACTGTTGAGTTTTGTAAACTGCTATGCAAGATTTAGAAAGTAATCTGAAATAGCACTGCATAGGATGATTCATGGTCTCATATAGGATTTTGCATATCATTGTTGGCAAAGTCACTTCTTAGATCTTGGATAGACTTTGACTTTTAATTTATTCTCCAAGCACAATATATAATTGCAGAAATTTCTTCATGGTCAAGTTTGGAATTATATTAACAGACTATATTAAGGAGAATTTAACCTAATTGCTAGATGGAAACCTAATTGCTTTCTTTTGCTGTAACACTAGAACAGAGTAGTTCAGAGTACAAAAAGTTCTATCCAAATTATCTTTACTTATTTAAATTCTTTTCTTTTCTTTTTTCCCAGTAAAAAGAAATGTGTTCTTTTAAGGCTTGTATTATTTTTGATTAAAATTTTTTTAGAATACTGAAATTTTGTTGTATATTTCATGATGATCATTTAGTTTTAATTCAGTGGACATGTGCAGACTTCTGGTAATGCTCTGGAAAATCTTACATTTTTATTTGTGAATCATAGTAGGAAGACAGAAAAACAAACAATTTTACATTGAGCTATGGGAGGATGAGAAGAGGCTTCATTAGTGTGAAAGGAAAAAGAATTGTAATGCCAGGATCAGGTTGAATTTAAGAGGGGGAGACTTGGATGTGTTTTAGGCTGCAGGAAAAGACTTTGTTGATAAGGAGAAACTGAAGACAGAAGGAAATCCACAAAAGGGAAAATTGAGGTAGTTATTTTAACCGGAAGAAGAGCTATCTCCTTAGTCAGATACTAGAGATGAAGAGTGTGATGAAGACTCTTAAGATGTGGATTGGGGTTATAAGATAAATTCTAACTGATAAATGGTGAAAGGATATAAATAGGCAGTTTTGAGATAAAGAATTTAAAGCTATCTATGGTCATATGAAAAATGCTTTAAATCACTATTGATTAGACAAATACAAATTAAAACAACTCTGAGATACCACCTCATACTTATTGAATTGGCTAATATGACAGGAAAGAAAAATGATAAATGTTGGAAAAAATATGGGAAAATTGGAACACTAATGTATTGGAGGAGAGCTGTGAAACGATTCAAACATTCTGGAGAGAAAGTTGGAATTTTTTTCCCAAAGCTATAAAACTATGCACACAGTTTGATCCAGGAATACCACTACTATGTTCTTATCCCAAAGAGATCATAAAAAAGAGGGAAAAGGCCCATAAGCTCATTTTGTGGTGACAAAGAATTGAAATGCAGGAAAGATCATCAGTTGGGAAATGGCTGAACAGGTGTGGTTTATGAAGGTAATGGAATACTACTGTGTTATAAGAAATGATAAGCGGTCAGATTTCAGAACAACCTGGACTTACATAAATGGATATGGAGGGAAGTGAGAGGAAACAGGAGAATAGTAACAAGCAAAATTGTGTGATCAATTTTGATTGACTTAGCTCTTCTCAGTAATAGTCATAGACAGTTCTAAAAAACGCATGATGCAAAATGCTGTCCACATTCTTAGAAAAAACTATGGAATCTGAATACTAGTAAAAACATACTATTTTTACTTTTTTTGTTTTGTTTTGTTTTGTTTTGTTTTGTTTTTTCTTTCTCATGTTTTTTTTTTTTTTCCTTTTCTGATTGTTCTTTCATAACATGACTAATATGGAAATTTGTTTAGTATGGTTGTACATGTATAATCTATATTTGATTACTATAATTCCGGGCTAGATCCTGGAGGGCCTCAGGATCAGTCAAAGTCCTTGGTCTTTAGGAGAAGTGAAGGAGGCAGGCAAGCTACCACTCGCCTCATTAAAGCTGAATCCTGGACTCTGGAGTCTGAAGCCTGAAGTCTCCTCTCCTCAGTGAGCTGCAGCAGAGAGAATCTGATCATCTCCCTCATCCCTCAATCCTTACCTCTGATTACCTTATCACAACACATTCAGCAAGTGCTAATCATGAGGAGAGCCATCATATCACCATATGTTTATAGAACCATTATCATATATTGAGTAGATAATTAGCTTTAAGTGCTCTGCTGTCTTTAGATTCAAATACACCTTTTCAGAGTTCCATCTCTCTATTGCTTACCATCTTGGAGGGAGAGTGGAAGGGAGAAAAAAAAATTGGAAACCATTGGGAAAATACTATTTAGTAGGGAAGAAAGATGTGGATTAGGGGAGAATAAGTTTTCAAGTCTCTTTTCTAAAGTAGGTAAGATCTTACATGGAGAAGAGAGGAGTTTTTTTTAAAAGAGGCAAGATATGAGAGAAAAGAGAAGATAAATTTTGGAATGGCTGTAACAGAAAGTGGGATAGTCTTAAGAAAAACTAAGGGAGTTGCCCATACAGCATTAAGGGGGGCCTGGTAGAGATTAAACCACAAATTTGAAATAAACCCAGTTAGAAAGATTGTTTAACTTTTCTTCACCTCCCTAGGATTAAGAATGAAGAAAGTTGATTATTCCAAATTGGAGTTTGGCAAACTGGCAGAGACAAGAAATTTGAGAGAAGAGAATAGTGAGTTAATCAGTTGGTCAAAGAGTCACATCTTAAGGAGAAAAGTGAGACTAAAGCAAGGATGATAGAGAGGGGAGAGGGATTGATGGTGCTAGTGAAGATGAAGAATAGGGGCAAGAGAAGACAGAGGGAGAGATGGAAAGATATGGAGGTATGATCAGAAAGAGGGGTTTCACAGTTAGCTTAGTTATGGATGAGGTTCATAACCATTCATCATGAAGGAGATGACTATTTCTTTGTAGATGAGGTTTGAAGATAGAGCCATAAGACTTATTAATTGAGACAACAGAGTGTTCAAAAGTACTTGAAAGCACATGTCCACGTGTGCGAGTGCATTCGTACATAAGGGCCCTGGAGTGGCTTTGGAGAGGAAGACTATGCTAGAAATGAATTTCCTTGAATAGGGAAGATTCCAGTAATGTGTAATCTGAGTGCCAGTAAACAATTAGGACAGGATCTCAATAGATGGATGAACTGAACCCTAAAAAAGTTGTTGTTGAATATTAGTGGCAAAGCTGGTAGATGGTCATCATAACATTGAGAAAGATTTCCTGATCAGTACTTCACTTTTAAAGGATTCTTTACTGAAGACATTAGCTTGGATTCAGTGAAGTTCTCCAAACACAGTGGGAGCAGGGATATAGTTCTTGGGTAGTAAGAAGGTATTTCTCATCCTATGGTTAGCTAATAATATGATTCAGTATCCTCAGGAGGTTGAACCCACTCCTGGTTAATAACTTCATCCCAAAGCACTAGTCTTAGCCTTATCTCTAGTGCCCTGAGGCACTGTGAAAGATTTGAGTAGTCCCTCTGCTAACTTCTGGAGTGTGGAGACCAGAAATTAATTCTTGGTGTTTTAATCGTTAGGGAATAGACTGAATCCACACTCAATCTGCCTAATTTTTACTTTCCAAGGATAATATGTAGAATACTATGAATATGTTGTTAAAGTCAAGTTTAGCTGTTTTTGAGAGATGTACCAATGCTATAGTGATAAAATTAAGTAAAACCTGACATACAAGTAACCTGTAAAAATACTAACACATGCATAACAAGTGAAAAAAGAAGACATGTCTTGTTTACTTTCTTTGATCTAGTAATTACATATCAAAATAATGTCTACAAATAGATTTAAATATGACATACTTTTTTATTGATTATTGTGAGAGGAATTATTGTTATAATAGTTTGGAAGAATATCTAACCACTAATAATAAACAAAAGGAGTCCGTTTGGGTGGAATGCATGAGTTGAAAACTTTGCTGCTGCATTTGTTTCTTTTTAAAATATTTTTTATTAGTCATTTTAGTATACAAAGAAAAAGGCTTTTATGTGAAACTAAACTATTGTTATAGATGGTCTTTAAAAAGTGTATGTAAATGTTAATAAGGTAGTAATAAAATTATTGTTCATTTGTGCCCTTTTCCAAAGAAGTTCCACATTTTGTTTTTTGTACTTAAAAAAGTTTTATTTTATTAATGTCCTCTTTTTTTTTTGCATCTCTGTTACTAAATATTAACTATCCCCTTGTCCTTTCTTGTAACAAATAAGGATAGTCAAGTAAAACAAATCAACATAGTAGCTATGTTGGAAAATATCTCATTCTACATCTTTAGTCTATCTTTCCTTTTTTTCCCCCACAAAATCTTCATTGATTTTTCTTTCATTTTTTTATATCATCATATATATCATTTCTTCCAAAATTCTTCCCGCTTTCCTTCCCCCCGAGTCATTCTAGTAGTATTTTTTTTTTTTAAGACAAAAGAAAAAGAAGAAGGAAAAAAAAACATCAATATACTTGATCAGTACATTGAGGAATTGCACAGTGGGCAATATTTATGGACTTCCTACTTCTACCAAATAGGGTGAGAGTGTCTTCTCATATATCTTCTTTGGAGTCATATTTGCTCTTTATAATTTTGTAGATTCCCTTTTGGGATATTTGGATGTGTGGGGTTGTTCTTGTTCTTTCCTTTTATATTATTGTAGTTATATACATTGTTTTCTTGACTCTTCATGCTATCACATTAAGTAGATCTTTTTGTATTCATTATAGCAGTCATTTTTTGCATCATAGTAATATAGTAATATTTCATTACATTCATGTAAAATAGTTTGTTTAGTCATTGTTTACCAATTCTTGGCTGTCACAAAAATATTACTGTAAATATTTTGGTGTATATGAACTTTGGCTCTTGTCAGTGGCCTTTTTGGGGTATAACATAATAGAATCTCTAGATTGAAGAATGTGAACATTTTAGTAATTTCATTTTAACAATTTCAAATTACTTTCCAAATGGTTGGGCCACTTCTCAATTCCACCAATAATAACATCAATGTGCCTATCTTCCTAATTCCTTTCTGGAATTAGTTATTTTCATCTTTTGCCAGTTTGTGAGATGTGAATTAAAGCCTTAGGTTATTTTCATTTACATTTGTCCTACTATTAGTCCATCTTTATTTTCTGGATTTTTTTTCTGATGAGTATTAGTAGAACTTTTTTATTCAACATAGTGACAAAAAAGTTGATGTTGCTCTATAAAAAAAGGGGAAAGTTCAGTAACTTAGCAGTATTTTAAATTTATATTTTGTTAGATGCTTAGATTTCATACTATTTAGATTTCATGCTAGTTAGCAGCTCTTAAAAAAACACCTTTATTTGTACCTTTTGTTTTTACATTGCTAATTAATTTGTGAATATTTTTCTTGCACACTTTTAATAATAAAAAATAATTAAGTAGAAACAGTTGATAAAAGTCATAAGCTTTATTTCCTAGATGTGTCTCCCTTTCTACTACTCCATCCACCTGCTTTTCTACTTTCCTGGGGTTATGAGGGGGCCATCATTATAGTTATTTTCATGTAGGACTTCCCATGTTCCTCTAAATTTCTCATATTTGTTATTTCTTAATGTCACATTGATATCACATTTATATGCCACATTTTGTTCAGTTATTTCCCCAATCACTGGATGCACATTTCACTTAAAAAACTAGTAGGATATCTGACGTTTACATCAGGAAACATATTTGTGATTCTTGTTCTCTTTAAAAACAAAAATATAATGTCTGTAGAGTGCTTTAAGATTTGCTAAGTACTGTACTTATATTATCTCACTTGATCTTCAGTACAAGTCTGGGATGTAAATGCTATTTTACCCCCATTTTACACATATAGAAGTTAAATGACTTTCCTAAAGTCCTACAGCTAGCTGAGATGAAATTTGAAATTAGTTCTTCTTGAGTTCATATACAGCACTTACACAGTGCATTTTTTTAAAAACTAAGTAATAATAATGTATTTTATCATAACTTTCAGATACATACATCTCCTGGCTTTAAATGTATGTATTTCCATGAAGAAAAAAACATTTTTCTTTGACTTTCATTAGCGAACCAAAAAGATTGTCATAGAAAATATCTTGTTGAAAACTTTTGCTATAGTCATTTGGTATAAGTCATTTACAAGCTATATCTACTTTGCACCCTTTTCCCTCTTCACAATTGAACCCCTCCTAATAAAGAAAAACAATTAAATGGAAAACAGCTGATATAGCTTTTGCCTCTGACACTTATGCCATGTTTCATTTGAGGTTCAGATGGTAGATAATTTTATTCTGTGCATTGGTTTTGGGAGTACTTAAGAAGAATTACATCACCTAGTAATTGTAATTTCCCCTTAATGATTAGGTTTTTTCCTTTCTGACACTTTAAATCCTTGCTAGTTAGTACTTTACAAACTCTAGGAACTTCTTTCCCTTTTCATGTCCAGTGCCCTTTACAGTAAAAACTTCTCTATTGCATTTGAATCTCTTGACTATATTTCTAATCTCAGGATCTTTTTGGTGCATAATTTTAAAAATTCTGTATTAGAGGTTACAATAGTCATTGAGTTTTGAATTTAGAATATTGTTTATTTAAAGTGGGACATCAGTTAATGAGAACGTACATAATTATTAATTCTATTTTGGTACAATTCTAATACTTGGTTCCTTAATGTAAATGTACTAATTGCTTTAATTATATTTGTGGTGTTTATAAGATACTCAAAACTAAGTTGTAATAAAGTTTTAAAATAAAGAAAATTTGTTTCAAAACAGTAGTATTTTTCAAAACTAACAAAAAGTGATAAATTTTGTGAGTGGCTCAACTACTAGAGAATTTTGCAGAGGTTATACCAGTTACCTAAGCAACTTGATTTACATGCCTCCTACTCTAGGGGCTACTTTTGGCTCCTTTCAGGAGCATACTAAGGAAGACCATTGGACTAGAAAACTTAGAATAATTTTAGAAACTGAGAAGAATTTATGCTTTTAAAAATAGCCTTTTTTGGATCAAGATTTTGCTGAGTTTTCTGAAGCATTCCATTCTACTTTGTTCTTGATGGATTTGGTTGGCTATTAAAAAAAAAAAGTGAATATAATTCTTTAAAAAAATTTTTTTAAACTTTTTTTTTTTTTAAGTATGAGGCGATTGAGGTTTAGTGACTTGCCCAGTGTCATATAGCTAGGAAGTGTTAAGTGTCTGAGGTAGATTTGAACTCAGATCCTTCTGACTTCAGGGCAGTTGCTCTTTCTACTGCTCCATTTATCTGTCCCTTGAAAGTAATTCTACAAAAGAGCAAACAAATGGGTAAAAATTGAAAAGCATGGGTGAAGCAAGCTTAATTAATACAGCCTGTAGAAGGCTGAGCAAGATAAAAAGTAAAGTGTCTCCTTTGATATTATATACAACATTGATCAAAACAGGAATGTTATTGCAACATTTTACAAAAATATTGGTTGATGTTTGGAAAAAACTTATAACAGTGACTAAGATAGGATGCTTTGATGATATCTTTTATCAAAGCTAAGTTAGTCACCATCTCCCAAATAAATATTTCTGTTTTTTTCTCCTCTTAAATCTCTCTTTATACGTTCTAGTTTTCCCTCATTTGTCATGTAATTATTGTACCCATGCTACTGTGTGCCGTTATATGGCACATGTATATTTTGCTGCAGTAATATTTTTACAAAAAATTATTTTTAAATACTTAATCATTTAACCTTCCCCCCACAAATTACATGTAAAGATAGTTTTCAACATTTGACTTTGTAAGATTTTGAACTCCAACAATTTTCTCCTTCCCGGCCCCTTCCTCTTTCCCAAGACAGCAAGCAATGGACACAGACAGTCATATTAAACATGCAAAAATTTCTTTCTTAATCTTTATTTAATCCTATCATCGCCCCAAATCATTGTCTGATCTCACTTCACCTGCTTTCTCTTTTTTACCTCCTTTGTAATTTTTTACTCTTTTGCATTATTTTCTGTCTCTACTTCTCAGTTGAAACTTCTTTTTCCAGGTCACCCGTGTTCTCTATATTTTGTCTGATGATCTTTTCTCAGTCCTTGTCTTCCTTTACTTCTCTATAGTGTTTGCCTCCTGAATCTTCTCTCCTCTCTAGTTTTTTGTGATACTACTTTATTATAGCTCTTTCCAGATCTGATTATTAATTTTTGGTCTCCTTGATTATACTAAGTCACTATCTGGTTCTGTTAATGAATGTTTGTAAATCCTTTGCATTTAGCCTTTCTTGTGTGGGGGGAAATAAATTACTCATTCCAAGTTTGAAAAAAATTTTTTTTCCATCTCCTTTATATTGCCATTGTCTATATCTGGTCTCCTATTTTAAGTAAATAGGCCTGGTCCTTCTAATTTTTCTCACTTTTTTTGGTGTTCTTCTACTCCCAAGGATTTAGTTATTCTCTCTATGCATGTAATTACCAAATCTATATATTTACTATCCCTGATCTATCTTGAGTCCTACTTCTGTATATGTAGTTTGCTGTTAAAAATCTCTCCCAAGGGGCAGCTAGGTGGGTACAGTAGATAGAGTACCAGCCCTGAAGTCAGGAGGACATGAGTTCAAATCTTATCTCAGCTATGTGACCTTGGGCAAGTCACTTACCCCCAGTTGCCTCAGGGAAAAAACCAAACCAAAAAAAAACCACCTTTCCTTGGATATTCCATAATTATTTCAAATTCATCATGGCCTGTATAGAATTTTTGCCTAAACGTATCTCCCCTTTTAACTTTCCCCTTTCCTTTTCAAGTACTACTGTTTATCTAGTTCCTTAGGTTCTTAATCTTACAGTCATGTGTGACTACTCATTATCATTGAATTTATGTTTTAAATCATGTCAGTGCCACTTCAGCATTGATCACAGCTACTACCACCTTCTCTTTGTACCCACAGTTCTCCTAGTCTAGGCTCTCATTACCTCTCTCCTGTACTATTGCAATAGCTTCCTGATAAGTCTTGTATCCAGTTGTTGTTTTTTCTCTAATCTGTCCTCCATAAAGCTGTCAAATTGATGTTGCTAAAGCATGGATCTGAAACATGTCACTCCCCTTTTCCCCAAAGCTTCAGTGACTTTCTGTGCCTATAGGATAGAATACTACCTCTCTTTATTGTTATTTAAAGTTCTTTACAACGGGGCTTGAACTTTTCTTTATTAATTTTTTCATGACTCCTTTCCCACATTCATTCTGTTTCGATAGTCAAGTTTCTGACCTAATCTTCATCCTTCTTGTTCTCTGTGTAGTTTTTGACATCATCAGTATTCTTGGTGTTGTCTTCCCTGTGGGTTTTCAGTTCCCTCACTGTTCTCTCCTGTTCTTTTCCTACCTATTTGGCCAAACCTGTTCAACCTTCTTGGCTGGATACTCATCTAGGTTACACCCTCTAGCCATGGGGTTCCATGGCTTTTTTCTAGATAGTTATTTATAATATAGATGATTTTTTAAAATAGTTTTTAATAGATACTTGTCTAGCCCTGCCTCTTATTTCCAACTGAATGAACTCATTACTTCTTTCTCCTAGTTCTACTCTCAAACTTCCCTCTTACTAACTGGGACCCCATCATCTTCCTATCTACTCAAGTTTGCCACCCGGTTGTCATCCTTGATATCACCTTTTCTCACTTCATCCCTACATCAAATCTTTTTCTAAGTCCTGTTAATTTTGCCTTTGTAACATTTCTCACATATGCTCCCTTTACCTTTGGTTCCCACTCTCTTCTCTCCTCCCTTTCCCCTTCCTCCCTCACACCCCGCGGCTCTCCCCCCCCCTCCCCAAGCTTCTGGTCTGTATTTAGGACAGAGGCTTCATAGGGGGATTAACAAATGTTTATTGATTGACTTTGTTGTCAAGTTGGCCTACTTGCTATTCCTTGTATATGATATCCCAAGTCCCATCCCCATGCCTTTCCATAACATGTTTCACCAAGCTTGGAAAGCCTTCCTATCTCATTTCTTCTTGGGATTCCTATCAGAGTGAGCTTCTATCCCTTCCCTATACCTCCCACTCTCTCTTTTATTTTGTACCTTCCCTCTTTTTATTTTTACTATGCATCCCCTCTGTAGAGGAACTCTTAATTTTGTATTTATCTCCATGGCACCTAGTGGAGTACCTGATACATAGTGGGACTTAGTAGATATTTAAGAAATATTTTTATTTATTTCCTATTTTGCCATTAGAGCTGAAAAGAGCTTACGGTATTATCTAGGCCAAACTCTTCCTTTTACAGATTAAGTGACTTGCCCAAAGTCATCAAACTAATGGCCAGGTGATCAAGCTGCTGACCATTGCCCTGCCTATCTTTAGAAAACAGCCTTTTCTTTTTAAATATGTGGGTGATGGATATATACATTTAAAGTACTTAAGCTGGCATCCTGTGATTCTGTCCTTAATGCCCTTAAAAAGCTATAACAATGCAATCTTGCAAATTAAAGAAGTCTGACCACTATTTCTTTAAACTTTTAAAAATTCGCTTTAAGGATTGATCAAAGGAAATTGCCTGAGATGAACAGATGTGAGTTTTTCTGATGGTTAAGATAAAATTACGATTTGTCTAGTCAGTTCCAAAAATAGTTTAAAAAAAAATTTAAATAACATATTGGCTCCTTTAACTTTATCCTGTTCCAAGTTACATTTGTGCTAATCACAGTGTTTGCATCATGATTAAAGCCATATCCAGAGGATCCAGCAGTGTATAAACCACTCTCCCAGGAAGAACTGCAAAGGATAAAGAATGAGAAAAAACAGAAGCAGAATGAAAGGAAACAGAAGATATCAGAGAATCGTAAACACTTGGCAAGTGTACGTGTGGTACAAAAGAACCTCGTTTTTGTGGTAGGACTCTCCCAGCGTTTAGCAGACCCAGAGGTAAGCAATTTATATATCTCATGGAAATAGCACTCAACATCCCATATGGAATGCCCATAGTGAGTTGTTTAGACATTTAGTAAACAGGGAAACATCTTAATAAGTTAATCTGATTTAAATCACAAAGAAGTCAGCTTTTCCCATAACTACTTTTAAGGAATGTGTACCACAATAGAACTTTCCATTTTTGCTCCTATGCTCTGCTTTCTTATTTTTCTGTAGACAGAATTAATATGCTGATTAAAAGCAGCATTTAAGTTATATGAACTTGTAGCTTTTCACTGAATGCACTAGTGATCATCTTCCCTTTTTATTCCATCCTCTACCTGTTCATGGTAGGAAAGATAAAAAGTAGATGAAGAAATAAGATTCCTTGTAGAATTGTCCCTGTTGTTGCTTCCTTCCTTATTTACTATTAAGGCTAAAGCCCTGAGAAAGAGCCTTTAGTCCATTGCTCCTTCTCCCATGTTATAGTTTGTTCAGGTCTTTACCCTCTCACAGATGCTGCAGTGGATAGAATGCTAGTGGGCCTAGAGAAAGACCTGATTTCAAATATGGTCTCAGACTAGGCACTGGACAACTCACTTAATCTTGTTTATCTCAGTTATTTCATCTGTAAAGTGGTGAAAATGATAGTCCCTACATTTCAGAGTTGTTGTGAGGGTCAAATGAAATGATAATTAAACTGGCATATAGTAAATATGATATAAACACTAGCTTCTGTTGTTATTGTTGTTGTTATTAAAATCCCATAGCACCTTGAAATTGCAGGATCATGGAAGTAAAAGTTACCCTTCTGTATTTGTCTTAGTCAAACAATTGTATTGATTTGTGAGTTTTAGTATTATAGAGATTCTCTACCTCTTTTTCTGCAATTCCAGGTTGGTGTGTGGTGTGAGCAAGGTATGATCTGATACTTTTAATCTTAGATTTGCACTTTAGCATATTTGAGTGCAGTAATTATTTGAGGGAGGATGAGGGAATGAAAATGGAATATTCCTCCAGGTTAGTTAACAAGAGGGAAAAATCTGAGATGCCAGAGGCATTGAGGCTCATTGGACCCAGATGGGCATACCATCTATGAAGTTATTCCAAATAAGGGAGACCTTTCAACTGGTTTTAGGTATGAAAACAAAATGCATGGGAAAATTAATATCAGTGGGATACATTCCAGTTTTCTAGCAAGTGAGGAGAATGAACTTGTATTGTTCTTAAGGGAGCGATTAGACAACTTATAGAGGTGTTCATATATGTATGTGGTATATGTATGCATGCATGTATTTTTCCCTCCAGAATTTTCCATGTGAACCATTGACTTAGATTCCATAGGTTAGGTGGTAATAAACTCCCTATAGAAAAAGATCCTAGCAAGGAATTATTATTCATATAGCTTAGTTGTATGATGTTTTATATATATATTATTCATATAGCCTTATTAATTCTGTATCATGTGTATATGCATTTATATATGCTATGTCATACAGTATCATATAATATAACAGCATATTATATTAAGAGTCTTTGATAGTACTTGCATTTACCAAAATATTAGAAGCAAAACCCTACTTTTTATATTATATAAATATGGGGTACATAATAAATATGTTATAGAAGTTAAAAGTTGTATTGGCCTTGCTACATATTTAAGGCTTTGCTATATGGAAAAAATGCATAAAAGAACAATCCAAAAACAGAATAGATTTTTTTAGAGGCAGTTTGTTCCTCCTTGCTGGAAATCAGTAAGCTAAGGCTTTTTAATTGGATGTAGAGTGAATGAGAGATAGAGAGAGGAGAGAGAGAGGGAGAAAGGGGGTAAAGGGAGGAGAGAGGGAGAGAGATAGAAAGAGACAGAGAGTGAGTGTGTGTCTGTATCTGTCTGTCTGTTAGCCAGGGGTGTGGGTGAACTGACTGTGCTTTATAGAAAGTAGTATAGAAAGTATGCTCAAGTAAAGCATAGATAGATCTTACGATACCACCTTCAGTATACCACATTATCGTACTAATACAAGAGCAAGTTTATTTTAAAGAGAAAAATTCCTTTAATTTATCAGTTTAAATTGCTGAATGCCTTTTGTCCTGAGATTTATATTTATACTTACAACATGGTTAGTACTTGATTTTCTTTATCAATGACTCTTGGCAAAGATAAAAGTTAAAAACAAAACCCAAATATTCTCCCCTGGCAACTATGATTTTTCCATATGATTTTTGTCAATAATCACATTGGATAATTGATACACTTGTAATTTGGGTTTGATAACATTTCATTTAAACTTTGTAGTATATGCTAATTTTTATTTGTAAAAGTGGAGAAAATTTGTATTTTAAATTTTTATTCCCTTTTTTGTAGTGATATAAACACATCCCATTGTATCTTTTTTTTCTTGTAGGTTTTAAAACGACCAGAATATTTTGGGAAGTTTGGTAAAATACATAAAGTTGTCATCAATAATAGCACATCATATGCAGGCTCACAGGTAACTAATTTTAGGGATCTTTATCTTTTTTTTTTTTTTTTTTTCTGTTCAAACCTTTGTAATAACATAGGCTATTAGTCATTCTGTTTCCAAAAAGTGGTAGTTCATTACTAAAATTTATTTCATTTTTGAATGATTAGTTTGGGAATGAATGGATGTTTAGGTTCAGAGATGTTAAATAGCACCCTCTATTGGTGTACAATTATTTATAATGGGATCTACACCTAAAGATTTCCTGTTCTATTCATTAACAGCCAAAATGACAGGGGGAGTGGGGAGGAAGGAGTTCATTCTTTTATTGAAATTAGCTTAGAATACTTCTGCCAACTGTCATAGGCTTCAGACATTGAAATTTTAATAGTATTGGTATTAGGATGATAATCTTAATTTTCACTTTTAAATGACTAATTAATCTGTTTTTATTTTATGTGCTTATTTGGGGGGGAGGGAAAGTTGGAAATTATACTCAAAGTTATATAAAATTTCCTATAAAAGCAGCTTTTATTATATTTGAAAATTTTATTTAAAATTTAAATCAAGACCTGTGATTTTAATTTATTTTTGCAGATCAAATAACATTGATTCAGATTCCTATGTAGCGCATAGTCTAGATAAAGATATGCATATTATATTGAATAGAAGAGATACTAGAGAAAAAACAGTACTCAATTTGGAATTGAAGGCTCTAGGTTCAAGATCTTAATTTTGCTTACAGTGTGGCCATAGGCAGGTCATTTAATTTTTCTAGGTTTAAATCAAAAGATTGAATTGAATAGCTAAAAGTTCAAAGTTTCTTCTCTCAATTGGACTTTTAAACTTTATTTTGACCGAAAATTACATTCATTATTTAAAGTTTTTCAAATAAATTGTCCTAAATTCTTTATCATCATTGTAATAGAAGTCTTTTGTAATTGTCTTGATTTAGTATTTGTGACAGTGGGATGGGATGTTTTCACTTTAGGGTCCAAGTGCCAGTGCTTATGTCACCTATATCCGGTCAGAAGATGCTCTCAGAGCCATACAGTGTGTCAACAACGTAGTAGTAGATGGCAGAACACTTAAGGTAATATAAATTCTTTTTGATGACCTATTTTTTGGGCGGCCAAAATATAGTTTATTTACTGGACAAATTTTATATATCAAGTTTCAAGACAATGTGTCTGTTATAATTCATTAATGTTAGTTCCTGACAAGGGTAATCTAATTAGGCATTTGCTAATTTCTACAGGAACCTTTTTTGATAGAATATAATTATGAATCAGGTCTCTACCTCTCTACCCTTCATCCCCACCAAAATTATTTTAACATTCTTTTAAAATTTTGAGTTCTACTTTTTCTCCTTCCTATCCTTTCTCCCATCTACTGAAAAGGCAAGCAGTGTCAATATCAAATCAAGCAAAACAAATGTCCATACTAGCCAAATTTCATATGGAATCTTTTCTGAAATATACATTGGCATATGTTTCTCAACTTATATTGTTGTCCTTGTTATCTTCAAATATTTTCTTTTTTTTTTCTGGCAGGCTTCTCTAGGTACAACAAAATACTGCAGTTACTTCCTAAAGAATATGCAGTGTCCAAAACCGGACTGTATGTATCTACATGAATTGGGGGATGAAGCAGCTAGCTTCACAAAAGAGGAAATGCAGGTAGTAAAGCAGTATGAATTGCCAGCTTTGCAGAGAGAACAACCCTTAGTTTTTATTTTTTGTTAAATGATTTCCTTCAAAAGTAGAAATCTTTATTTTAAAAATATGTAATGTTGAATAATGTTATCAGCAAAGTGTAATCTTAGTAGGATGTCATGCCCAATAGTTAGGTTTTTTCTTATCTGTGTTTTTTTACATGGTGTCTTAGAAAATATATCCATCAAGATAGGGAGATGATGTTTTAGAGAGTTATGTTCTCTCTTCAAGTGTTCATTGAATTAGTATCCTATGAAAAAGTGAATTGAATGCTTAATGTCCTATGTTCTTTCACTTTTCCTCCTCTCCTGTCTCCTTTCAATTTATAGTATAAATATTCTTTAGAAGTGAAAATCTTGAAAAGACATCACATTACATGAGGATTATACCAAAATATAATGCTGTACTTCCCTATTGTAGATGAGGACTTCAGATTTGTGGCTGTGGACTTTTGCAGGAATACTTCTCTTTTAGAAGGTGGGGGGCATTCATTGCTACCTTTCATTCTTCACATCAACCTAGAGCAAGTCTAATTAGAATGAAGAGTGTATTGCTAATTTTCATTGAGAAAAGTTTACCTTCTTTGACTTTGGAATTGCAGTTTAAATCCCTCCATAAAAAAAAAATAAAAAAAAATAGTACAATCTTCTTATGTTGTCTTTGGGATCTAGAAGCAATATTAAAAATGAGTCTTAGGAAAGTTTTCTTGGATGGAATCCAACGAAGACTTGCTGACATCTAGATTTTGCACCATAATATAAAATATACCAAATGACTTCAGCTAATTTGCTTATTTAAAGCATTTTTTGAAAATAGTATGTTTTGACCATTGTCTGGTAATAATAAGATTTTCATGTATTATATGGGCTGCCCCTATTAAGGTATTTTGATAAACAATCTTCAATAATCATTTAAAGGAAGTGTATTCCTCCTTGTGAAGGGGGAATTTTCAGTTTTTAAACTTTTGGAGTTTGTATCTCTAGAAGCAGTGAATGCTTTATAGAGTCAGTCTTAGTTCTTCAGAGATTTCTTTAACCTTTTTTTGGAAATAGGATAAATATTACTCCAGAAGTGTTTCTTTTTAAAGTATTTCTTTAATATAAAATAATTATTCTATAACTCTCATAATAAATTTGAAGAGCCTTTTCTTTTATTTTGAGAGGAAATTCAATATTTTATTCTAAATAGAATAGGTAAGAAAATATGAATGGAAAGTATATATGTATGACCTAAGGGGCCTCAGAATAAAGAGTAACATTGCAAAAAATAAAAATTTTTTTTAAATAGATTATGTAGTCACATAAATGCCATTATCTTTCTTTAGTTTTTGTTCAGCTATTTATTAGAGTATATCATCATCAGGCTGAACAAAGATAAGCAGTACTCAACTTTGCACAAAATATTTAAAGTAATTTATATTTCTCGCCAATCTGTTGTATCTACAAATAGCAAAATGAGTACTATAAAATTTTACTATTTGCTTCTAATTGTCTGAATTAAGTTCTCTACATATTTTCCCTTTTCCTTGTGCTCTACACCTCCCTATTGCTCTCCCAAGTTTTCTGCTTTCTTGGATAATTTAATCATATTATCTGAGACTTGTTAAAATGTTTTTCTTTTGGGACTTGGTGACTGAGACAGCAGATAAGAAGCAGGTCTATTTGATGAAATTTTATTTCATTTTGCATTAATTTGATGCTACATAATGCTTTTTAAATATCAAAAAATGTTAAATATTTAGGTTGTTAGGAAATACATTTTATTCTTACTTTAAAGAACTTTGATTAAACAGTGCTTGACTTTGTTTTCCTGAGTTTTAAAGTTATTGTGTAGATAATGAATTATTTCCAAATAAATTAATATTTCTTTTGCTGTTCCTTTTTGCCATATACCATGTATATTTAATAGGAGAGACATTGCCTTAATTTAGAAAGTTTGTCAGTTTGTCTTTGGTTGGAAGAATCTTTTTCATTTGTTGTTATTGGTGGCTTTAAGCTTCTAGGAGAGAGATGGAATATTTCATAGCAGCTAATATATGAATGCCATTGCAGTTTTATTTTCTTTTTCCACCAGGCGGGTAAACACCAAGAGTATGAACAGAAGCTACTTCAAGAATTATATAAATTAAACCCCAATTTTCTTCAGTTATCTACGGGTTCCGTTGACAAGAATAAGAACAAAGTGACACCACTGCAGAGGTATATGCTTAAGTACCTGATTTTTATTCTATGCTTTTTAAGCCGCAGTACTTTGTGACAGGCCTAACATTTGTCCTTTCCATGCAGAATTCCTTTACTATTCAAGAAACCTTCCTGATTTGCTGATTTAGGATTGGCTGTTTCAAATATCTGATGGTCTTACTACGTCTTGCCACTACAGCCCCTCCCTCTTACTGGCTGGTGTGCAGTATCACCCTCTCTTTTAAAAGGAAGATTGGCAGTTATTCAGAATATGATTAGCACCTAATTGATGCTTTATCCTTTATCCAATCACAAGAAATGAAAATTCTATGGAAAACATTGAGTTTTAGGAGGGCAAGTGGAAAATTGTGATAGATATATTTTTGTATTTATAGATATTTCTATATATAGATCACAGTTTTCTACTTGCCATATGTGTGTGTGTGTGTGTGTGTGTGTGTGTATCTATATTTTTATATAAATACACATATACATATCAATGTATAAAAATTTCAAGGATTTTTTTCTTGGGAATCTGTAGAATGTATTCTCCACAGATAAAGAGATATTGTATTCCAGAAACTCATTTGCCTTAATGAAAACACTGTTTTTATCACAGGGTTCTAAGTGGATTTGTATAACTTCAGTGTTTATACAAACCTGTAGCATTTACCATGAATTGGATGACATTCGTTTTATTTTGGTGCCTAACACTATGTATAGCTTTAATCCATCAGAACATGGTATTAATGTGTAAGACCTTTCTTTGGGTTGTACTGTAGCCTGAAATATCTTAAGTTTAAGTAGTCAGGTCTGTATTCTGTTTTAGTAGAGATATCATTTCAAAATTCTGTTATTCTTCATTTTAAATAGGCAACATTTCTTGTAATTCAAGGACACTGAGTTTTTTTTTTCCTTTTATATATATACGTTACCAGAGTTAAAATTGTTGACATTTCAGTGTCCAATTCTGAAATATCGTTTTATTGCCAAATATATATTAATATGTGAAAGTCTTTGTTCAGATTTATCTCTGACCAACATACGGGTTTATCAGAATACTTTTCTTGTACTTAAAAGTCAGATTATGAAGTCATTGTTAATTTATTATCTTTGGATATTAAAGGTTAATGCAATAGTATCAACCTAGTGTTGTCATGTATTACAGATTTCAGGGTAGAGTATACGTACTATATTGTAATTATGAGAAATTTATATTTATATCAAAGATGAATAAAAATAAGTCCCAAGAATAATGAGCTGGATGGATATATTTTTCTCCCTTTGATCCTTTCCTCCTTTTCACCTTCCTTTTCTCCTTCCTTACCCTTTTAAAAAAGTATATTAAACATGTATTATACTCTTTTATAAATATTGCCATTTGAACACTTAGGGCAAGAATGAAATTATGATAAAAAGGTTTTTCCCTTCTAGATGTTTCCTAATAACATATATTATTCAAACTATGTATTTCTCGCCTAGAATTTGTGTGCTTACATATTGAAAATGTAGCTTTGTAGATTGGTACTTAACTACTAATTAGTGATAAGCATAAAATACTTTGAGTAATTAAAAAAAAAAACGCAATCAGGTGAGTGAATGCTGTCACAATTGTCAGTAAGACTGACAAAATGGATTTTCTTCTGTAGCACTTTCTTCCTTGATGCTGCTTCTAAATGACATCTACTTCTGGCCCAACCTGTGATCATATCAGGACAGGGAAATATCACCGCAGCTTCATGATGTGCCTCTCTTCACTGCTGCCCTGATCCTGTGATCCAGCTGCTGCTGATTGTTCCTGCTATGAATTATCTAAGTTAGGATTCAGGGATATCATCTGTGTGGGAACCCCCACTGTGACAATCTACCGTTAGATTTTTTTTTTTAAATAATTTTATTTTTTTATCTTGAATTTAAAAATCCCCCCCAAAGCATTTCAATATAGACAGCAGAACATGAAAAGAGGATTGTATATGAAACCGTGAATCTCCATTTCATACAGCTTGCTTTAAAAAAAAAAAAAAAAAAAAAAAAAGTATATAATAAATTCCACACGTTACTTTCAAAACTGTCCTGCTTGTCTGTGCTTCCTTCTGAACTTCCTTCTGTTCTCTTCTGTGCATTGTAAAAAATGTTTATAATAACCCTTTTGGGGGAGGGCATCACTGACTACCCTTTTTCCAAAATCCCTTCCTCCAATTAAAAGCTGGGAAAATTAAAAAACAAAACAAAACAAAAAACTCCTTTGTAATAAGTCAGCATAATCAAGCAAAATGAATCTACACAGTGACCTAATACAAAAACATTCTTTCTGTACCTTGTGACTGTCACTTTTCTCACAATAAGAGGGCAACCTACTTCCTCATAGGTCCTTTAGAAATAGTTAATTATCGCATTGAACAGAGTCTTTTGAAGTTGTTTTTCTTACAATGATGTTGTCCTTGTATAAATTGTTTTTACTTATTTATTTCATTCTGCATCAATTCATACTGCCCAGGATTTGCTGACATCATTGCTTATCATTTCTTTTGATATGAGAATATTCATGACATTTGTTTACTATAATTTGTTCAGTCATTCCTCATTTGATAGGAACCCCATTATAGTCTGGCTGTTCCTCATCTCCCTCTCCCACCCTTCATTCAGGATCAAAGTTTGTTTATTTGCTTCTGTTCTCTCTCAGTATTTTCCTCCTTAACGCCCAGTTCCTCATCCCAGTTATTTCCTTATTGAATTTGATATATTTCTACACCTAATTCTGAGTGTGTATGTGTGTGCGCATGTGTGTGTGAAGCACATGCGTTATGGAATGTATGTACCTGTCTGTATATGCAACTTTATTTCAGATATGTGAAGTCCATTTGATATATGTTCTTTTTTTCAGTTCATATTCATGTTTGTCTTGTTCAACTTAATTTTAAAAGTTAGTGAGGTCTACTTTCTTTTACTTCCTTCTATAATATTATATTACTCACACTCCTTTCTTATTCCCTTTTCATATCCCCAGAATAAAAGCATATCATCCCTTAGGAGTTGTGTTTTTCCTGTTACATTTGCTTATTATCCTTTGAAAATCATCTGAATATTAGCATTATATTTTATGGTTTTTGTATTTATATTTTAAAAGTCTTACCCTCAGTTCTTTTCAGTAAAAGTGCTCAAAAGTCTGTTAAAATCCTGTTTTTTCCCTTATAAGATTATACTCGGCTTTGTAGGGTAAGTTATTCTTGGTTACAAACCATTTTGCCTTTTTTGGAATATTGTTCTCCGAGATCTCCTCTGGTTTTTAATAGAAGCTGCTGCGTCTTGTCTGATGCTGACTGCAGATTCCTGGCATTTGAATTGCTTGTTTCTGAGTGCTTTCAGTAATTTTTTTTTTTCTATTATGGGAGTTTAGGATTTTGGTGGCATTTCTGAATCTTTACTTCTCTCTGAGTCTTTTCAGGAGATTCTTTCTATCTTTACATGATGGTTCTGCAAAGTTCACTTAGAATTTTTAAAAATATAGTGCCCACTGATTTGTTTTTTTAAATCCTGGGTTTTAGGGAATCCAGTGATGTTAAACCAATCTCTTCTTGATCTATTTTGTAGGATATTTGTTTTATGATTTTTTTTTTTCCAAGTCCTGATTTTGTTCTAAGAAAATTTCTTGCTGTTTTTCTGAAGTCATTGATTTCTGTTTGGTCTCTTAGAATGTTTTAGAGACATATTGGTTAAAATTTACCCCAGATACTTTTCTAAGTTACTTATTCTTCTAAAGTTTTCCTTCTGAGCTTTTTTTTTTTCTTTTTTAAAATCTCCTTTTCTTCATAGTGGTAATGTAGTACTGAGTTTCCTTTGAGTTTCTACTTGTCATCTGATTAGATTAGCAACCTATTTTTGATGCTGAATCACATTTTATTCACTCATCTTAGACTTTTATTTCTGACTGAAACTTTGGGCCAAGGCCAGGTTCACCCACTGCACTCCCCTGCCCTGGTTTCTGTGCTCTTGTGTAGGGCAGTCATCCTTAATTCATTTTGCTAACTATCCTGTGGCGAACTTCTTGAGCCTTGGGCTGCTTAGATCTTTGAGGTTCAGAGCTCTGATGTTGAGAATCCTTAATATATTTGCAGGGAGTGTAAGGGGACCTTAGACGCCTTGGATTTGTGAGTTTGTATTACACATACCTGAACTTGTTGACCACCCACCTTATTGCTTTCTAACCACTGTTTGGCTTTCTAAGCACCCTAATGCTTTACTAGGGGAATCCTTCACTCTTGCTGCCTCAAGAGGGTTGAATATTAGAAATGTTTCTTCAGCTCTTCAGAGGGTGGCTGACTGGTTTTCTGTGTAGTTTTAGGATAGAATATAGTTTTGAGATGGAAACTTTAGTTTAACATTGGTTTTCTTAATCATTATTTTATTTTGTGAGAACTTCAGGATTTTTCAGATAGATAAATTATCTCTCTCCTTGCCTTCTCCCCCTCCCCTGATCACTTTATTTTTGATATCAAATATCTTTTACTTTTTCTAATGTTTTACTTGTGTCTGAGTATTTCTTTTTGCCTCATTGTATTCTAGTTTTCAGAGATCCATTACTTAGATACAATTTACTACTTTCTATTTTCAGCAGTTTGTTCTTTTAATTGTTTTGAGATGCTTCCTTTCTTTGTATTAATGTCCTTGTGGAAGATTCATTTTTTTCCTATGAATCAATATAGTAATTGTTCATATTTATAGTTTTTTGCTTATTTGGGATCTACAAAAATTAGTGTTTCCTCTAGTTTAGTTCCTGAACTGGGGCTTTGTGCCAGCTCTAAGTCTTCTTATGACAGCTCAGAACACTAGAGCTCATGAGTTTTTTTGGCCATTAGAGACTGACCATCACATTGTTCTCTAGGATTTCTAATGTCCCTTCCCTGGTGCTTTCTGGTTTTGCTCTACCTCTCTGACTTCCCTGGGATTTTCTTCAGGGACTTGCCTTCACTTTTGTTGCTTCTGATCACAGAACTCTATAGGCTATAGATATTACTGGTCATGCTAGGTTTCCGAGTTGTTGGCTTTGCAGGCAGTTTGCTTATCTTTTGTCCACTATCTTCTATCTCACTTTTTGCATAATCTTGAAATAGAAGTCACATTAGTTTCTTATTAGATTTCTTGATCATGATATAGTCTATGGTATGGATTTCTTTCCTGTCCCTGTCCTTGTCCCTCTTCCTCTTCCTTTCCTTTTTATTCTCCTTTTTCCCTTTAAGAAATCTGCAGTCTATCTTTGTTAGGCTTTCATCTTGGGTAAAAGTCCTGCGATTAGGTCTAAGCATTTTCATTTTGGTTATTGTACACTGGAATTCTTAGCTTTAATATAGTAAATAATTGAATAATTGAAAGAATGAATGAAAGAAATGGATCCATTAGCATGGCTGATAGAAAGTCATAACTCATAATTGCAAGAAAAGGAAATGAATTGTTTAGATTAATTTAGGGTGGGGAGATTCTTTAATTATCACAGTTTTTATATATTATAGCCAGCTCTTACCCTTGGAAAATTAAAGGAGGAGGAAGAAGAGGGGGAGAGACATATCTATGGTTTCAATTTAAAAGCTGTCATAGGAGCAGTTCATAGTGGTATTAGAGTTGTGAATACAAGCAACCTTTGTTCCACTGCCATCCTCAGTTGTTGGCATATATTTCTTCTGAGTTGTTTTAGTATTTTTCATAATTTGCTGTTGTTCTTTGAGTTTGCCATTGAATTTAAGTTTTGATAAAATAAAAGAGCAAGAAGAAAAAACAGATTCAGCAAAACCAATTAATATATTGAAATTTTCTCATAATATATGCAGTATTCCATATCCTTGTACTCCTTTTTAGTAAACTGAAGTGTGTGGGTAGGAGGAACTGCCTTTTCATACTTCTTCTTTTGGGCCCAGCTTATTCTTTGTATTTATGCAACATTCATTTGTTTTTGGTTTTTTTCCTCCATTTAAATTGTACTCATGTGTGGTGTTTTCTTGGCGCTGCTTATTTCACATTGCTTCATGTAAATCTTTCTACTCTTATCTGCTTAAGTCATATTTATTGCTTCTTGTAGTACATTTTCTTTTATATTTTGTTTTGGTATGTTGATTTTGAGATGTCCTCAGGATATTCATTTCATGTACTGCAATTTCTTTGACCATTCCCTAATAATTGGACATCCCTTCTTTGCTAAACAAAATATATCAAGGCATACAGGTTTAAGTGACTTTCCCAGGGTCTCACAGCTAATGTAAATAAATGTTTGAGACCAGATTGGAGATCAGGAAGAAAACCTTCCTGACTCCATGCCTGGCACTCTTTTGACTGTAGTACCTGGTGGCCCCAGACTTTTAGACTCTTTTGTGACACATGGGAGCCACTGGCAAAGGACTACCTAGCATGAACTGTCCACATCCAAGAAGGCACTGTGTTCTCTGAGCAAAATAGAATTGCATTATTTCAAAAGGAATATAAGATGCACAAATTTAGAAACATCTCAGTGCAGATGTTCAAGTGAACTAGTTGTGTCCAACATGTGGTACAGCCTTCTAAAATTGCACTGTTTTGCTCAATCACAGTTGGACACATTATACCAAATGATATAGGGATCCTGAAATAGGGATGCCATTTTTTTTTAATCCTCTTTGAGCATGAAAGACAACTACCAACCAACCATAAAATGCACTGCTTTAAATATTTTGTTGTGTATGTTGCTGCCACTGCCACCTTCCTTCTTCTTCTTTTAAATAAGACAACTTTACTAATAAACATGTTAGTATACTTGTCTTTCCACTCTTTCAGTATTTACTATTTCTGTCTTTTGTCATTTTTGCCAATTTGCTGAACTTTGTTATCCTACTATACCTTATACTTCTGTTAAATCATATCCATCATTCCTACTCTTTGATTCCTTGCTCCATCTCATTAGTCATTGTATTCTGTCTTTCCCTCATTTTCTTTAGATTTTAGAAATCCTACCCATTATGAAAGATTTCAGTCACATACCACTCTTCATGCAACTTTTCCTTGAACTTCCTGGGCCAGAAATCTTTCCTTCCCCAATACTTTCTGGTTTGTGTTGCTTGGGATAGAGAGGAACGAGTAGTTATGAAACACTTTCCAAAGGAGGAGCACATGAAGCATGGATGAAAGAAAAGAATGAATCATTGAATTCAGATTTTTCAGCTAGAGTGGTTGATATATATAGTGATGATGGACAGAGATGGTAAAGTCATGAGGGTAATTGGCTTTGGAGAAATAGGTATATACCGGATCCATACAGAGTTGATACATGATAAATCTTATAGGAGAAGGATCTGGCATCTGGGGGACCAGAAAAGGCCCTGCAGAAGATGGTCTTGATAAGTACTTTAAATTAGCATCATGGATAATGGCTTAAAGATAAATGTTTCTTTTTCTGAATTTCATAAATTGAGAAAAACAAAGGGGGAAATTTTTCTTGTAATATATAACTGTAGTCAAGGAAAATAAGTACACAAAATGTCCATTTTCTAAAAATATATGTTCCTACATCTTTTGTTATTCACCTGACAGAAGGTAGATCAGATGCTTTCAGAATAGATGGGACATCTGTAGAGATATAGTTGGTCATTGCTTTGATCAGAGTTCTTAAATCTTTCAGAGTTGTTCTTAGTTGTGTTTTTGTGCACGTTGTTCTACTGAATCTATTTTTCCCTAGATTTGCCATATTACCTGGGATTTTCTGAAAATAAACATTTCTCTGAAATAATTTCTTTTATAATTTCTTATAGTGCCATAATATTCCATTCTATTAATTTATATATTTAGACATTCCTTAATTCAGAATCAGTAAGTTTGGCTTTTTGTGACTGTTCCTTCCCCAATATCATTCTCTTTCTTAACTCTTTTCCTTTCTATCCCAACTTTTGTTGAGTTTAAACTTCATATGTGTGAGTTTAATTTCCTTTGTCAGTTTCAGATAAGTAAAGTTCATCTGATGCTCATACTGCATATTCATTACTTCATTTACCTATGCTTTCTTATACCCCTTTTATGAGAAATAGCAAATTCTACTCCTTCTTCCTTTTTAGGTTAATGTATTTTGCCTCTTATCCTCCCCTTTCAACTCTTCAAATTCTCAAATAGTAAATTACTCCTTTCTCAGAGCCTGCTTGTCTTATTTACTCTCTCAGTATGCTTTTAAGACTTGAACATTCCAAAAACACTGTATTATCATATGGATCCTTCCAAATAAGTTTTACTTTCTGGATTTCCATTTGCATTTCAAAGTTCCTTCTCAGCTCTGGAGGTATTTTGATTTTTTGAATCAGAAATGCTTGAAAGTCCTCTTTTACATTGATGATCCACTAGTTAGTTCCCTCTCTCCTCCAGGATTATATTCAGCTTTGTAGGATATAGTTGTAAGACTGTATTTTTTGCTTTTTGGACTATTGTATTTCAAGTATTCTCTCTCCCTCTCTTCCTCCTTCCCTCTTTCTCTCCTTCTCTCTCTCTGCCTCAGTCGATGTTGCCAGGTCTTGTATTCCTGACTGTATTTCCTTATATATGAACTGCTTCTTCCTGGATGCTAGCAGAATTGTTTTCTTTGACATGGAAGCTTAGGATTTTGGCTATGACATTCCTGAAACTTTTCCTTTTGGAATTTCTTTTTTCAGGTGATCAATATATACTTTCTAGTTTTACTTTGTCCTCTGGTTTTATAGATCTGGACAGTTTCACTTAAAATGTCTTGAAATGTAATGTACAGCCTCATTTTCCCCTCCCTTCCTTTCTCCTCTCCTCTCTTCCAGATTTTATTTATGTATTTATTTATTGCGCTGAGGCAGTTGGGGTTAAGTGACTTTCCCAGAGTCATACAACTAGGAAGTGTTAAGTGTCTGAGGTTAGATTTGAACTCAGAGCACCAGCCCTGAAGTCAGGAGGACCTATCTACTATACCATCTAGTTGCCTTCCAAGGTTTTTTTTAGGAACTAGAATTTTAAAATAAAATCAAACTAATAAAAGTTGATTTTTCAAAAGAATATAATAGCATTGATTTAAATATATATATATATATACCATCCGTAAAACTTTACCTAATTTTCAAAGGTAGTGATCAAAGTCAAAATCCCCCTCTCCTTCCTTTCCCTCTCCCCAAAAAAACTCAGAAAACTTTTAAAAAGAGGGATTTATAACTTGTTGAGAAGAAATAAAGAAAATTATCATAAATAACTATGCCCATTTGAGTTGGAAGAACTGGGGATGATCCTATTTGAGAAATTGTACAAATCTATTAATAATCCCAAACTCCTTCATGAAACAAAGGCCATTTTTAACAACACTGTTCTTTCGTTAATTTTATATAAATATAAATCATGAAAGTTTCAAGTCACCCAAGGGTAACAGAGAAACTTATGGGGTTTTTCAGCTGCAGCATTTTTAAAGGAAGAATTGCACAAGAGAAGCAGTGTTAAAGATGTCATCAAACAAATATAAGAACTGAAAAACAATTGGGTCAGTCATACATCAAAGAAGAAGGGATAACCAAAGCCCTTATGTTGCATTGTGTAATGTCAGCAGACCTAGGAGAATATCTCTGGTACATTGGGTTAGATTTGGGACATTTTATTGGGGGACTTTTGGAAGGACAGACAAAAATTATAGAAGACAAGAAGTCATGGATGGATTGCATCAAGGTTCTACCACCACTGTGGCATTACAGATACAGTGAAATATTATACACAGTTATAGGACAATAAAACTGGGAAAAGATAAATTGCTCTTAATAGACTATCTTCAAATTAACAAAATAGCTCTAAGAACCTGAAAAAGAGAAATTAAACATGTCATATATGAACTTATGTGAAAAAAAAAATCCACAAAAAACCCAACTCAAGTCCAGAAAGATTTACAAATGAATTGCCAGACATTTAAAAAATAAGCAAACCTCAACACACAACCTTTTAAGAATTATAGAATATTTTCTCTTTGTGAATGATTGTCAGAAAACCCTAAAGAACCAATACTATTGATCATCTAGCAATAGTATATGAAGTAAATTCTCCAAAATTGCCAGCACTTCTTTTTAACTAGAAAGAAGAGCTAAAAAGAGAGAAATAGAGCAAATGACAAAATTCATCATTCTACATGGGAATTAATCTGCCAAGCTGCACCCAGAACATTTTCACAGCATGGAAGGAAGATCTTCATAACATAGGTGACGTCACATTCAATGATAATAAGTTTTTCTAATAAAAATAGGTTTACTATCCAAATTGATATATGAATTCGATCTATTCTAGTCAAGTACAAAGGGGATATTCTATTGGATTGGAGAAAGTGATAACAAAATTCATATAGATAAACCAAGTCCCAAGAATGCCAAGGAAAATAATGCGAGGTTGAGTTGGTGGAAATATAGGAACAAAGGAAAATGTTATTACCAGATCTCTCTCTTTATAAAGATACTTTTATCAAAATTAACTGAATGCATAAAAAAATATAAAATAGACAGCAGAATAAAGAAATAACAATTAGAAGGAAATGTATGTGTAAATCAAGTCTTTCTAAATCTAAGAACAAAGAACTGGATTAATAAACAGTATTCAACCAGATAGCATTTTGTTGGAAATTGAGTTTAAAACAGCATCTTAAATCTGATGCCAAATTAAATTCTAAATGAATAAATTTTTTGTATAGGTGGTAGTGCACACTCTCCCCCCTCCCCCCTTCCATCTTTGTAAATTCATTTGGTAGGGATATTGTAAAGAGAAAAACTATTCAAGAGCAAATCAAATTTTTATTTTTATTCAACTATTTTAGAATAAAATTGGGAAATATTCAATAATTTTTTACAAAATTCTTTATAGCCTTTGGGAAAGTATTCTTTGTTGCATTATTTTTAAGTAAACTTAGTCTTTATTGATTGGGGAATGGTAAACTAATTGTAGTATGTGAGTGTAGTGAACTAGTACTGTTACCTAAGGAACATTGAATGTGAAGATTTCTTTCCCCTTCCCCCCCACCAAAAAAAAGTAGAAAGGTGTTGGATTTGGGTACAACATGAACAAAGCATATCAAATAGACATAAATAGACATAAAGCATCAGACATTTCCAAATTGGATATAGTTTCAAATTGCTTTTCAGAATATTTGTCCAAAGAATTAATAAGCAAGGCAGCTCTACCAATGGCATATGAATATACTTGTTTTCCCAAAGATTCAAATTGATCATGACCAAGGAAGTGATAGAAAGGATTATGCAAGATAAGAAGAACAATTTTTATTAATAAAGTTAGAAGGGAAACAGAAAATGGAGAAAAATCTTTGCAGCTAGGTTTTTTGATAAAAGGTCTGATGACCAAGGTATATAACTTTTAGCAACCGAGTATCTTAAATGATCAAAAGATAGAGAGGCAATTTTTAAAGGAAATAAAAAATTTGAAGCTTTGAACAATCGTGACAAAATATATTCTAAGCTACTAATAGAGAAATGCAGATTAAAGTAACTTTTAGGTTTTTCCTAATAGCTATCAAATTGGCAAGATGATAAAAAGAAGAAAACTATATGTTGGAGGTAGGGTTTGTCGGGGGGGGGGGGGGGGGGGGAAGATATGCTAGGGCTTTGGTAGTGGTGATGTCCTTGCTTAAACTTGGACGGTTATGTTGAAAAGCAATTTGGAACAGTGCCCAGAAAATTACCAAAGTTCTGCATATTCTTTTTGCCCTAATTATATGACCACCAAGTCTATACCCCCTGAGAAACCAAAAAGGGGGGAAAAGTTTGTGCAAAAAAATTACAGCAACCCTTTTTGTGGTAGCCCAAAATTGGAATCAAGGGAAGAGAAGAAATAAAATATGGTTTATGAATGAATGTAGTGGGATATTGTGCCATATAAAATGGGCAGTTTCAGAGGAAACTAGGAAGATTTTTGAGTGCTGATGCAAATTGAAGTTAGCAGGACCAGAAGAACAATTTATACCCTGGATAATTTTGAAATTTTGAAAGATTTTAGAGCTCTCAGCAACACAGCAAATAATGAATCCAAAAGAATGAAGAAAGCACTCTAACTCATTGTCAGAGAGGTGACAACTTAAAAAGCAAGAAGGGACATAGTTTTGCATATGATGAATGTGTGTGTAGGAGTGAGGTGGGGGGGAGATAAGGGGGAGGGAAAGAGGTGTGTGTGTGTGTGTGTGTGTGTGTGTGTGTGTGTGTGTGTGTGTGTGTGTGTAAAACACTGCAGCTGATAATTGAAAACTTTGTTTTTCAGGGATTTTATTTTAAATTTACTTTGCAAGGTTATTGGAGTTGAGATTAACTTGTAAAAGCCTGTTTAAAACAATTAAAAATAAATGAAGACAATTTGAAACAGCAACAAAATTCAGATTAAGAGCATAGCTGTTGATATTAAGTTACAAAAACATACATTTATCCTTCTTAACAAATGGAAATCTATCAAATGTAAAGTTCCAGATAATTAAATACTATCACTTCTTAGGTTTTATTTAACTCTTTGGAGTTTGTACATTGTGAGGAATTCATTTTGGAGTATGTGGGAGTTTTCTTGCAACTCTTTAAAAAAGAAAAGCCAAGTAAACTATGTCCAAATTATTCACATGGTCTATTCTAGTTATCTCATCAAGAAAGAAAAGATTAGTTTAATATGACTTTTTCTTGACAAAGTTATGCTAGCTCTTAGTAATATGTTTCCTCTGTAGTATGTTTCAGAAATTTTCCAGAAATAAAAACCAAGCTTACTTGTACATGGTTTTTAGACTCCACCCTTTTCTACTTTTTTTTTGGGGGGGTGGGAGCTGGGGTTGGAGGGAAAAGGAGGGTTGGAAAGTCAAAGTAACATTTATTGTGGAATCTTTCCTGTTTTTTTATCTACAGTCAGAAACTTAGCAGTTATATATGCCAGCTCTTGTTTGTACCTGGTGAGAAAAGTGACATCAACTAAGCGCTCTCATTTACTTATTCTTATTAACATTTATTATTTATTATACTTATTACTTACTTAATTTATTACATTTATTTATTATATTTATTATACTTACTACTTAATACTTATTACTTATTTATTATACTTATTACTTACTTATTTACTTCCCATTAATCATTTTTTGTTGCATCTTAGAGTCCACAAATTATGTCTTGTTTTACCTTGTCTTTTTCTTTTTCTTTCTTTCTTTCTTTTTTTTTTTTTAAACCTATTTGCCTCTAATATCCTTTCCTTTGGTCTTTCATTTCAACATAACTGAAGAATTCTTTTTTACTTTGAATTCATTGCAAGCTACAGTTTATTTTAGGCCATGATATCCTTTTTTATTCATCACAAATGCAATTGTTACCCTAAAATTTTTTATTTTTTATTAACATAACATTAGTAAAACTTTTGTAGTGAGTTACTGTAGTTGGAGTGCTACCATTGGTCCTGTTAGGTTTCTGCTGGTAGTGTAAAAAAGACCCCAAAAACTCTTAAAGTTAGGCATTTAAAATAAAGAAGGGACATAAGAAAGACCTCATACACAGTGAAATATCTAAAGCAGCAGCATGTTATTTGATAGCAAAGAACTGGGAACAAAGTAAATGTCCATCAAATGGGGAGTGGTTAGAAACAAGGAATATTCCTAAGAAATAAAAATTACTTCTAAAACTATTTTTTTCTTCTTTATATTACCTACTCCAAGCACCTTCCAGAAAGTCATAGAATCAAGTTGGAAACTTTATTTTATCCTTGGGATCTGGCTCCTTGGACTTTCTGGCTATTCTAAGTCTTTGCTGTACTGGCTCTTCTCCATGATTAGAATTCTTTTCCTTCCAACCTCAACACTTTGGTTACCTTCCATCTGCTTTATATTAATCTTGTGTATTTTGGTTGAAGCATATGGTTTTCCCCATTAGATTGTAAGCTTGGAGGAAAGAATTTTTTATTTTTATTATTATTTACTTTTCTTTTTTATGTCCAGCACTTAACGAAGTGCCTAATACATACTATACTCTTGATTAATGCTTGATTGAAATGTAGGCAATTTTAAAAACTAAAGATAGAAATAAAAATTTATTTAAAAAAAATCTGAGCTTAGTTTCAAAACAAACAATCTCTCAGGATTTGAGAGGGAAGCTCTTTGTAGACTATATAAGTTCTATGAAAAAAATAATTTTTTTTGTCATAGTCGTGGTATCAGTAGCTACTACCAAATGTTGTTAAAGTCTATACTATTGTTACCAATTGGTTCTCATAATTTTGAATGGCTGTCAGAATGTGTGTGACAGAAATATGTGACTGCTCTGGTCTCATTCTCCTAATACAAAGTAGGGAACAGAACAGAAGGGAAAGTATTCAGGAAGCGTTAGAGAGTCATAGTTCTGCCTGAAGAGTTACTGAGTTGAAAATAGCTGGCAAGTGAGAGAAGGGAGAGAAGTTTTGATTGCAGTGATCAAAAAGCCTAAGAATTTAGACTTTAGGGAAAATGAGTCAAAGAATATTTCTAGTATTCTCTCATAGCTTTTTGACAAGGTTTATGAGAATTAGAAAGAATAGTGGGATCCATAGGAACTAAGATGCCAAACCACAATAGATTTTTTTAAAAATTCTCCACCTAAGCTAAAGTACAAGGCTATTTTTCATCTCTCAATTCAGTGGCTTGTTTAGTTAGGTATTTTGCACGCCTGTGACATTGTTGATTACTTTCCTTATTGGGTGGTTGGGTAGGGGAGGAATGAGTTTTGTAAACCTTAGAAAACTGTAAATATGAAGTGGTGACATGAATCACTTTTTTTTCCCCCCTGCAGATGTTTATGGTTTTTGTTTAAAATCATAAAATGTAAAGTATAATGTTTTTTCTTTTACATGCTCTACCTGGTAACATGTTTTGAAGCAAAAACTGCCTCAATTCAGATGCAGCATTACTGCTTTTAGGCCTATTTATACCATAGAATCAAAATTCTGATTAGTCTTAGTATTTTCAGTGCTATTTAGCTAGCTGAGTGGAGCTATTACTTCCTTTTTTCTATGTGTCCCAGGGCTAATCCTTTTCTGGAATGGAATTATGTTCTACTATCTTTTTTTCCTCTCTATAATTTTAGATAGTCTTACAGACCTTTCTAAGATCAGCTATGTGATACAGTGAATAGAGTGCTGGGTCTACTAGTCAAGAAGATCTAAGTTCAAATCTAGACACTAGCTGTGTGACCCTGGGCAAGTCACTTAATCCTGTTTGCCTCAGTATCTTCAGCTATAAAATCAGCTGGAGAAGGAAGTGGCAAACCATTCTAGTATCTTTGCCAAGAAAACTCTAGATACTTTCCCAGGACACAACAGAAATCACTGAATAACAACAGACCTTTGTATTTCTTTCAAAAGTGTACTTTCCTTCAACTTTAGATCACTTCTTGGTTTATTTGTTCTATACTATTGATAGATGATACTTTTCTCTATACTTATATAAAGGAACAAAATTAATTCTGTTTGATTTTATAGTTTCCCTTTTCCTCAGTAAGTGGATCTTTTTGTATACTACCATTTTTTGCTGCTGTTGTGGTAGTATAGTCAATAATCATTAAGTTTGCTTTGGGTTAGGAGTTACACAAAATGAATTTCGTATTTGATCTCCCCCACAAAATACAAATAATTTCCTAAGAGGTAAGATAAAAGTTTATATGGAAAACTTTTATAGTTTTGTTTCGAATATTTAAGTTCTCTGGAACTGATCCTATTTATTATCTGATCTCATGCAATTATAGCGCCTTAATTTCCCCAACAAACTTGGAACTGTTCCAGGCTTCCTATATTTACAAAGATAACATTTTAATAGACATTTTAAAGTCATTGACATTTTGCAGGTTATATACAAAAAGGATACAAGAATTTGTTTTTATTGCTTATAATCTTCATTTATAATGCCTCTTACTGGGCAATAATTATTTATGCTTTAACTAGTTACTCCACTGAGAATAGGTGGAACAATGTAATATTCTTCCTATATTTTCTAATAATCTTGGTTTTCCCACTATATGAAGGACTTGGATATTTTGTTTAGCTTTATCAGGCAAAAATTCTCAAAGCAAATTGCTGATCACTGATGTAAATTGTTTCTAAGAAAAATTGCTACTCATAAGAAGTCATAGTCATTACCCTGTAAACAAGGTATTGAACATTCTCTCTTCAATATTCTCTCACCAATAGTCAAAATAGCTCTCAAATTCTACAATTTGTTTATAATGTGATTTTAATGGATTTTTATTGGATTAACAATGATATGTAGTCATATAATTAAACTTGAAGCTCTTAAATGATGTCTGGTATAGAAAAATTAACTTATTACATTGAGTTTTTTTTTTTTTAATATCTTTTGCCAGTTTTCCTTTCCATAATTAGTGTCATGATCATTTAAAAATACAAAATTCCCAACGAGGAACCTTACTTCCAATCTCTATCCTGCTGTAATCCATCTTGGCTAGTTAGTCTTTCCACATTACTATTGTTATTGTTTTTAAACAAACAAACTTTCAGTAGTGCTCTATTCTCTAGAGTATGAAGTTTAAATTTCCTATCGTGGCATTCAGGGGTTTCACAATCTGGCTTCACCTTACTGTATTCTATGTAATTCCTTAGCAACAACAGATCTTGGCTCTAGATCAGCTATTATACTCACTAACCGCTAAAGATATTCTTTCTGCTGCTGCCCTAATTTTCATGCTATTTCTTAGCAGTATCCCACACTTCTCCATGCACTGAACTACTGACAATTTAATGCTATCATTCTTCCTCTCTGCTTAACTGAGTTCTATCTTTCCTTCAAGATTCACACTGCCTCTTTTCTAAAGACTTTCTTAATCACTCCAGCTGGAAGTGATCTCCTACTCTTCTGAACTCTGATACGTTTTGGTTTTGTCACTTATTTGTCAAGTAGAGGAACATTTTTTTCATGTGTACATATAGTCTTTCCAACTACATTGTAAGACAGACTTCCTTTTAGGTGTTTTTATTCTCCACACACTTGTGCTTATAGTAGGCTTTCAGTAAATACAGGCAGATAAGAGCGGTAATATAGGATGAGATGTTCATGCGTTTGGATTTTTAACCTTTTTAACATTTAAAGGCATGGGTATGTATGTGTTATAATAAAAAAGATCACTTCTACTCTCTGGTACCAGCAGGCATTCCTACTGTGTGAGTAAGCATTGTGCTGTGATGAGGGAAAAAAAAATGAAACTTGAGGTTCCCTGTAAGATCTTGGGCAAGTTATTTAACCACAATGAATCTCAGTGTCTTTTTTTTCATCTGTAAAATGATTTAATGAATGAGTGATGAATGAATGAATGGAAAAAAATATACACTTAATATATACTATACACTGAGGATTCAAATATAGAAGATAGCTTCTGCTCTCAAAAAGTTCATATTCTAGTAACAGAGACAACATGTAATTGGAAAATAGTGACTAGGGAAGGGTGTTTAGGTCTAGGAAGTTAACACAAAGTTGTTGTCATGCCCTTTCCAGAGACAATGGTTTTGGTGATTTGTTTATTATTCCTAGAGTAAGAGATGGAATATATAGATGTTAGAAGAGCAAGATGTTAGTAAATCATGCTTGAGTGGTTAGTACTAACTAGGTAAGCTTTTAACCAGTCTTGACAGCATGGCCTAAGGATGGAAACTGGAGAGATCTTTAGTTAAGATATGATAACCAAGATCAGACATATCAAACAGAGGGGCAGCTTCATTTGAAGTGGATAAAATAATTGGGTCACAAAACAGAGCTGATGAAAGTTTTTTCTAAAGTTCAGAAATTGAATAGAGCATTGTACATAGTATAAGATGCTGGCTATGTTGAATTTTAATAAGAAACATCGATATTTTAAATAATTTTAATAAATATGTAACATTTATATTTCTCAAGTTATTAAGCTTAAAATTGTGCTAAGAATTTGGAGAAATCTTTAATATAGATTTTATTCATTTGCCTTATGTTGCATTTGATTAATCTTTTTTAATGAGTAGTTTGTCATGAAGTTAAACAACTAAAAAATAAAATGTAACACTCATAACTAAACTTAGATCTTCAATATTGACATGACTTCTTTACTAATTCTTGATTCCCTTCCATTTTTTTGTTCTCTCATCCCAATAATTATAATTTTTTTCTTTTGCATTCTCTTCATTACATTGAATTCTGATATATTTTCCTCTCACATGGTAATATTTTTTAAGCTTTTTTCCTATTCCTTAAAACCTTACAATTTTGTTAATTATACTGATTTTAAAAAGACAAAGTAATAAATATAAAATACAAATGGCCAGTGGAATGCATTCATAGATGAATTTAACAGAGCTCAACAATGTGTCTCTTTAAAACAAGATTTCTTAAAATTCAATGTGCTATCCTCAAATCCCTAGAATCAGGAGTTTTGCTAATAAGACCAGAAAGCATTAAACAAAAATGTTCTATTATCCTAAAAGATTCAATTAAAAAAAAAAAAAAAAAGTAACTCAGTCTTTGTGTGTGTGTGTGTGTGTGTGTGTGTGTGTGTGTGTGTGTGTGTGTGTGTGTACACACCCAAAAAATATTGTATGTAACATATGTCTATGCAGTAAAATTTATAAAGGAAATTTATTAGCCTTGAAAGAATTAATTTTTAAAAGGGAAGTGGGTTGTCAACTGAAAAGCTAAGTCATAGTTATAGTATTAAACTAGACCGTATTCATGCACACATTTGTATATACAGATGTATAAGAGGAACTCAACCCCCCCCCCCCCCAGTTTTTCCAATTGTTTTCAGGCTCAAGTGACAAAGTTGGAGTGGATGTACAGAGAATAGGTCACAAAATAGTTAGCTTAAGTGCCTAGCATCTCAGAAAATTTAGAAACAAGCAAACAGGCCAAAAAAATTAATTCAGGAAATAATCAAAGATGTATTTCTAGAGTTGGCAAGAATTGATCACATATAAATGAAATGGCTCCACAGATCAGGGAAGAACCTATAGTTAAATATCACCCACATTAGAATGATAAAGGAAAGTAGCATAAGAGAAGTATGGGCTACCCAAGAATGGTATCCTGGATCTCATTGGACTTTTCAAGCAGAAAAAGGAAAGATCAGGGAATCTGAAATGTCCTGAGCTGGCTCTGAGCACAAAATTATCTCTTCATGTAATTTTTATGAAGGGAGAAGATGAATTTTTGATAAGCAGACTGAAAAATTTAAAGAAAAAATTATATTTCAAGGAACTCTGTAGAAATCAATAAGCATCCTAGGAATTTTAAACATTCAAGAAAGAATTCTTTTCTCCTCTTTCTCCTTGGGGGGCGGGGAAATCCCTAAGAGCTTTGTATTGGGTAAGTCACTAAAAGCACTTTTTTCAGAGGAACTACAGCATTTGCCCAGGGTCACATAGCTAGGAAGTGTTAAGTGTCTGAGGTCAAATTTGAACTCAGGTCATTCTGACTTCAGGGATGGTGCTCTATCTACTTAGCCACCTAGCTGCCCCCTGAAACAGTATTATTAAAATTGTTATTAATAAGTAACACATAAAATATTTGATTTTTCTTTTTACAACAATGTTGGGATTTTCTAATTTTGAAGCCACCATTTCATTCTGCCATCACACTGCCTCTATGTTCCTACATGTGATAAATCTAATCGTTCAATCAATACACATTTATGAAGCAGCTATTATGTGACAGGTACTATACTAAATATTGGGCATAAATAATCCGTATCTTCAGGAAGCTCATTCTAGTGAGGGAGATAATATATATGTATTTATATCTACGAAAATATAATATATACAAATCAAATGCGTGATAATCTTTGAAGACAGAGAAGGATATCAGAGGACCTTAGAAGCTGGAAGCAGGGACATGAAAGGCCACCTTGTGCAGAGTGTTGACTAAAATCAATGATTCCAAGAGGCAGAGAGCATTTCAGGCTTTCAGGCGATCCATCTCAAAGGGAGGAGAAATTAAGAATGCCCTTAGTTTGTGGAAGGAAGTAATGTGTAAGGACATTGGAAAGGGAAGACCAGGTGATTAAGAGCTTTAAATGTCCATTTCGAGTTTCTATTTTATCCTAAAAGTAATAAGGAGCCAGTAGAGCTTGAGGCTACATGAGGGACAGTAGGTAACTGATAGAATAGTGGTTACCTCATCAGTAAGAAGAAAATCTTGAAGAGGTGCTAAGTTTGAAGGGATGTCCATTCTTAACAGCTCACTCTTATTCCATATTACTAGTTTCCCAATGGCCATTTAAAATTGTCATGTAAATATCAACAAGTCCAAAACACAATAGTTTTTTTTTCCCCTTTCCAAACTTTTCAACTTTAATAGCTTAAAATAATAATCCTTACCCCTCAACTCCTCTATTTTTCTTTTACGTTCATATTCTTGACATTTTTGAAGATATTCTACTCTCCCTCTCCTCACATATGCAGTTGGTGGCCAAATCTTGCTGTTTCTGCTACTGTAGCATTTCTTAGACCTGTGTCCTCACTACTCACATAACCACAACTCTAATTTAGGCCTTCTTCCCTGAACTACTCAATGGCCTCTCTTGATTGGTCTTCACATCTTAGCTTTTCCCCACTGTTGTGTAGAACTTATCATGTCACTCCTCTACTCATATCCAGTATCTTTTTATTTCCTGTGGGATCAATTATGAATTTTATTTGCTCTTTAAAGCCCTTTATAGCCTGATCCCAATCTTTTCAACGTTATTAAGCTTTACTCCCCTTCCTGAATTCTGGTTCAAGTTTGGCAACTGTAGTAAAACCTGATTAGCTGCCTTTTGTTCCCACAGTTTAATCTTTCATTATGAGCCTTTGCATTGACCATTCCCCCTTGTTTATCATGCAGAGTTAATTTCCTCTTTACTTTTGCTTGATAAAATCTTTCTCTTTTCAAGATTAAGTTCAAACACTGCCTTATATGTGAATCCTTTTCTGTTCCCAAGTTGCTAGTGTCCTTTTCCCCCAATATAGCATGCATTTATTATTTATGTTATAATTATTTTTCTATATACATGTTGTCTCTCCTGATAAGATGGAAGCTTCATGAGAGCAAGGGAATTTTCTTTTTTGTCTTTGTATTTCTAGCACTTAGAACAATAGTTGATGTCCATGTATATTTAGTCACAGTTCCAGAAATTCTAGCAATAACATTGGGTTGTTTTTCACGTCTTAAATAAGTAGTAGCAATGAAAAACCTTTAAACATCTTTGTTTGCAGATAACACAATTATTTACCTAGAAAATACAAAATAGTGAATAAAAATTTTAAAGGGAGATAATAAATAACTTTAAGAAATTAGCAGAGTATAAATTAATACTTTGAAAATTATTTACATTTCAACATAGAATCAAAGGAAACTAATAGAAATCCTGTTTGCAATAATAAAACATCAGATATTTGGACATTAACTCTTCAAAATCTAAAATGGACCTTATACAGAGACAACTTCAAAGGGACTTTGAAAAAAATGAACAGAGGCCTTTCCTTTGTTATGTATTAAGTCAAGCAAAAGAAATAGATGTTCCCAAATGTAGTTTAATTTACTATCAATCAGATTAATCAATTACTTATTGATAGCCTTGCCCATCCTAATTCTATTATTTGTTACATCATATAACACATATATAGATATATAATATTTTACCTGTCATATATAATCTTTATATTATCTCTGTAAACTTTATTATGGCTTTATCTGATTCTATGCAGTATGGTATCAGTATGGTTTTAGAATATTTTGCTTGGTATTATATTAAATTTGTATGTTTAGAAATGATTGACAGTCTTACTAACAATATTAAGAATTAGAAAAAAGAAAATTGGCAAAAGGTGAGATAGTCTAAAATTTTTATAAAATAATAATTATAATAATTTTATAAAATAATAATTACAAAAACAGGTAGAAGAGAATCCAGAAATAGAAACTAATGCATGTTATACAAGTAGCGCATAAAATGCCTTTGGATTTACAGAACACTTTGTTCTCGTTTGATGCTCCTAACAAATCTGTGAAGTGTATGCTGTTATCCCTATTTTACAGAAAAGGAAACTGAAGTGAGGGGAGCATTCAAACGAGGGTATTCCTGACTCTAAATTTAGCATACTATCCAGTATGCCACACACATTAAAACAAAACAAACAAAAAACAAAAAACCCAAAATAGAAAGTAAAATCACTCTTAGTTCTTCTACTTTACCAAACATTCCTCAGTATACTTTGAATTCAATACAGTAAATGTTTATTAACCATCTATTATGTGCTAGGTACTGTCATGACCCCTAACTGTGGATTTCTCCCTAAGTTTTATCCTTTCCTTTCAATACTCTCTTGGTGTTCTCATCTCACATAAGCTTAATTATTTAGTTTCTTTGCAGGGAACTCCCAGATTTATATATCCAACCCTAATTTCTCTTGAGCTCTAATTCCCTATCACCAGTTATCTGCTACATATTTTGAATTTGTTATCCCATAGACATCTCAACTACCTATTTACTCCCCAAATCTCATTCCTATTCCAGATTTCCTATTTTTGATGAGGGCACTATAGTTCTTCCAGGTACAAAGATTGATAACATCAGTGGTATACATAATATACCAAGTTCCCTCACCTGAATATGCAATCTATTAACAGTTCTTTCAACCCCCCACATCTTTCAGATCCCTTTCTTTCTATTCATTTAGCTCTAAACAAGGTCCTTTATCTCAATCCTGAGTTGGTATTTATTTCTTCTCTCCTTACACTTACACATTTTCACAGAGCCACCAAAGTGATTTTCTTAAACTTAGATTATACTATTACTTATTAAAACCCAGTGGCTCCCTGTTGCCTCTAGTTCCAATATCAACACCTCCTTTTGTTATTTAAAACCTATTACAACTTGGCCCAACCTATCCCTTTCTTGTACTCTTATGTTCCATCCAAACAGGCAATCTTATTATTTCTCCTTTCTTCGTGTTTTTATATTTTCTGTTCACTGATATATACTCTTTTCTCATCTCCCTTTTTAAATCCTTATTTTCTTTCAAGGTTCATTTAATTACCACTGTCTTCATGAATCCCTTACCAATCCCTCAGTCTTCTTCCCAAAATTATCTTGTATCAGTTTTGTTTATGAATCTATGTGGTTTATGTATATATATACATACAGAGATGTTTATCTTTTCTCTGGCTAGACTTTAAACTCCATAAAGGCAATCTGTAATGTCCCAGCTAGCTCTCTGGTGGGCCCTGGGATCAGCCAGAGCCCTTGGGCTTAGTGGGGGAATGAAGTGAAGGAGGCTGGCTGATCAAAGAAGTCTTCTCTGTGGCTGAGAGAGCAAGAGTCCTCTGTGACTCCTTTAAATACTCCAATACAATCAGGACACTACCTCACACAGAGCATGCTCCAACTTGTCAGGACAGCTATCACTTCACCATATTTTTTTAAGTATATATACTCAACTAGAGTGAATACATCAATAGCTAGAAAATTATTATCTCATCAACTATACTAAATCTTAAGTACACCTTTTCAGAGTTCCAGCCCTCTACAGCAATCACTCGAATTTTTGACTTTGTCTTCATTGCCTGGCACAAAACAAATAGTAGGCAAGTTTAAGTTAGTTTTTATGGGGTGGGAGATAGAGTATCAATTAAAAGGAATATGTTACTGCAACCAGGGTCCAGTTGAAGTTGTCAAGAAAAAGTGAATATATTGTTGAATATATTGGATTATTTGCCATCTAGAGGAGGGAATGAGGGGAAGGGAAGAACAAAAAGTTTTTCAAGTGTGAATGTAGAAAACTTATCTATGCATGTTTTGAAAAAAAGCTTTAATTAAAAAGAATAATGCTTGTTGATTGGTAGCAAGAGAGCTCTAGGAGAGGAAAAGTTTTTATATTCATAACACATTATTCAACACAAATAATTGTAGTAGCTTTCTAAATATTTTAAAAGTTTTCCAACTGATCTGGAAAGCAGTTTGGAATTATTTTATGAAATTGACTAAAATGCCTGTTCTCTTTCATCCAGAGATCACACCAGTATGCATATAACTGCAAGAAGTCTCAGATTAAAAAGGATCAATATATAGCAAAATGTTTTAGAGGTATACTCATAAGGAATTAGAAACAAGGTAGATGGCCATCAATAGGTAAACTGTTAAATATGAAGATAGTTAAATATTAGCTCATAGTAAGAAGGAATGAATGTTGTGATTACAGGTGGCATGGGAAGACTTGATGATATGACCTAAAATTAAATAAGCAAAAACATAAAAACAGAATGACTATCATAAAAATGAACAAATCAGTGCTATTCATTATATTCACCAAGTTTACTGCTGAAGCAGAGATATGAACATGGAGTTTCCTTTCTTTGCAGTGGTGGGACACTATGGGCTTGCATTTTCTGTGGGGCTTAGTTGCTTAAGTTTTTTATTCTTTGTAAAAAGATTGCTTACTGTGTGGGGAAAAAGATAGGGAAAATGAAGGTAGTAAAATAGAAAAGAAACATTTAAATAAAGTTTTAAAAATATATATTTAAAATCATCCTGGAAGGAAGAATAATTGTGCAGCTTAAAAGAGGACATTTTTATCAAATAAACAGAAGGAATTATTGATATATTAAGGTTTGTTATTCACATACTTTTGTGATGCTATTAATAACCTGTCTTTTCCTGCTCATCCTGTATGTTTTTAACAAGTTCAGCCAACTTGGTGGGAGTATTCTTCACTTTTTCTTGACAGCTTCAACTGGACCCTGGTTGCAGTAAGACATTTCTTTTAATTGATACTTTATCTCACACCCCCAAAAACTAACCTAAACTTTATCTTTTCTCCTAAAGTTTAATCTTTTTTTCCTCTTTCTACTTTTTAGCAAAGGATCTTGTAGAAAACACTGAGACCTTTTGATTTGAACTTTTCTTCCACTCTTCATCTTAAAGGCCTGTTCACATCCCATACTTGCCTCCTTTTCCCTAGTCTTTTAAAAAGATACAACTTTTCTTCTTGTCATAGTCAGCTATTTTCCATGTTTACTTTATTCCATCTTCTCTCTAGCAGCTCGCATCTTTGATCATCTCTGCCATCTCTCTCATATCTTCAACCTTTTTCTAACAACTGGTCCTTTTTAAAGGGATCTTTTGCTCTCAAACATGCCTAAGACTCCTGAAACACCTACTAGATTCTACTATTCCTCAAGAATTGTCTTGTACCCCTCTTTTTCTTTTCAGGCAAATTACCAGAAACTTATCAAAATTCCTTTCATTCACTCCTCATCCATTTGCAAACTGACGTTCAGGCTCATAACCAAAATAAAACTTTCTTCTCCAAGAGTTAACAATGATATTTTTTGTCTTTATGGCTTCATAAATATGTTGGCTTCAACATTTTTACTATGAAGTAAAACAAACAAAAAGATGAAATTTATAACTATACTTCTTGGCCCTTTCGCATTGTCTTGTTCCAGTTCAAAATTCTTACATTTTTTTTAATGGCTTGCAGTTGGATTCCTCATATTTCAAGCTTCAGTTTTATCTTCTTTGTGGTCTCCCCCTTTTCCTCCAAAATTTGCTTAGTTTGACTACCATAGCCATTTTACTTTTAGTCATAGAACCTCTTCTCTTTGTCAAATAAACTGTTCTTTCTTAACCTTACTCCTTTTCAATCTTCCTGCTACATTTTATTAGTGTTGGCCAAGCTCTCCATCTGGTATTCTATTTTCTGTATTTTCATGACACCACTGTCTCCTGGTTTACCATCTGTATATCAGACCATGTTCCCTAGTTTTCATTACTAATTCATCAACTATATTATAGTCGTTAACCATGGATATCCCCCAGACTTCTGTCCTGGATTTTCTTTTCTCCTTCCATACTAAGACTTAAGATCCAAGGAATTTTTTGGGGGGAGGGTAATCTGTGAACTTGGGAACTTTTAATATTTTGATAACAAGAATTATGTATATATTTTATTTTTATTTACAAATATACAAAATACGTTTTAAAATTATATGTTTCCTTTGTAATTCTGTGGTTTTTTTTTTAATTTTTTTTGTGGTTTTTATTCATTTATTCATTTAAAAAAATACTTAGAGGTTCATAGATTTCACCAGATTGCTAAAAGGGGGGTTTATGACACACACACAGTTAAAAGCTCTTCTTACTTTTGGTAACTTTATAAACTTCCATGGGCTTACCTGTAATCTTTGTGCAAATGTCCAAGCCGTGAGAGTTATTCTTCTAATACCAGTTGCCTCTTAGACACTTTCCATTGCATATTTTGGTTATGCCTCTAACTTGAAATGTCGTAAAACTAAACTAAATATTTTTTGACCCAGACCATACCTGTTTCTGTTGAAGGTTTCACAGTCCATTTAGCATCTTGGGTTTGTAATGTCAGCATTATTCAGGACCTCTCGCTCTTCCTGGCATATCCAGGCAGTTGCCAAATCTTGTCCTTTTACCTTAACATCTCTTGAATCTGACTCCTTCTTTTCATTTATCCACAGTTACACCTTAGCTCAGACCCTCCTTGTCTGTTACCCAGATTATTAGAGCAACCTAATCCATTCTTCACACTGTCTTTTGCTTTTGTATCATTATGACTACCATAATCAACTTATTCCATTAGCTTCTTTTTGCCTTCTATGTAGCTTTTAAAGTCTGACACATCCTGAACATCATTATTCCGAGAGATAGCCAAACTGGCCTTCTCTTAACTCATGACATTTCCTCTCCATCTCCATGCCTTTTACCTGCTATTCCTTATCCTGTACTTATTCCTTATCTCTGCCTCATAGAGTCTTTTCTTTTTAAAGATGCAGCTCAAGCAACATCTCCTGCATATGAAGCCTTTCTTGAACGATGACTCCCTAAATGCTGCTTTCTCTCCCAATTACTTTGTATATAACCACTTAAGTTATATGTGTACACAAAATAGTGCCTGTATTTATTTGTATTTCTTTATTTTGTGTATGTTTTATATGTACTTTTATCAACTCCATTCAAATAGAAGCTCATGATGAATAAGGATGTTTTCATTCTTTGTACTCATCTCCAGCACATAAAACAAATAGATGCTTAATTAATACTTCCTGATTGTGAGGGTTCTGAGAGAATACATGTGTTATTCCTTAGAGACTATAGCATTCTATATAACAGCGCTGGAAGAATACTGATAATGAAAGAATTTTACCTTTGTTTTAAGGGAAAGGGTAGAGCCTTTAAAAGAAATTCCCTAAGGCAATCAAACCCCCTCTCTGGATTCCATTATGAATCTAATTATCTACTTGCTGTTTGTTTAAGATATATACTGATAGATGAACTCCATGGATTGTTAATTGTCAGCTGTATTACACAGTTTTGACTATAGATACTTCTTGTCCATTTTTCCCTTCCTTGTAGATAGATTATTTTAGAATGATAGTGGATTACATTTAGGAGATGCTCCAGTTTTCTGAGGTTTGACGCAGTTAGCACAGGGTCATCTTCAAATAAAAGGACCTCACAAGAGGAACTTTCTTCCACTTTAACTCTATGTTGGGTCATAGCATCATAGATGTAAAACTGAGATTTTAAAGATCATCTACTATAACTGCCACATTTTAGAAATGTGAAAATTGCAGACATTTTTGTACAAACAACTTGTTGGTTACTTCATTTGATGTTAGCCATTATTATTATATAGATAACAATTATATAATAATAATAATTAATAATTATTATTAGAGGACTGTCCAGAAAGTAGGCATAATTATCAATATTCTCTGTCATTTTTCTGACAAAGTTTGAGTTTTTCCCCCACACATCTGTGTAATACCCTTCATTTAGATAATGCAAGTATCTGTCCTTTATCTAATTAGGTGTCAGGATTTCTACTTCCAGCCTATGCTTCCACTTTGTCACCATGGTCCAGTCAAGCTGCTTTTTGCATTGGTTTTTTTAGATGCCATATCTTTCTGTGACACATGGGATTGGGATGAGTTATTTGGAAATCCAGATGTGATATCTCTTCTGACTTTAAGTGTAAAAAGTTATGTTGAATAAATGGAAGGTTATTTTAGAGAAGAGACCAGGAAAAGGCCCCTAAAGAAAATAGTGTTTGAGCTCAGTCAGAGAGACAGCCAGGGATTGTGAAAAGGGAGAGAATTCCAGGCATGGAGGCTAGCCAGAATGAACACATGGAGTTTTTGTGTGACGAAGTGCAGGTATATTTAGCCTATCTCAATCATAGAGCATGTGTATAAAAGCCACATGCTAAGAGACCATGAAGTTAAGAAGGGGCCAGGTGAGAAAGAGCTTTAAAAGTAAAATAGAATAATTTATATGTGATGCTGGAAGCAATAAGCAATTCAGTTTGAGTGGGTACAAAACGTTTTATGAAGAATTTTTAAATAGGTTTTTCTCTTTTCTGGCCTCTGACAGTATATAAAAGTTTTGGCTAAAGTGTTATTTAGAAAAGATAATGTAAATAAAGGTAGGAACAGTTTCATTTTTGTATTCCTAGTACCTAGCATAGTACCATGCATAAAGTAGATACTTAATATATTTCTGTATATTGATTAATTTTTAGGTACTTTTGCTCTTCTAATCTGATTTTTATTGGGTTTAATTCGACATGAAAATGTTGTAGTGGTTATGTTAGTATCCTTTCCATTTCTCTCTCTCTCTCTCTCTCTCTCTCTCTCTCTCTCTCTCTCTCTCTCTCTCTCTCTCTCTCTCTCAATTCAGTAACTTTTACACTGTTGTTTTTTTTTGTTTGTTTGTTTTTTTCTGGGATCATACCTGAAGCCTTTTCAGCAGGGTATAGCCTGCCTTAGCTTCTACTCTGATGGTATGACCTTTGAGGATCCAGGTTTCCTCCACACCATTTGCTGTATTGAAATAGAACTGAAATGATACAAAAATAAAAAGATTTTGCACGGTATATAAAAAATAAAGATAAAATAATGACAGATGGGAAAATATTTTCAGTAAATATAGCAGATAAGATTTTGACACTAAAAAGGTTTTGATTCTAAAAAAGGAACTGATCCATGAACACAAGTATAAGACTCACCATTGTTTTAGAGTATAGCACTTTACATTAAATTTCAAAACTCATCTTGATCTTTGATGCTGGGATTTTGTTCCTAAGACTTGATCCTAAATATATAATAAATAAATAGACCTACCATTAAAAAAAATTCATATCTTTTTATAAAAGCCAAATAATTAAAAAGACTCTATGTCTAAAAATAGACTAGTTAAACAAATTTTGGTATTAAAATAATTGAATATCATGATACTATATGATATTAAATATGAAGTATACAGGGAATTTTCAGAAGCAGTTTCTAACATTATTCTTCCCCATACACATGAGGGTATGAAGTGATGCAAAGCAAAATCAACAGAATCAGAATTGCATACAGACCCTTCTTCTCCACCCTGTGGCTTTGACATTGATAGTCATTTACTCTCTTCTCTTAGTTTCTTTCTCCTTTTTCCAAGTTGTGCTCCCATTTGTCTGTCCCACTCCTGAGTCTCTTTTGCTTACTCTTCAGATAATGCCACTAACTGTGGTTATCCTCCAGGAGTCTATCTTGGGTCCTCTTCTATTATTCCTCTATAACCAGAGGTTCTAGATCTCAGGTCCATGGATCCTTTATGAGTTTGTGGATATATTTCAGGGAGTTCATAAATTAAAAACAAACAAATTTTTTTTGGATAACTATTTCTTTAAAAAAAAATTTTTTTTTAGTGATAGCTTTTTATTTTTAAAATACATGAAAAGATAGTTTTCAACATTCACCCTTGTAAAACCTAGTGTTCTAGATTTTTCTCCCTACCTTTCCTCTTCCCTCTCTCCTAGACAGCAAGTAATCCAATATAGGTTAAACCTATGCAATTCTTCTAAACATGCTTTTACATTTTATCATGCTGCACAAGAAAAATCAGATCAAAAAAGGAAAAAAAAAAAATGAGAACAAGAAAAAAACCAAGCAAATAACAAAAAAGGTGAAAATACTATATTGTGATCCACACTCAGTTCTCATAGTCCTCTAGGTGTAGATGGCTCTCTTCATCACAAGACCACTGGAACTGGCCTGAAGCATCTCATTATTGAAAAGAGCCACATCCATAGGAATTGATCATCACATAATCTTGTTGCTGTATACAGTGATCTCGGTTCTGTTCACTTTACGTAGCATTTTGATAACTCTTTCAAAATAATTGATTTTCTTTGCAAACCCCATGAATTTTACTTCATATGTTATGAAATGTTATTCTGAAAAGAGGTCCATTGGTTCATTAGATAAGAGACCATGATACAAAATAATTCTGCACTTTACTCTCTTATTTGCGTTCATGTATGAAATTACTTTTATGCAGATGATTCTCAGTTCTTTTTATCTAGCTTTTACCTCACTAATTTCGTCATCATCAGTTGCTTTTTGGATATCTCAATCCAAAATACAACTCATTAACTTTTTTCTTCCAATTCCTCTCTTCTTTTCAACTTCCCTGTTACTCTCAAGACTACTACCATCTTCCCAGTTACCCAGGCTTATATCTATGTGCCATCTTGACTCCTCTCTGATACTCATTATACATATTCAGTATGCTTCTGCCGTTACATCTGTCATATATACACCTTCTCTGTAATCATATAGCTTTCACACTGGTATAAGCCCTTATGTCCTTGTTGATCTTTGATACTGGGTTGTAATAGACATCCCTTTGGGTTCCTTATCCCAAATCTCTCCCCACCTCTTCCATTTCCCACTGCCAGAGCAATCTTTGTAAGATACAGATTTTTTTTTTTTTTTTTTTGTAAGATACAGATTTGACCAGTAATCTTCAGGAGCTCCCTATTGCCTCAGAGGTTAGTTATAATTATTTGGCTTTTAACATCATTCACAACCTGACCTTTTCCTTCCTTCCATTCTTTTTAAATTCTACAATTCAGTGACATTGGCAATCCTCATACAAAATATACCAACTCTCAACCTTGCCTTTTCATTGACTTGTCCTCTTCCATCTCCAGGCTTCCTTGAAGACTCAGCTCAAAATCTCACCTTTTGCAAGACTTCCAGCTTTTCTTCTTTCATGTTTGCTGATTGTCTTTCCTCTGAGATTATTTCCCATTAATACTGTATATATATCTCATGTGGACCTAATTTGCTTTTTTGTTGTTTGCCTCATTAGAATATGGTCTCTCTGAGGGCACGGGTTGTTTTTACCTTTCTTTTGCATGTTATTTGTATACAGTAAATGCTTACTAATTATTGATTGACACAGACTAAAATGCTATCAAATTTTGTTTAAAACAAAGAGAATGAAGCTTAGTAATGACAGAACTTCAGATCAAGGAGACAAAAGCTTTTTGAGTCATTTCTAGCTTGTTAAATGGTAAGGGTTATATGATTTTATTCTGTTTTTGAATAAAATTCAAATGTTATTCTTGTTGATGGTTTTTACAGTTACAACATCTTTATGTCTTCTACATTTATGTCATGTCACTTCAGATATCTATATTCACTTCCAAATAAAACCCAAAATCTTATGCTTGGCATTCACAGACAGGTACCACTTAGTTAGTTGTCTGGCTCCTCTCATCTTCTCCCCACACTCTCTATGTTTCAGCCTAGTTCTGTGATTGTTCCTCACCTCCTCATGACCCCATCCCACCTAGCCACCCTTATTCAGGGAGCATTCTCATTCCTTTATGTTTAAGATCAGTCTTTATGCATGTAGTGTTTGATCTGCCTTTCTTAGACAATTGAATTCTTATCTGTATTTAAAATTCAACTCAAATGCCAGCTGATCTGTGAAACCTTTCTCATCCCAAGTTTAATAATAATTATTGCTTTCAGATTTCATGTAGCAATTGATTTTGTAAATTTCTAATGTATTTTTACATAATATTGTATCTTATAACTATTAGTTTTTAATTTCCCTGATATATTTTAGTCTTTTTGATGTCTTGTATAAATATTGTATTCTGCCACAGTGATCTGTACATAGTAATTGCTTAAAATTTTTGTTGTATGTGTTTCTGAAGTTCTACTTAGATTGTTAGGTAGGCCTTTTTTGAATGATTATAATTTGTTTGAATTAGATTGTAAATTGTTCATATCTTTTATAAGAAGTATGTTTGTATCAATCTCTGTATATTGTCTATGTTTAGTTGCTGTCTGTTCTGCTTATTGCAAATACTAAAACTATTGCTTTATTCTTACTTTGGTTACTTCTCTTTGCTGTTGTAAAGAAATTTTAATGTAGATAAATTTATCAACTTCACTAATATTTCTTTAGTTTGAACATTAGGTAAAAATGTATCTTCCATTTATAACTGAAATCATTTGTACCATTACTTTTGCTAATATTTATGGTTTGTTTTTAACTATATTTTCCAGCAGAAAATTATTATAATTAGTATAAGAATAATAATTATATTCAGACTTCAAATTTTTCCCAGTATTTATTAGATAATGAATCCTTTCCCTACTTTTTGTTTTTCATATGCTTATCAAATTCTTTCAAGATTTTTGTATATATTTGTTTTATTTTTGACTTCTGTTTCATTGGTCTAATTTTCTCTTTTTCTGTTTGTTTTCTTTGTCAAATGCTGACTGATTAGTTCTGCTGATAATGATTGATTTGTTTTAGTTTTAGGGGGTATATCTACTCTTACAAGAGTGTTTTTCTTGTATTTCTTACTTTCTCTGTCCATTCATATTACTTTAAATCTCTAATTTTGAAAACATTTTTTCTACATTATTCTGACCCATCCCTGAACTATGAAAGTCTTTTCAGTTCTTTATTTATATCTATAGATCAGTGGTCCTCAAACTTTTTAAATAAGGGGCCAATTCACTGTCCCTCAGACTGTTGGAGGGCTGGACTATAGTAAAAACAAAACCTCACACTCTGTCTCCGCCCCTGAGCCCATTTGCCATAACCCAGTGGGGCACATAAATGTCCTTAGCCTGCCGCATCTGGCCCGTGGGCTATAGTTTGAGAACTCTTGCTATAGATTCTGAATTTTTGTGTTTGAAATATTAAAGTCTTTAAAATATTCTTTTTTGCTTTTAAATTTACTAGGAGAAATTTTTAACTGATATAGTCCATTTTTATTAATTATCTTTAGTAACTGAGAAGTTGCTGCTTTGGGATACCATAGGGCAGCATGCTTTTATCTATATAAATAAAACTCAGCCTGGTAGACTTGGCTATAGCTAAACAAATTAGACTATCATCTGATTTAAGCAGTAAAGACTTTCCTTTTTTAATCACAGATTTTGAGAATTTAAAAGTACCCCAGTAGCCATCTAATATAACTTATACACCCCAAAATTTTTTGTTTTAATATAAGGTTTGTTGAATTGTCTGTTTTGAGCAATTTGAATTTTTTTTTTTATTAGATTGTAAGCTCTATCAGAGCCAGCACCTTATTTTATTCCCTTTTTGAGTTCCTCAGACCCTAGCACAATGCCTTGAACATAATAGGTGTTGAGTAAGTATTTGGTTGTCGTTACATAATAGGTTGTTTCTCTGTGCATTTTGTTGGGGGCATGAGTTTACTTGAATTTTTTGCTTTGTGTTCCCTACAGCCCCATTGACAAACCTTCAGATTCCCTCAGTATAGGGAATGGTGAAAATTCCCAACAGGTAAGATTTTGGTTGAGCAATATCTCCTTTTTCTGACAGCACTGAAGAATGAGGTATATGTTACATAAATCAGTTTTCCATATAATTGAATCTTTTCACTTATATCCCTAAATGTTTAATTAATTATTTTTGATGAAATTTGTTTAAACACAATAGAAATTATTTAAAACAGAATACAGCAAACATAATTAAAGCTCTTCTTGTTGAATCAGTGCCTTTTAAAAAAAACTTTATATTATTATATTATCTGTTATAATATTTTGATATTGTCATCTCCTTAGGGACTATTGAGGTATATAAGTGTCTTGTTTTAAATGGTCTCCAATTATTTGTTTTATTGTCTTTTTTTTTCCCCTTTTCTGTTAATTCATGAGCCTCTAAAAAAAATCTCTACTTAGCTCCTTCATAGTAGCTATAAGTTGGGAGAGAAAAAACAAAAGTCATCTTGTTAGAATTGTATCCAATTTTAAATTTGATTTAGTTCTTGAGGGTTTCCTCTGTAAAGTTCATGAGTATGGGTTTTGGGTTTTTTTTGTTTTGTTTTGTTTTGTTTTTTTGACTCTTTAGAAACTTTTTGAATATTTTTTGCTGCTGTTTTTGGCTAGTGTTGTAGTTATGTTTTTAAGTGACCTCTCTGTTTGAGGCATTCTATTTTTCTGTCTGCTTTCTTCCTAATATTTTGTGTTAGGTTAAGGTATCACTTACAAATGTTAACTCAAATGATTGGCAGTGGCTATATGTTCCCATGAAATGGAATTAACAAAGACAGCTTGGTGATTCAATGGGTAGGTCAATAAACCTGGAATCAGGAAGACCTAAGTTCAAGCCTAGCCCCAGTCACTTCTTAGCTGTGTGATCATATACTAGCCACTTAAGCTGTTTGTCTCAGTTTCTTCATCCTTAAATCAAGAATAACAGCATTTACCAACCCAAGGTTGTTGTAAGATTCAAATAATATGATATTTGTAAAGTGTGGCACATAGTAAGTGCTGTATAAATTCTATTACCTCCATTTCCCCCAACCCCTCATTTATTCTTATATATATTATATGTGAGTTAAAAGATTCACTTTTCTTCATTACTTTTTTTTCCCCCTTCTATTTAGATATCTAACAGTGATACACCGTCACCACCTCCTGGTTTATCAAAACCTAATCCAGTCATCCCCATCAGTTCATCTAATCACAGTGCAAGGTCCCCTTTTGAAGGAGCAGTAACAGAGTCACAGTCACTATTCTCGGACAACTTCCGGCACCCCAACCCTATCCCTAGTGGGCTACCCCCATTCCCCAGTTCCCCACAGACTTCCAATGACTGGCCAACAGCACCAGAACCACAGAGCCTCTTCACATCAGGTATGAATGCTTGAGTCTTTCAACATGGTAGCCTCATGAAACCCGTAAATACATAGATTTGATCCCCCTTTTTTAAACTAGAAATTTTAAAGTTTTTAAACTTTTAAAGTATCACCAAGTACTAATGTACCTATGTTAAACTTAAAATTCAATTTTTATAGTATTAATTTAGCTTTTTTTTTTTTTTTTTTTTTTTTTTTTTTTTTTTTTTCCAGTAGCACAGAGGTATATGGTTTAGGACTAGACATTAAATATGGTATTCTCCAGTTATACAATTTTTATGTTCACTTAAGATCTTTTCTCTTAGAAAAGATCACATTAAATAAAATGTCAATAGCATTCATGAAAATCCATAGGGCATTCCATTTAAATAAAAATAGAGAAAATAAACTGATATCAGAATTATTAAATTATGTACCGATAGTACTTGCAGGATATATATATATATATATATATATACATATATATATATATATATATATACACACACACACACACTATAGATCAAAATGATTTTCACCCTGTTGTTTTCACCAACTATTAATTTCATTTATCTTCTCTTTCTGAATTGAGAGGGAGAGAGGGGAACAAGAGAAGAGAAATACTGATTCTTCACTATGAATTCATTTCAGTAGTTCATTCTAAGTTTTGATTATAAAGAGCAGTGATTAATAATTGAATATTTTTTCTTTACTCAGTTCTACAATAAAATTAATCCTTTTGTGAGAACTGACTTTCATTATTTCATTATTGAATTAAACATTAAAAACATAAGGTATCTACATGTGAATAAAGCTCTCATAAAAGCATATAATATCAGAATATTTACCTTTTAGATATCTCTTGCTACATTATATTTGGGCAGCTATATATATGTACAGTGGATAAAATGTTGGGCCTGGAGTCAGGAACACTGAGTTCAAAACTGGCTTCTGTTTCTGTGACTCTGGGCAAGTCATTTACTACTGTTTGCCTCAGTTTTCCTCATCTGTAAAATGAGCTAGAGAAGGAAATGGCAAACCATTCCAGTCTCTTAGCCAAGAGAATCCCAGGTGGGGTCACAAAGAGCTAGACACAACCGAACAACAGAAATATATTTGACAAAATTCTCATTCTACATATATACTGCTTCAGAGGAAATTAAAGTGTGGATTTATGTACATTACATTATTAACTATAATTTTTCCCTCCTCACAGAAACAATCCCAGTGTCATCCTCTACAGACTGGCAAGCAGCATTTGGCTTTGGTTCCTCTAAACAGCAAGAGGATGACTTGGGGTTTGACCCCTTTGACATCACTCGCAAAGCCTTAGCAGATCTGATTGAGAAGGAACTGTCAGTCCAAGATCAACCTTCCCTTTCGCCCACATCTCTTCAGAACCCTTCCTCACACACTACAACCGCCAAAGGGCCAGGCCCTGGATTTCTGCATCCTGCCGCACCCACAAATGCCAACTCTCTCAGTAGCACCTTTTCAGTCTTGCCACAGAGGTTCCCTCAGTTTCAGCAACACCGGGCGGTTTATAATTCATTCAGTTTTCCAGGCCAGGCAGCCCGCTATCCTTGGATGGCCTTTCCACGAAATAGCATCATGCACTTGAACCACACAGCAAATCCCACCTCAAATAGTAATTTCTTGGACTTGAATCTCCCGCCACAGCACAGCACAGGTCTGGGAGGGATCCCTATAGCAGGTAGGTTCATTTGAAGCCTCCATGAATTTGCAAATGACTGACTCATGCCTTCAGGTTTCTTGGGTGAGGAGGGAGAGAATAATCAATTATTAGAACTAGATTTCCTGAAAATTTCTGTGGAAATGTTGGTTATTTTAAAAACTTTTTATAATAACCTGAAAAAGGTTTAATTGGATGCTTTGCCTTGTAACATGGAGCTTTATAAGGATGGTGGAGTATTAAAATTTTAATTATTATTTTGAACAATTCTTTTGCATAGTCGATACCTTTTAATTTTTTTGTACAGCCATCTTACTGCATTTGGGTTATTTATATATATATGTACATATGTATATGTATATGTGTACATATGTGTGTGTATATATATATATATACACACACTTTACATATGTATATACTAGTTTACATATATATGTAAAAAAGGAAAAAGGAAAAAATATTCTGGAATTATGGTACTATAGAGTTGAGCATCAAAGTACAGGTGCTGATTTTACTTTCTTTAAAACTTGTGCTAAAATGTTTAATGATGGTAATTAGTGAGAGCATGAGGGATAGAGCAATTTGTCAACAACTTTGGGTAGATTTTTCACTTTAATATATTCAAACATATTTCAGAGATCTTACTGCATATTAATAAACTGTTTCATGTTTTGTGAACTTCTCAGGATTAATGTTCCACAGATACTTTATATATGTATAAAATTGATCTAGTCAAGATGTTTGAATGTTTAGTGTTCCAAGATTTTCTCTATTTATAGAAAAATATTTTATACTTCTTAGTTTGATATCTCACCGGACTCAATTATAAGTTATGGAAAATCACTTGGAACATTTTAAACTCCCTGTCTTTGAGTTTTAAAGTATTCATTTTGTTTTTAATAGTGTTCTTTAGTTGAATTCTAGAGTTGCTTTCACCTGGGAACTTTCCTCTCTTGGATTTTTCAGATGATATATTACTTTTCCACATGATTTCTCCCAGGATCTTTAAGATTTTTTCACATTGTAATGACAGCAAGTGTGCTATTTATCTGTGAAAATGAATGCACTGTTGCTGACATGCTATCACTAGGATACATACATCAATTTATTTTTTTTTTTTAAGAAGTAATGGATTTACTATGATCATTTCAAGTGTTCTTGCATAGTTTTCCTAATAACCAGTAAAAGATACTTACAGGACTATTAACTAACTGGGAATGAAAGATACAATTGTATCTATGTTAAAGTTAATTGCTTTGAGGGGGATTGTACCCAGTAGTGCCATTTGTGTAGTAGACGTTTCTCTTTTAATATGATTATAGCAGTAGTTGGTCCCACGTAATTTTTAATTTTAAATATTATATTTCCACATGTGATATGTAAAAGAAAAACTAAAAATTAACAGGTGTTTATTGAACTCATACTCTATAAGCTGTCATTCTGCTGAGATTTGTCAAGAATACAACATATCATGGTGCAATGGTTTTGGAGTCAGAAACTCATAATGTTTAGTAGCTAGACAAGACTTCAATGAGAGCTTGATCTTGAAAGATAAGATTTATATGGTAAGCAAATATGAAAAGAAAAGATTACATTTCTGAGGAATGAAATGAATAGAATGACAATAATATATAAGACATACTAAAGAGATAGTGAGTAGATATGTCTCCTTCTCATTACTTCATACATATATATATCTTCTTTTCTAGACTGTCTAAGTAGAATAGGACAACATTATGGAAATCCTTGAAAGGCAGGCAGAGGAGTTTGGACTAAATGTAATAAATGAACTCAGTAGAGTTATAATAATCAGCCTTTCTATTTTGTGTTTTTGCTTTTGCTTGCTAACTGCTTTTTCTCTACTAGTTTACATTAGCATCTGCCACAAAAGAATAGAATTATTGGTTAATATGAGTTCCATAGTTGTAACTATTAAGTGATTTGGAATCTTCATTTATAGTACAAAGCATTTTGGGCCCTCCTAGCTAACTTAGGTTATTTTGTGATAACAAATAAGTGAAGAGAGGGAATTTCATGAACTCAAGGCTAATACAATAGTTCCTATGGTTTCTCAGACTGATCTCAGTCATTGGCAGTTTTTTTGCCCATCTCCAAGAGAGGCATGATGTTTTTGTACTTTTCAAGTTTTTTCAACTGTTTGAGCATATTTACTTGGTATGTAATGTATGTTTCATGCTACGTCATGGATAGTTCTTGTTTTTCTCATTAAAAGCTATATTTATTAAGATTTTAGCATCTAAAATAAATTTTATGATACTTAAGTATTTGAGATTTGTTTCTGGATTGTCTGGCCAGAAAGTTATCATGATCTTGGAATTGTGTATTTTGATTTATCCTAACATTATTGTATGTTTATCCTATCAGGTCTCTGTCTAGATTTCTATTTGGGGTGGTAGTCCCCTTACCAAGGAGAAGCTATAAAAAGGGAAAAACAAATGCTTTCGTGTGTTTTCTTCAAATAGGAAAAAAAAATGATTTATGTCCTACTTTCTGTTTATAAAATGGGAAGGTTGAATAGGTTATTTTGAAGAGCCCTTCTGATTCTATAATATAGGATTTATTGTTCTATGTTGAGTTACTTTATTAGTTTCTTGGTGTTTCTTCTTATTTTCACTTGAACTATATTAGAAACAATATTATTGACTCATAGAAATTGCATTTGAATTGGATTGCAAAATCTTTGAAAGTAGAAACAATTTCAAGAATTTATCTTTAGAATTTTCTATAGGCATCAGCAGGAGTACCTTGTATAGAACTATATATTCAAGTACATGAATTAGTAGAAATTCATAAGAAGTAGCAAAAGATGTTTCAATAAACATTACTATTATTAGATTCTACTTAGGATGATGTACATTTTATAATTGTCATCCTGCACAATTTGCTGGAATATTGTATTGAATGTATATTCTGTGGAGTTGTATAGGATATAACTTGGCTTTTGTTTCTCCAAGAATATTCCGCTGATATTGTCAATGATGTTTATCATTTGTTAAATTTTAAAATGCTAAATTAGAAATAAAGCATAAGTGAGAGGTTTAATACTATGGAGAGAGCAGTTTCTAGATGGAGGTTTTATGCAAACAAGGTTTTTCTAATGCCATCTGAAAGTATTTTGAAATATTTGTTTTGTTTTCTTTCCTTAATTAAAGTGGTGAAGATCTCAGTCATTCAGTCAACATTTATTAATCACTTATTGTGTGCAGGCATTGTGTGAGCACTAGGCAAAAAATAAGTCTGCTGTCAAGGAGTTCACAGTCTAAGGGGAGAGACATCATGCAAACAATTATGTATAAGCAAACTATATGTACAGGATAAAATGGAAATGATCAGGGTATCAGAATTAAGGGATATCAGAAGATTCCCTTTAGAAGGGGAGATTTTAGCTGGGACTTGAAGAAAACCAGGGAGTAAAGATAAGAAAGGAAACCAATTCTGATATGGGATACAGCAGGGAAAATGCCAGGAGCTGAAGATGGTGAAATTGACAGACCTTGGCAACAGATTGGATATGGGCAGGAGTCAAGAATGACACTGAGTTACTGGGAGGATGGTGGAATTTAGGAAGAGGGGAGGATTTAGAGGGAAAGGGAGGAAGAAAAGGGAATAAGTACATGTTATGTGGAGTAAACACCTACTATGTGTCAGCACTGGCCATAAGTATTTTTTGAATATAAACTCATTCAATCCTCAAAAACAACAACAACAAAAAAACAACAACCCTATGAAGTAGGTTCTATTATTATCCTCATTTTATAATTGAAAAACTGAGGCAGATGAAGGTTAAATAACTTTTCCAGTAGTATACAGCAGTAAGTGTGTAAGGCTGAATTTGAACTCTTAAGTCTTTCTGAGTTCAGACTCAGTTTGCTATCCACTGCACTTCCCAGCTGTCCTAGCATAATAGTTCCAATAGTTTTGGACATATTGAGTTTAAGATGTTTGAAGGCCTTTCAGTTCAAGGTATTCAATAGGCAATGATAGTTGTAAGACAAGCTTATAGCAGAGACATTAGGGCTAAATAAGTAGAAAGATGTAAGAATCATCAGTATAAAAGTGATAATTGAATCCATGAAGTTGATGAAATCATTAGGTGGAATAAAAGAAGAAAAAAAGTCAAGAAGCCCAAGGCAGAGCGCTGTGGTGCACCCTGGTTAGGGGGGATGGCCTAAGTGAAGATCCAGTGAAGAATGCTGAGAAGATGTAGATAGATGAATAGTGTCATGAAAACCTAGGAGGAGAAGGTATTGCCAGTAGAGAGGTCAAAAAAAAAAAAGTGATAATTTTGAAAAAAACATGAGATTTAGTAGTCAGGAGATTGTTAGTTACTTTGGAGAGAGCAGTGGAATGGTGATATCAGAAAGCAGCCACAGAGAGTTAAGAAAGTGAAACAGAAGCAATTCTTTGGCAGTATTTTTCTTAGGTTATGTATGGAGGAGCTTTTTAAATTTTAGTTGGGATCTTTTGTTTCTTAGGAAATGCTAGACAGATTTTATTAAATGAGAGAAGGAAGCTAACAGATTTAACATACCTGCAATTTTAAAAACAAAAGTGTTACTTATTCTTAGAACATTGTGTTACTTTTCACAATACAAATGCATTCAATTTTTAAAATGGATTTTGCTTTCCTTTATATCTGAAGAAGAGATTGAACCAAATTCTGTAGGGCATGTGCTTAAGTTTTTGCATAGATTTTCATTTTTATTTCCATATATTTTTGTATTTCTTGTGCAAACAGGACCATGTATTTGTGAAATACCTGAAGGAAATTTAGTGATACAACTTATTGTATCTGTGGTCAAGGCTTGGCTCTGCTCCCTTATCATGTGCGATTCATTTTGCCTTCCTTGGATCTTGGCTTTCTCATCTGTAAACTGAAGAGTTCAGCCTAAAAGTCTTCAGAGATCCCTTCTGGCTTTGAATCCATGATCCTATGTATTTAGGCTCCTAGCACAGAGCTTACCTAAACAGATAATCAAATCTTTCCCCTTGGCCTAATTTGGGTTTTGTTTATTCCAGTCCAAATTTCACATAGCCCAATTGAGCTTCCTATTTCTAGCTCATAGTTTGCACATCAGAAACCAAGTTACGTGTTGTTCTAAGAATTGAAATAATATATTTTTTTACTATGTTATGTCATCTACAGTATACTCTTATTGTATATTTGTATGTTTATGATGAATAAAATCTACAAAAGTTTATTTTAAATTTTCTAAATAATAGGAAGTTTGATCTTTATTTCACCAATGAATTTTTTTGAAGTTCGCTTGGAAGGACAATTCTCTTAGAATCTTGTTCAATGAATTATGGAGATATTATTTGATAATTTATTATGATATAAATTCATTTCTGAAGTAATGGACAATTAAAAAACAATATTTATTGTAATTAAGAGAACTGAGCATGTGTTAATATATATTCACACATGGATATATATATATATATATATATATATAAACTAGAAGAAATTATCTAAATTTCAGTCAAGTTGAATCTTTTCCTTCATAGCTTTTACTCTTTTATTAGTGTTTTTAAAGGTTTAAAAAAAATTTTTTTTTGCACTAATTCTCATAAATCATTCAAAAATATTTGTAATGTATCAGGATCCTTTTCTCTATTGAAATTTTCTTACCCTTCTATAAATCTCACCAGTTTTTTAACCTAACATTTCATAAGATTTTATTTATTTATTTATTTTTGGTATTTGCATATTTTTAAGGACAACTTTTGTTTTCTTTTTTCTAGACATGCTTAAAATGTCAAACCTTTTGAGGATAAGATACTTTTCATATAACATAGTATATGTTAGAATTCAAGAGGATATATAAAGTTATAACTACTTTCTAAGTATTTTGTAAGATGTTTTTTAAAAGTTTATGGCTTATTTTACACTAAATTCCTACTGTTACTCATGTTTAGGTGTAATTTTCCTTAATAGACTAAACAGATAGTCATTCCCTGGCTAGACTATGACTAACTTTTCCAAAGGGGGGGAAAGACAACATGAACATTGACCATGTCATTATCAACCTCTCTTCTCTCTCATTATGACATAACCTATAATCTTTGAAACTATTGTGACTTGACAGCAGAACAGAGGAGTTTAATAGACTTTGGAGTATCTACATGGACCTTTGGAATTTTGCATGATTTCTTTTTCTTTTTTCAAAGCAATTTTTATTGATATCTTTTAAGTTTATATTACATTCATTTCTGAATGTATCCTTCCCAGCAAACTGTCCCTTAGAATAAAGAAGTTAAAAAGAGAGTAAACACCTGAGTTCAAATCTGGTCTCAAGCATGTACCATTTCCTAGCTGTGTGACCTTGGGCAAGTCACTTAACCCCAATTGCTGGGGGGGGGGGGGAAGAGGGGGAAAGGTGTTCAGCAAAATTAGCCAAAATATTGAATTGAATTGAGTTTGACAGCAGATGCAGCCCACACTCATATTTCCCCAGTGTCAGCAATGAAGGAGAGGGAAATACATTTTCTCAACTTTCCTGTATAGTTTTCCATATTTTCGTTATTCCACTCCGAATCATTTTCATGTAAGTCTTCCCATGCTTTGCTCTATTTTTCATATTGGTCATTTCTTAGAGTACCTTAATATTTCATTATTTCATTTGCTGATGCCTTGTTTAATAATAATTCCCCAATGAATGGATACCTACTTTGTTTCTAGTTCTTTAGCACCATGAGAATTATTGCAATGAATATTTTGATATGTAGAGAAACCTTTCTGTCTTTGACAGGGTATATACCTAGCAGTATAGGTATATACCAAAGGTTCTCAAATTACGGTCCGCCGGCCAGATGTGGCCAGCTGCGGCCAGCTGAGGATGTTTATGCGGCCTGCCTGGTTATGGCAAATGGGCTGAGGGGCAGAGACAAAGTGTGAGTTTTTGTTTTTACTATAGTCCGGCCCTCCAATGGTTTGAGGGACAGTGAACTGGCCCCTGATTTAAAAGGTTTGAGGACCACTAGATATACTAACTGCAAAACATATGGGCATTGTAATCAAGTTTTTTTCTTCCATAATTCCAAATTCATTTCTAGAATATTGGATCATATCAAAATTCTATTAGCAGTGGCTTAATATGCATCTCTTCCATCAGTGACTGTACTTATCTTTCATTATAGTTCCTCATTAATATTGCACTTAATAGGTACATCTTAAGGAATCTCTTGTCTTTTTGGGTGATTAATTAAAAAGTACAAAAAGTATGAACTTTTATTTCATGCTACTGCTTCTTGCAACTAATATGTCATCTTCTTGGGTGCTAGAATATTATTCCTTTAGTCTTTTAGCAGGGTTCGGTCATGATTTTGTTTTTGCAGATGAGTGTTATTATTGAACTGGCAAATAAATTTTTAATATCATGTAGGAATACAATGTAAATACATTGCTCTGTTTTGAAGGAACACATTAGGCGAGTAATAGTTTCCTGATTTCCAAAAGCAGGAGTATGTAATATGAAAAATTTGAGATCCTCAGAAGATAGATTTCCTATAAAAGTGCAAGTAAAACATGATAGTATCACTTAATTTTCCAAAAGATATTATAATTCATTGGGTTTTTTTTGTTATATAGTTTTTAAGTCCATCATTTTTTTCATTGCTATATGCTTAGAAATTGATTTTTAAGTTATATGTTATTGAAAAACTTTTCAGTATTATATAAAATAAGAAAGAAACTACTTTTAAGTAAAGGATAAAAATAGCCTTTTAGTACTTTTCAAAAGTATTATGCATTCCCTAATGTTATTCCTAGTGCATGAGATTAGTATCTTTACAGGGAATCTTCAATCCTTATATAATGTGATTATGTAACTGTAGTAAAGGTTAATTAATACTAAAGATTATTAAAGTAAAATAATAAAAATAATCTGGAAATGTTAAGACTGGGAAATTTGCAAAGTTATATCAGTTGAGTAGATATTGGGGATTTCAATTAATGGTACAAAATGAAGAATGTAGGTAGGTTTTTGCATAAGAACTAAGGACTACTTAAAGAACAAGGGGTTTAAAGTCCTTAGTGAATGTAAATTGGATTTAATCCTAATTAGTGGGCTGAAGTTGGTGCCGTTATGAATGGATCACTGTCACAGTGACTACTGTGTGAGTAAATCTATAAAAGCAATTATACTATATTGTTCAGTTTATAAAAATGGAATGATGACTTTTTAAAATGTGCACATTTCATGATTTAGAATTGTTAAATGCATTTTGAAGTCAATGAGGCCTTATGAAGACTAGAGGTTGTTTTAAAAAGCTTTTTAGGACAATAAAGGACTACCTTCATTTTCAATTCTTGTTTATGAAGTCCAACTCTTTAGAAATAAAAAGTACCCAAGTTCTTTATTAAATTTCAGTCTTTACTGCTTAATCCCAATTCTGGTGTTCGCCTTTCCCTTTTCTCTTTTTTTTTTTCCTTTTTTTTCTTTTCTTTTTTTCTTCTCCCTCGCTCCCTTTTTTCTCTCTCTTTTCCTCCATTTTATTTCCTCTCTCTGCAAACATTTTGGTATTTTTGGGTGTGTGTGTGTGTGTGTGTGTGTTTTTTCCCCCCATTTACAATGCTAAGAACATTGGGCTTTATTCCCAGATTCCTTCTAGTAGTATTTGCTACTTTTCAGTGTTCTGCTTCTACTGGCAACAGTCTGAGACTTTTAATGGGTGAACTTCACACAGCTGTTGGTTTGTTGACAGCTCTCATTTGAGAGCTGGTTCTTTCTCGTGCAAGTAATTACTGTCTAGTCCACTCAGCCTGCTGTTATTTATTTAATTTGTTTTTATTTAAATATTTTTAGGCAGTTGGGGTTAAGCAACTTGCCTAGGTTCACACAGCTAGTAAATGTGAAATCATGAAAAGATTTCCAATATTCTTTTTAATCTTGACTCCTCTTAAGCCTAAAGGAACATTGCCAATTTTTTCTCCTTTTGACAGTTTTTAAATGCATTTGAATAAAAAGAGATTTTAACCCCACTTGTACAAGCCCACAGTTTATTCAGAAACCTAGGAAGTTCAGTTTTAGGTCAACATAAAACATTATAATATATAGGTAGTTGCACAATTATTTTCAGGAGACAAATCCACAATGAATTATTAAAAGAAGCTAGATATATTTGAGAAAGCTGGTCCTCTTAATCTTACTTTCACTGATGAATAAGCATTGCCTCCTACAAAACATCATTTTTTACATCCATTATTGGAGAAGGAATACTGGGCAAAACAGTCTGAATCAGTATGCCATTTTGTATGTTATTTATTTACTTCTTTGCATTCAAGATTATTTCATTGGAAATGTTGTGAGTGGAATGCTTTTCTTGTTCAGCTGTTGTTTCTTTTGCTTCATGTAGCAATTGAAACCACTTTTAATTTAAATACACAACTTAAATAATGTACAATTAATTCTTATCTACTGTAAAACTAAGAACCTTCAACATTGGATCAAAAACATGGTTTTACCCTCTTCAACATTCTGTCTCTTTACAGTGGTACCATGAAATATTGAATGTTTCTATCTAAAGTTGAAAATGAAGATATTGACAATTTGAAATTCTTAAAGTTTGAATAATGTATATCTGCTTGCTAACATTTGTGCTTGTGGCATTTATATTTATGTTGTTCACTCTACAGACAATGAGTAAGAAATAAGCTAATTTTCTATAGGTTGTGTTCTTAAATATGAACATTCCTCTTGACATGAGTTCCATCTGTTCTACGAGGACACTCATGTGAGCTATAAATAAAAAAACATTCTCAATATAAGTTTCTCCTTCAATATCAGGAAGGAGGAAATTTCCTTCTAGTTCTCTTAAACTTTGGTTTAGAAGTAAAAAGGTATAAAAGGTATAAGTATAAAAAGGTAATAAAAAGTATACTTAATAATCATTGGTTGGTATCCTAACTCATTAATATTTTAGCCTAATTGCTGACATGTAACAGTCTCTTTTTACAGTGGTAGGAATTGTACCCACATGATGTTATATATGCTATCAGACATTTATAAAGAATCATATCCCATATCTGAATATAATTAAGGTTTTTACCATAGAATTTTTAGAAGTCTGCCTTTTGTTAAAAGTATCATTGTATACTTTTTGTATATATATGTATTACCATAACTTTTTGTTTTGTTTTGATAAGCAAATATTGACAACTCCTAACAAATAACATAATGTTCTGTAACTTGATTCCAAGCAAAACATTGATTGTTCATCTGCCTTTGGTTATATTATATAGTAACATAGATTTAGAGCTGAAAGAGAACTTTAGAAGTCACAGAGTCTAGTTCACTCATTTGGCAAATCTGAGGATTCAAACCATGAATTAAAACATTGTATATTACATTATGCTGCCTGATATCATCAGAACAAACATCCCAGTGGAAATTGGATTTGAATTGGCCTTGAAGAAGAAATAAAATGTAAATAAATAAAAAAGGAGAAAGACATTTCTTCTGTGGCAAACTACAGGTATGAGAGTATTAGAAATGAACCGGTAAGAAGGCAGGGCTAAGAAGGGTAACAAAGTTTGTTGGACTAGGAAAATTGTTTGGAGATTGACATTGTGTGGTACTAGAAAATATGATGGGAGATAGGACTAGAATATGTAGAGTTTTGAAAGTGAGGCAGACTTGATGTGGCATTCATACCACAGACATTCATTTTAGTTTCTTGAGAAGGGGAGAGGCATGCTACAGCAAGTTTAATCTGACAGTGGGATTAGATTGGGGGTGAGGATGATACCACATAGAAGGATTTTGTAATAGTCTGGGTATTGGATTAATTAGAAAGCTTGGATTTAGACAGTAGGGGGAAGAAAGAGATAGAAATCTTGATTTCTTTATATGATTGCAGATTTTAAGAATATTAAACATTTGGTTAGAAGGGAATTCGTTGGTAACTCTTGAAAATGCAGTCTTAATTAAATAGGGATTGGAGCCATATTGGAAAGATTTTATAAGAAAGTAGAAAGTCAACAACTTGGGAGGAAAATTAGGGAGAAAAATTGGTTAAATGTGAAAGAGGAATGTCTGGGTCTAGTGAATGTTTTTCAATTTGTTTTTAAAAGATTAGGTCTGAACATATTTGAAAACTGGTTGAGAGGAGCTTAATTAGAGATGCTTTAGAGAAAAGCTAAATATGGAAAAAAGGTACTTCTGGTGTTACAAAGAAGGAGATTTAGAACAAGAATGTCTTTTGTATTGATGAGAAAGAAAGATAACAAATAAGATCATTAGAAAATTATAGATGTTATAGAAGATGGGATTTGTAAAGGGACAACAGGAAGAAAGGAGATACCTTACTCCTTGATCCAGTGACACTGACTTGGATGTTGTACAAACAAGATGCTTCATCTTTTGGCTTCAGGCATTTGTCTGGCTATCTGCCATGACTTGCCATGCTCTCCCTTTTTAACTCAGTCTACTGGTGACCCTGACTTCCTTTAAGACCCACCTAAAATCCCATATTTTTGTTGTTTAGTCAGTTAATTGTGGCCAACTTTTCATGACCTCTTTTACGATTTTCTTGGCAGATAGACTAGAGAGGTTTGCCATTTCCTTCTCCAGTTCATTTTACAGATGAGGTATACAGGGTTAAGTAACTTCACTGGGGTCACAGAACTAGTAAATATCTCAGGTTAGATGGATATATAAGTCAAAAATGTACTGATAATAAATCACAACTACACAACCTCCATATTCAGTTATGAGATCCTATGTGGGATGGCGAATCACATTTTTAGAAGATGGGCCCTAGAGTAGCAAACATGAATGGTGTTTAATCGGGGTTTATGCAGCACACTTAGTGCTAAGGAGTGAAGATGCAGTTTCATATACATATTGCAGAATCCTAGATTCTCAGATGTACATGAATGTGTCCACTCTGGTTCATGGCCCCTTTAGGAGCTGTTCCTAAGTGTGGGTCATAGCTGAAGGGCTAGTCAATTCAACCATTGTTCTTGGCTCTTCTAATCCACCAGATGTTCCGCACCACATAGAGATTGGACTTTGAACTCCTCAGAATTTCCTTAGGTGAACCCTGGAACAAGGTTTCTCTCAATAGATCGCCTAGAATTATAACTGACTTTCTGATTATAGTTGGACTCTTTGTTTTGATGGTAGTTTAAAATCCTTAGTTGGTCAGAGATTGTTAAATATGGTGGTTTTTAAAGTCAAAATAAAGCAGTGAATCTGTATTTACATGTTAACCCCTTGCTCTAAAGCATAAACTCCTTAGATGCTATTAATACTAAATCCTTAGCCTTAAAGTTAGATAGCGCCTTCATCTTTTTTCCCCTCCTCCCCCTACCACATGTACACAAAATCCCTTCAAGGCTCCTTCTTCTGGACATGTTTTCTATCTTCTTTTGCCTCAGTTTTGCATAACTTCTGCCTGTCCTCAAGGCTTATTGCTATTCTTCATTCTCTTTATTAGGTCATATACATGTTGTAACAGAGGCCTTCTGGCAACTGTTATTTGATGTCTTTGTATTACTATAGTAAAAATGCTCAGTTCAACTAAAATATATATCATAAAATGTAATTCTGTTCTAATGATACTCTATAAGATATTGCAACTTCTTAGAAATGTGGCTCATCTTGATGTTTGTCTTGCAAATTACATTTATCCCAGTCCTTCTTATATGCATTCTTGATTGACTCTTGTGGTTCAGGCTTAAATAACCTTTTTTCTCCTTTCTCCATGACATTTTGTATTATGCATTATGAATTAGAGCATCCTGATGATTTTGTGTGATTATTCCATTGTTGAGTTAGAGTTAGTAAGGCCCACAGTAGCTACAGTAACTTGACTTCCTAGTTATTTTCCTGGAAAGATTATTTGTGTATTTCTATGACTTTCTGCTATATGCTTTAAGTCTTTGTGAAATCCTGAAGTTGTATTAATAGAATTTCAGAGATACAAAGTTATTCTTACAGATTATTTAGTTCACCTCCTTCAATTCACATGAAGCAATTCAGGTCCATATAGATTCTGACTTAACCGAGGTTGCAAAGATAATTAATGGCAAAATTAAAACTGATTCATATTTAAACTAATATTCCTCTACTGCATCATACTTTTTATAATCTTAACTTATGCAGAGCAATTCTTACAAGGTATAAAACAGACAAAAAAGCCAAATAGTTACAGTATCTGACAAGTCATTGGAGTCATAGACTTAACCAGTGGAAAGGAAATTCAGAAGTCATTTAGCCCATCCTATTCATTTTTCTTGAGGAGAGAGGTGATCTACACAGGACATCTCATTGATGTGGGCAGCTGTTAGACATCATCTTAAATAGTAGCACAAGAGGTTGAGTTCTCTCCATAGATAGTGTCAGAGGTAATTCATTATCCCTGGCTTTTTTGCTTCCAGGACAGTACTCTGCTGAGTACAGATGAGAAAACTGAGGCTTAAAGAGGTTAAAATAACTTGCCTTAGTAATAAATAAAATGGATTTTAGTTACTGATGCCATTCAGATGCTAGAAATAAAGGGGACATATTGTTGGTAAGCTCTTCTCTCCAAGTTTTCTTTTATACTTTTTTTTTAATGCACTTTATATACATTGTTGATGCCTCACAAAACTGAAGATGTGAAATACAGATATTACTATCCCTGTTTTATAGATCAAGGAATTGAAACTTAACAAGATTCACTTGCTTGGGAATGATCACCCAGGTAGTATCAGAGGTGGGATCCAAATCACTGATTCCAAATCTAACAGTAGTATGTTTTCTTCTTGAAGAGTGGATAGAACTAGGGAAGGCAGTTCTCTTGATTGCTCTTGATTATACCATTTTCCCCCAAAGAAACTAAAGCTTACCTGTTCCTTTTAATCAATCATCAAGCGTTTATTAAACATCTGCTCTATGGCAGACCATATGTGCTGAGAATATGAGGACCAAAAAAAACCAAACCAAAACCCTAAAGTAGATCTGGATCTTAAGAAGTCTACATTCTATTAAGGGAAACTACAAATAAATACAAAATATGTACAAATTAAATAAAAGATAATTTTAGAGCGAGGGAAGCACTCTCAGTTGTATAATAAGAAAAAAATGCCATGAAAGAGATGACACTTCAGCTGAGTCTTCAGGGAGGCTAAGGATTCTAATGGAAGGGAAATGAGAAAGGTACATTCTAGGCAATGGATGATCCTGGGCAAAGGCAGAGAAAAGTCTGGAAAGCTATGTTGGAGCCAAATTATTAAGGACTTTAAATGATATAAAGAGAAGTTTTTATTTGATCCCAGAGGCAATAGGAAGACACTAGACCTCTTTAACAGTGACATTTCTATGGATAGACCTGACAGCTGTGTAGTTCTCCATAGAAATTAGAGGTTTTTGGTCTGTTACAGTGGTCCGGGATATGGACCAGGTATTTTATCAAATGAGATAATATTTGTAAAACACTTATCACACCAATATAGAGTGCCTAGCATATAGTACAGGCTGTACAGGTGGGTATTTCTTTCTTAGTAATACAGTAATAGCTTAAACTAAGGAGGTGGCCATGTGACTGGAGAGAAGGAGATGGATGTGAGAGGTATTAGAAAACCAGAATCAGCAAGAACTGACTACTGATTAGGTAGGTAAAAGGGTGAAGAAGAACTAAGACACAAGAATGATTCCACAGTTGTGAGCTTCAGTGATAGAAGGACATCCTCATCAGAAACATGTATATACACACAGAGAGAGCTAATAATGAATTGAAGAGGCTCTGGGGTTGCATCAGCAAGAAACCACAGACACTGTAAGAAATGACCCAACAGGGCTGGCTTGACAATAATGATCAAAAGATGAGTGATTACATAATCAGAGTTGAAAAAGACCTCAGAGACCATCTAATTCAAATCCATACCAGAACCAGAATCTAATTCCACATCTACTTGATAAGTGTTTATAATGCCATTGTATCAGAGAAAAAAATTTTCTAAGATCACTCAAGGTGACTCCAATCAACCTTGATTATAGGCAGGGCAGGAATCCTTTTAATGTGTCACCAACAATTTATTGCATCTTATAATTAATACAATTTAATGTTTCTTTCAACATGATGGCTAAGAATCTAAAAGGCAGAAAGACAGCAATATGATTTCAGAATCCATCTTTGAAGTGTTAGTTATAATTCAAAACCTTAAAAAGTAGAAAAGTCCTTAGATGTTATCATATGCCTCCTGAAACTTTAGAGCAAGAAGGTTTGGATATCTGTTTCCTCATCTATAAAAAAAGGGTTAGACTAAATTATTTCTGCCATTCCTTATAATTTTAATATTATTGTATCGGATTGCCTGTCATCTAGGGGAGTGAGTAGAGGGAGGGAGAGGAAAATTTGGAAAAATGAATACAAGAGATAATGTTGTAAAAAAAAAAAATTACTCATGCATATGTATGTCAAAAATTATGATTATAAAAATTAATTTAAAAAGAAGGAAAAATAATAATTTTAATATTATGTAATACTGGGAGATTCCCCCAAATTAGAATGGGAAACCCGTAAGATCAGTAGTTGTATTGAAGTAAAATGGGATGAGGAAGGCGGTGTGGTGAAAGAGGATGGAATTTTATCCTTAAGATCTCTTTGAGCCCCACTTGATGTGATTTACCTGGCTTATATTATATTGCTTTTTTAACTTAAATCATTTATAAATTTGCGTTGTTATATTAGGAACAGGGATATAGTGAACTATCTACAGATCTGGATGTCTCCAAGCTGAATCTGATAGCACTGCTAAGGAATGTTATTGAGGGAAGTCTTGCTTTTATATGAGTTGGATCTCTGAAGTTCCTTCCATCTTAGAATCTGTGATTGACTGAGTGCCTGGGAAGTTTTCTTAACTGTATGAAATAATAGAAATCTATAAGATTTTAAAAGAGGCCCTATTATTATTCACTTTATAAAGGAACATTGTAAAACTGTCAAAGTCACATCATTGCTCTACCCTCTTTTGTTGATATTCATGGGTTAGTTTTGTTATCTGTGTACATTGAAATCATTGTGGATTTAAGCTATAACTGGATCAAATGAACATAATACTTGATAGTGTGACATTTGCTGCCACTTAATAGTTTTGAATTTGTAAAGTTTATTGTATAAGGAACTATTTATTTTCTCCTTGGCCAAATGCTTAAAAGTTTGGTAAGGTGGTTGTCAAGCAAAGACAATGCCTTGGCTAAGAAAGGTTTTTGATAAATACGATTAAATGAATCTCAGATTATAATATATAGTTCTCTTTTTGTTTAAAAAATAGAACTGCCTTTTGAATTAATTAATATATGACATCTCATATCCAAATCTATCATTGTTCATTAGTGTCGGGACAAATCCATAAAATACCTTTGTCATTTCCAACTTTGTCCAGTAGCCTGACCATTGGCTCATCCCATAAGTTTTCAGCCCTGTGGTTAAGGGTTTATTATATCTTATAGAGTCCAAAATATCAGTTGAACATCTTTGCTATATGACCTTGCTATTATATCTGCATGCTATTTGACTTTCTATAGTATTCATTTGTCAGATATTTTCTCCACCACATCTTCATGGAATAGATAATAGCTTCCATTGATATTTGAGACTGTGATCATACAGTGTTTAAAAAAGGTTTTTATAAATCGTTGTGAATATCTTCAAGCTCATTTTCTTGCCAGGTATATCAGTTCTTTAATAGCTAGAGAATAAAGCTTAGTTTTATGATTGAGGTGCTTAGCAGTCATCCTTCCAAAATGATAACTATTGTAAGTGGCAGGGTTATGTGTAGACCTTATTGAATTAGTAGAGAAAACTCAAGTATCTAAATTCATAGGATTTTTAGATTTGGAGTTGGAAGAGTGCTAGGGTCATTTATTGTAACCTTCTTACTCTATAGCCCAGAGATGTTAAGTGACTGTGTCCAGATATCATATGGGAAGTGAATAGCAGAGGTTACATTTTTCACCCAAGTTAATCAGTTCCTCTGGAGTTTATAATCCAGAATTTTAAAAGTAGTGATTGATTCTGCTACTGTATTTAAACTTTCTTCCTTGAACATTTTATTGTGCTTAATATGTAAAGGTCTTATATTCAGTGTTGTGGATTCATTGATAAAATATAATTCTAAATTGTAAAGGAATTTGCAAGTTGTAAAAACAAAAAAGTTCTCCCCAAAATATAAATATTGAGGAATGTGAAAGAACAGTTTACATATCTCACTATGTTCTTATATATGTTAGTATAGCAAAGTCTAATTTTTGTTTTGTTTTTTGAGCATTTGCTATTTATAGCTAAAGTAGGCAAAATTTTAAAATGAATATTCTTCCTTACTTGATTTGTAAATTCTTATTGTGTTAAATATGATCTTGTTTGTTGATGAAGAAATGATCCAGAACACATAACTTGTTTTGTTAAAATAAAAATTCAACTTCTTGTTTTTTGGTTGTTTTTCTACTAATACATTGTGCTAAAAATATACTCCAGATATCTATGATTGATCCATTAGATTGAAAATTGTTTGCCTCCCAAAGATTTTTGTAGACATCAGATTGTTAATTTTGATTTTCTGAAGTTTTAAAATTAATTTAAAAGGTGTCAGATTAAATCATTGTTTTAATGTTCAGTGTATACTTTATAAAAATGAAATGTCTATCTTTAAATTGTTGTGAATGAATACTGAGATTACATTTTGTGTAATTTTTGTTGAAAAAAATAATCATTTTAGTCTTTCATTTCTTGACTGATAATTTAATCCTAAATCTGCTCCATATTAACTATGATCAATCTTGTTGGAATTGAATATTTTATTGAAAATATTATGTTGCAGACCAAATCTAATTATGTAGGATGTAATAAAGTCCTTAGAAGCACATATATAGAATAACTGCTAGAGGCTCCTTCCTCCTTTCCCTCCCTTTCTCTCTCCCTCCCTCCCTCTCTCCCTCCTTTTCCCTCCCTTCCTTCTATTGGATACAATTCAATTGGGGTTAAGTGATTTGCCCAGAGTCACACAGTTAGGGAAGTGTTAAGTATCTGAGACCAGATTTGAACTCAGGTGCTCCTGACTTCAGGACTGCTACTCTATCCACTGCACCCCCTAGTTGCTATTCCCAAAAGTTTTTCTAGAATTTTATGCAAATGATTCTTTAAAGTATGTATACAGAAAGCTGTGCTGCAGAAACAGCAAAGTGCTATGGTTTAAAAAGCTATGTTAACAGATGCCCCCATTGAAGCTAATGTTTTCCATTAGCAGCATGGAATCAAAAGCGTTTTTAGTAGTTGAGAAGCATGCTTCCAAAGTTTGGCCTGTCAAAGGAGAGTCATAAAGGACAGTTAGAGTCTCCTGGACTCCTAGAGTAACTACATGAACTTAAGCTCCAGTCAGAGTGGAAAGTTTGTATTATAATGTAATAAGAATATCTTATTATTTTGTTGTCTTCTAAGCCCTTTCCCTAATCATTATCAAGGTTTTCCTGAAAATATCTAGAAAGTAATTGAAAGGTAGTAAACAGTATAGACTTGGTCAAATCATTTAGTCTTTTTTGGCCTCAGTTTCCTCATCTGTAAAATGAAAGGGATTAGAATAGATGCCCAAGATCTTCTTATTCTGTTGATCTTATGACCTGAAGTTATAGCTTTGAAAACTGGCTTCTGACAGAGAACAAAGTATATGTCAAAGGAAACCTTGAAAGAATGTTTTGGGCAAGAGATTTGTTGAATTGATTAAGATGGATTAAAATTGAATTTTAAGTTAGGAGAAAGGAAAAAGTCTATATGAAACTATAAAAACTGAGACTTAAAACAGTAGTATCAGAATAAAAAAGAAATAGAGGGCTTTATTCTATATATAAGGATCACTTTGGGCCCTGTAATGACTTAATTTTGAAATGCAGTATCCTGTAAATAAATAAATAAATAAAGCATAGTATGAATTATATTTTATTGTATTTTTATGCATTTTATTAAATATTTCTTAATTGCATTTCAGTCTGGTTTAGCTTGCACTCCAGAATGTTGTGGGTCAAATGACACCATTAGGACTCATCTTTAACACCTCAGCTCTAAAGAACAAAATACACACACACACACACACACACACACACACACACACATCATACAAAGACAAAGCAGAATGAGAAATGCTATTCTCAGATGAAAACAGTATGGCAGCTGTTGGTAAGGGGAAATGCCTTTAGAGGAAGCTATCTATTATTACAAGGTATGCAGCAGTATAAGAAGATAAATTACAATCTTTCTCTTCCACTATTATTAGAAGCTGGTTGTTTTTTTCACTTACTCTATCAAAATCTCACAATTTTAAATCGTTTAGCTTTACACTTAAGAGACTATTTTTGTTGGACCTGATTCCTTAGGCCATATTTGTTGTATAATATGGATATCCATTAGTGTTTAGCTTCATTCCTAGAAAGTGTTTGTAAACTAAATTTATGTATTTTTTTTATATATATATATATATATATATATATATATATATATATATATATATATATATATATATATATATATATATATATATATATATAAAAGAGTTCTGTGTTATTTTCTAAAAAGCCATTGTTCCACCTTCCCATTAGATCTATTTTGTTTTAACAGATTTTCCTGAATCTGATTATTTTAAGCCTATAGATTATTATGGCTTTCTTATATTCTTCCTATCCTGAAGTCCTGGGAAAAGATTGCTTTTAGATTTTTGGTTTTGATTAAATAAAAAGGATAAGCATTATTCATTTATCTAGGCATCATATGACTATTAAAAAGGGTCCACCTTGATGTAGCCTCAGGTAATTTTTCCAGCCTCTGTAATACATTTTCCCCTTCATAAATCCTGTGCTTCAACTGAACAGCTTTTCCAAGCACACATTTTATTTCTCCTCCTTTATACATTTATTCACTGTCCTTATACTTTAAAATACCTTTCTTCTTCCACTCCATCTGTTCAATATTTATCTTTGAGTAAAGTGAAAGCTTAGTTACCATCTTGATGAAATTTTTTCGTGCTTCTGTCTAACAAGATAATTTTCCTCCCCTGAATTAATTATCCTGGCACTCTGAACTTCCTGCCTTTTTACCTTTTATTTTATGGACACGCCTGTTTCTCTTCTGGATAGCAAGTTCCTAGAGTCAGAGCCTATCCCTTTGATTGTTCTTTATTGTTTGTGTATGTGTTTATTTTTTACAGACCTCTTCCATAGTATATAGAAAAATTTCATCTTTATACATTCCGGGAACCAATTTTTTTTTTTTTTTTTTTAAATAATGCTGAAGGAATTTCTCATTTGTGAGGTTGCAAGGAGACAGACTTCTTAAAATTCAGATACTGATGAAAATGACTTTTAAAAAATAATAAAGAATGGTTTAAAAATGGCTTTCCTAAATAGTTGAGTCTCCATGTGAGTTATAGTGGCAGAAAGAAATTATGTGAACTTTATAGAGAAATTAAATCAACATTTAGGGGGCAGCTAGGTGGCGCAGTGGATAGAGTACCAGCCTTGAATTCAGGAAGACCCGAGTTCAAATGTGGTCTCAGACACTTAACACTTCCTAGCTGTGTGACCCTGGGCAAGTCACTTAACCCCCGCGGGGGGGGGGGGGATATCAACATTTAGATTTACTGATTGAGGCTTTCTGAGATTGGTCTTTTTAGGTTGGTTAGATCAGGAATATTTCTATGAGTGGAACTCCTTGGTCTTTGAGGAAGAGGAGAGAACTTTGGACATAAAGCAAAAGAGTGAATATAGAGGCCAGCAAAGAAGAACTGAGTAACATAAGAATTTTAGACTAAAGGTGCAAACTAGGAAACCTGAAGTAAAAGTCCCTGAAGATCCTGAATAATGAGTTAATCTGTATCTCGGTAACATAGGTAGTAATAAGAATGACTGGGAATGGATGAAACGAGACTGAAAATAACATCCTAAGGAAGGCAAAACATGCCTTCAAAATGGAGGTTTTGCATGATTCTCAGGATTGGAATACTAGAAAGCTTTTAGAAGCAAAAAGTGTGTGTGTGTGTGTGTGTGTGTGTGTGTGTGTGTGTGTGTAAAGATTATTCTATAACATTTAGGTGAAGATTTTATATAACCAAGTATATAAGCTGCATTAACAACAGTGCTAATTCCTTGATAGGAATTGTAGGTTTGTTATTTTCTCATTGAAATGTTTCTACTACATCATCACTTATATATGTCAGTCTGATTAATAAAGAACCAGGAACCCTTCATTCTGCTGACTGTACCCTATATTTGCTAAATGATCGTGTCCAAGGCATTTGGCATTTTCTTGTTTTATGCTTTTCTCTAAATGGAGAACAGTATCTCATGAGCCAGTTAAAAATTAATACCTCCAACATAATTTGTGATTTTATATATAATTTCTAACAGTTTTACTAGCTACTTTACTGTCATTATTCTGGTTTTACCTTGATGTGTCAAGATTTTTTTCAGTATGTGAATTAAATCATTTGTGAGTATTTGCAGGCAATCCCAATTTAAAGACACAGGCTTCCAACAATCCATGAGAATAGTCAATTTTTTACCTTGTGCCCCTCCTACCACATGCCCTCTCCTACTGAACTCTGGCAGTGACTGACTGTACTATTATTCTGGAATCAGATTTAAAGTTGAAAAAGGACCTCTGAAATCATTAAGTCCATCCTTATTTCACCTCCCTCCCCCTCCATTTTAAATATCACTAAGACCGATACAGATGTGTGTTACCTTTGGAAAATCACTTAATGTCTCTGGGCCTTTCCTTGTTTTACAAATGAGAGGTATGACCTAGATAACTTTTGAAGTTCTTTGTAGCTTTAGCTTTAGAATCCTGTTGTCCTTTGGCAGATCCTTTACTACAGAGCTAGAATTTCACATCAGATTCCCAGACTCCAAATCCATAACTCTTTCCATGGTACCATATTACCACTCAAACAGGTCTTTATATTGTGTTGAAATGTTATTTAAACCTTGTATTTTTAAAAAAAATTTTTTGTGTGTGTCTCATTTTCTTAACTAGATTGTAAGCTCTATAAGAGCAGAAACCTTGTATCACATGTATTCTTACTCCCCTAACTCCGAGCACTTTGTTTGCATGGGGACATTTATACGGTAGTTACTCATTAAATATTGTCTTGATTCATTTTGTTCAGTCTTACCATGCTACTTTCCAGACTCCAAATTGGAATCATTTATTTGTTTGCATGATACCTAAGAATTAAAAAAAAACCATTAGAACTTGGGAATGGATAAATGGTATTAGAAAATATTTTATTTCAGCATCCATGATATTAGAAATTCTGAGGTGTTAAGCAGAAAATTTGTTAGCTGAACTTTTTTCTATCTTATGCCTTGTTACCTTTAATAAGGAAAGTTCAAAATGCTTTACATGTTTTATTTATCCTCACAACATTCCTGATTGTAAATAGAAAAGGAGCACAAAATTAAACTCTCTCTCTCTCTCTCTCTCTCTCTCTCTCTCTCTCTCTATGTCTATATATATACACACATATATATATGTATATATAGTATAACACAAAATAACAAAATAATTGAGAAAATCTCAATCAATTGCTCTCTGAGAGAGAAAAATTGATTTTCATATACCTATTTGAAGATCTGAGGAACCCAAGTGATTGAATCAAGTGAGTAAACTTTCCTTCTTTGGCATTAGGGAAAGTGTCTTAACTCTTGGGTTATTAGCAATTTATTATAAATATTTACTATAACTACTTTAAAAGTGCATTCTGAACTATTATATGACTTTATTCTTATGACAATCCATTAGGAGAAAAATAGAGGTCATATCTCTTAAGCATTTTAATGGATCTATGGAGGACATTTCCTCTATCAGTATAGAACTTCTTACATGTGATTCTTTTCTTATCTTCCCATAAGTCCTTCAAAGAGGACCAGCTAATATGATGGAAACCTTCCAAGGATCTTTTGATAGTAATAAAATAGCCAGGCCATGTCTTTTATACATTGTTCTTTCTAGATGAGTAACCCATTTCATTTTCCAGTTTTACTATTTGTGAATGATATATCCTTGCACATAAATTAGAAATAAGAAACTTTTGTGAGGAGTCCAATCCTGGAAAATTCTGAGAGACTTTTTTTCTCTGAATCTTTTTGACATTTGTATGCAGATGGAACATATAGATTGTCTGTCTTTAATTATGATCTTGAACAGGCCCCCTTCTTTTTTCATCATATTTCTTTATTATCCTTTATTTTACTTCTTTTGCGTGATTCTTTCCTGATATGTTTTATTACCATTTGGGTGCCTGTAACTGTCTTTTTTGACTCATCAACTCATCAACCCTTCCTTAGTGAACTCCTAGGGCATTTCTTTGTATAATATAGATTTTTATAACTTTTCTAAGAAATCTTCATTGCTAGATAATTTCATTTGTCATATTTTAAAAACAAGAATCTTAATTTAGTTTTACTAAGTAAAGCTTACTTTAAAGGGAAGATGTTACAATTATATTAATGCACAATGCCATGGCCACCAACATAATTTGTAATTAAGCCTGTATTAGGATTTTGACCCATTAAAGGAATCTTGGTAACTGGATTATGCTGGTGGGGAAATCCTTTTCTGATAATTATTAAGCTCATTTTGTTCTTTTGCTCAAATACTCCCTGTGGTACTCAGGTAGTCCCTAGGCTTCTTACATGCTCTGTGTCTCCAGCTGGTTATCTCAAGTTACTCAGTTTGTTTGTTTTTTTATTCTTCTGTTTCTTGCCTCCTTCCAAACTTGGGCCTCACAAGCTCTTTGACCCATTAAAAATAAGTTTGCTCTCCACAAAATGCAAATATAATACATGGGTAGTATTGTAAATGGATTAGTATGTTTTTAGATTAATTACAAATAGTTATACATAAGTATGTGTATAAAATAGTAAGTTTTAGAAAACCTAAGGTTTTTTAAAATAAATACTTAAAATCAAATAAAAGTATCAGTAATGATTCATAATCAATTTTAGAGATCCAGAGATTATTTAAAACCTATAATCATTGTATCTGTGTCTGCTTTCAAAAGTGGAGTGGTCTTATCCTTTGTATTTTATCCCATTTATTATTATTGTTGTTCAAAAGACACACAATTGGACTATGGATACTGTAACTCTTACCAACTAGTTGGACTATGTGGATTTGAAAAACTAATTCATACTTTTTTAGGAAATACTGTTTCCTTTTTTAGGTTCTATAATGGAAGGTTTCATCTTGGTAGTAAATTATCATACATTTGATGGTAAATTAAAATATGTTCAGAAGACACTGGCGTTGTGAGCAGATTAAATAGCACTACTTTGTATGATTGGTAAAGCCATTTGAAGTTAGTAGTTAGTTTTCTGTTTGATATTATTCTAAAAGATCTCTTTGACCTGATTCCCTTCATTCTTGAAATTAAAGGAAACACCTGTCTTTTCCAGTAGAATGTAAGCTCTTTGAGAGCAGGGGATTTGCAGAGTTTGAGTTGTTTTGTTTTGTTTTTTGTTTTTGTTTGTTTGTTGTTTTCTGTTTTCCTGGTTTTTTTTTGTTTGTTTGTTTGTTTGTTTGTTTGTTTTTTCAGTTTTTGGTATTTGTATCCCCAGTGCTTACCACAGTGCCTGGCACAGACTGAAGGCATTAAAGATGTTTGTTGAATTGAATTTTTTCAAATTCAATAGCCCATTGCTACTTTCTCCCTCTGAAATGCATCTCCAGTTTTACAATTAGAAGAATTTGTGATTGCTTTCTTTTCTATTAATTGATGTGTTTTTTGATGTTGTTGTTGTTCTTAGATCATTCTTGGCTTTTCATTTTAATGAGCTCAGAAATAAGCCTATATGTTCAGCTTTGTACTCTTTTGTCCTTTGTTAGAAAAGAACAGCTCAGCAGCCTGAACACCTCACAGACTGAACCTTCATCTTGTTGTTACAAAATTGTGTTCTAAAATACAGATGACAAAAGGATAAAATTTTGGAGAAGTTACACAAGGGAATTCAATTTCCTGCCCTTTAAAGGGTTATTTTCCCCCTTTCATTTCAATGACTGAGCTCTTAATTGCTTAAAATCCCAACCTATTTTATCCTGTGAGAAGGCAACCCATAGTAAGTGCTTAATACCAAAAAATACAAAAATAAAAATAAAAATCCCCGCCCACCAAAGAAGGACATATGTTTCTAACTTCAGCTTTTTATTTTTTTTTTTTATCTTTCATTTTTTGTTGGTAAATCTCCCAGACAACAACAGTTCTGTAGAGAGTTTAAATATGAAGGAATGGCAGGACGGGCTAAGGGCACTTCTACCCAACATTAACATCAACTTTGGTGGACTGCCCAATGCTTCTTCCCCCTCCAACGCCAACCACAGTGCACCAACGTCCAACACTGCCCCCACGGACAGCCTGAATTGGGACAGCCCTGGCAGCTGGATGGACCCCGCCATCATCACAGGTAACTCTCTTGCTCCTTCAGCTCCACTGACTACCATCATGTTGGTATTTAGCACAAGTTAAATCAGCAGCTGAAAGCTTGAGTCATTATGCAGTGGTTTCTTCAAAATAGTCTTCATTTCACAAAGCTGTAAGCGCCGGGCGGCCTTGTGCAATCTCTAGGTGTGTGCGTACTTGACTTATTAGGGCTTTCTCTGTGTACCTAATACTTTTCATAAAGCAAAGTGCCTAATACACTTCTATAGGTCCAAGTAGGTATTACTTCTGAAAACATGTGTGTAAAATTAAGGTCCTAAGGCACCAAATGGGCTGACTTGTATATTTTAAAAGGGACATACTCCACTTGTTTATAAAGCTCTCTTTTATAAGGCTATTCTATTTACTTCTCTATCCCTATTAGAGAGGGGAAAGTGCTATTGAGAAATGTCTCCATAGAATTGCTGGAAATCAGTTTTGTACTTCTGTCTTTACTGAAGATCAGGGACTAGGCCCCTGTTTTTGGAGGGGAAGGCATGGGCTTTTTAAGATATGGGTATCCTCAAAAAAGCCTTGGTCATGGGTGAAGGGGAGGCAAAAGGTTTCAAAGTTGTTTGGGGAAGGCAAGTATGGTTTAATATGGGTGTATGTATTTGTACAAACTAATCATGTTTTCTGCTTGTTGAGTTAATTTCATTTTCTGTATAAATTCAACAATTTTTCCCCTTTTTCTTTTCTTGTCAGGTATCCCAGCATCAACAGGAAATAATTTAGACTCTCTTCAAGATGACAATCCTCCACACTGGCTAAAATCCCTTCAGGCCCTCACAGAGATGGACGGCCCCAGTGCTGCTCCATCACAAACCCATCACAGTAACCCCTTCAGCACACAGATCCCTCTGCACAGAGCCAGCTGGAATCCTTATTCTCCCCCTTCAAATCCCACCAGTTTCCATTCCCCACCCCCAGGCTTTCAGACCGCCTTCAGACCACCCAGCAAAACCCCGACAGATTTACTACAGAGTTCTGCACTGGACCGCCATTAGGGAAGGAGGAAAAAAAAACCATTAGAAATGCAGGAATTGCCCCGCCCTGTCTCCTCCCTCTCAACTTACCCACAGTACCCTTCTCATAACTTTCTTTCTGAAGAATACAGTTCCTGATCAACTCTTTTTTCCCTTTCTTCCCACCCCCAGATGCAATGCGATCACAGGGTCATTACCATTTTTTTTTTTTTTTTCTTTTAAACCAAAAGAGTTTTTGCTGATCCGGTGTTCAACCAACACTGTTGATTATTTCCTAAAATGCCTTTTAAAGAGGAGAAAGAGAGAAAGTCAGAGAGAGAGAGAGAGAGAGAGAGAGAGAGAGAGAGAGAGAGATTGATTTTGAATGAAATTAAAGGGCAGTCTTGATGCTTAGAAAATTACTGTTTGTCTTTTGCACATAATGATGACATTTTCTGCATTGCAGAAAATGACGATTAATCTGTAGAAGGTCATTTAAATGAGTAAATGCAGAATCAACTGCAGTTTCAAAACCAAATTAATTTAAATGAGATTGCTGAATATATGGGGGGAACAGTGGTCTAGGTATCCATCTTATATTCAGCATATCACTATGCAGGGAAAATGCTTCTTTTATTTTAATCTTTTTTTTTTTTTTTTTTTTTTTTTCTTTTTGGTAAGTTGTCAGGGGGGACTTAATTGTATCTTTAAGCAAGAGAGTTGACATGGAAGTTGACGGAAAGACAAATTGATCTGTAGAAGTAACTGGCCTGTTGCTAAAGAATTCATAAAGAAGGGGGAAATGAGATTTAAACAATTTTGGCTTTAGATTTAAAGTTTTAAAAAGTTGGTTTTTTTTTTTTTAAGTATTCGATTTAATACCTAACATATAAACAATATAATTATAAGCAGCCGAAATACAAATGATATTTTTGTAGTCTTTCTGTCTCCTCTATCAGTCTCTCTCTCTCTTTCTCTTTCTCTCTCTCTCTCTCTCTCTCTCTCTCTCTCTCTCTCTCTCTCCCTCTCCCTCTCCCTCTCCCTCTCCCTCTCCCTCCTTCCCTCCCTCCCTCCCTCCCCCCATCTCTCTCTCTCTCTCCCTCTCTCTCTCTCCCCCTCTTCCTCTCCCTCTCTCTCCCCCTCTTTCTCTCCCTCTCTCTCCCTCTCTCTCTTTCTCTTTCTGTCTCTTTCTCTCTTTTTCATTCTTTAATTCTTTCAGTCTTTTTTTTTTTTAAAGTTAAATTCACCTGACTAGGGCACTCTGGGATAGCACTGCATTGGGGCCATATGATCACCATCAGGAGCGAAACCTTTGACCTCCTCTGCCTGCAGCTTTTACTTAACCCTGTAGTTTCTGGACATTTGTGCAGTATTGAAAAGACAGGAAAAAAGAAACATAAACATGGTTATAACCTGACGCTAAAACTAAAAACAAGGAAATGTACCTCTTTCTTCAGAATTAAAACTAAAATCTTAAATAAAACACAAAACTTGATGACCTTTGTTTTTTTTTTTTTCCATTTTTATTTATATTTAATGTATGGGTTTTAAACAATTGTGATGATCAGTCAGTGTTGATTTATATTTCCATTTGTTATAATGGGAATTAAATCTTCTGCATGTAAAGAAATTATGAGATCAAGAAATAAAAGAAGACCATTTAGGCCGGGGCTCAGTTCTTGTTATCCCCTTTCCTCTTGGAAATCAGCATATCTGACCATCAAGATCTTCAGCAACTTTAAGCAGAAATCATCTGTCCTCACTACTGAGGTCTTGTAAAGAACGCTCAAATTCCAAATCTTTCTTAACTCACAGTGTTTGGTGGGACAAATAATGTCATACCATTGAACAAAATGATATTAGACAGAGCTCAGGTTTTCCTGATACCAGGAAGAAATCTGCCTGGTTTCTGTCTAGCCATGGATTAGCTAAAGAAATTCAGATCTCTCACTATTGCACTTTCAGCCTTTGTGCTCCATTAAAAAGAATATTTACAGTTTGGATATCAGATGCACAGATCTTCAAAATCGTAGCTCCATCCTGTAATACATTAGAGGATGGAATTGACCACTTCTTGGTTTTCTTTTATATTTGTACTGTACTTATAAAAATGTTTAATCTTGCCCTTAAGAGTATTCTAAGACATGGAGTTTGACTATGGAAACTATTAATCCGGATTAAAACTTTGTCATCATAGATTTGCATTGGTTCAGTGAAAAAGTTGATACAGTTGTGAACTTGTTTACTTTGTTTTTAAACCAACACAAAACTATATTGGAATTGGATACTTGTAAAATGTATTCATGCTGTTAAGGGGTCAATTGGGCCTTGGGTAAATCAGTGAAATTGTCGCCTCTTTCTGTAAAATGAGTTAGACCTACCTCTCTGTGATATTATTAAGATTTAAGAAACTAACACTTGAAAAGACAGAACTGCTAAATGTGCTGCCACATGTTTTTTGGGCTTCCAGAAAACAGGCTTTCAGGACCAATGTTTGTTTTGACACTGAAAACTATGATGCATTTAAGATGAACAAGCTTTCAGAAGTCCAATTCAGGGCATCCCATATGGTATGATGCTAGTCAGATTTCTCTCCTAATTCAGATGAAGTACCTTTGGTTATCCAAGTGAGAGCTGAGTTCATTGGTACAAAGATTTAAATATTGAATCACTGAAGCCATTTGTCTGTTTCCTCATATATATTTTACCCAGTTCCAGTGGCAATAAGTAAAGAGTGTTTTTTGGTTTTTTTCACCCAAAGGAAAGTTAAGAGAAATTTTCATCAAAGGGATAACTCTGGAAAGTTTTGTCAATACTTCTTAAGAAAATGGGTGTGATTCAAAGTAGCTCTTGTATGTATCTGTGATTTAATCATTCATCCACTGATGTAGATGGCCAATATAACTTTGTAGGAGGTTGCCTGGGGGTTTGAGAGAAGTAATTTGCCCCCATCATGCAGCTTGTGGCAAAGGCATGTGGAGGACTGAAACCCAGGTCATCTCTACATCATGACTTCTAGAAACGACTCTTTGAGATGATTATTTCTGGCAATCAATAGTGATCTACATCATTTGGAATTTTGTTTTTAAGAACTATGAGGAAAATCATTGTCCTAAATATCCAGGACAATACTAATGATAACTAGGCCTTGACCTTTTTTTGAATTTTAGGTCCAGAGGTGAATATTTTCACAAAATCTGTATTGGTAAATGGTTTATTAGCAAGTATATGTTTGTACTCTTTTAACCCTTTCTACCTCCTACAGCTTCCTTTACCAATAATCTATAAAGGGAAGCAGGTGCATGATGAATAGAGATTTTTGTGGGCTGAATACTTTTAAAAACTATTTCCAAGACTTAGCTAATAGATGCTCAAATTATAGACATTTTAAAAGAAACAACTAGCTACTTATTAATTTTGTTCAAATAAAAATCGATACCATGTTTTTAAAAATTCTTTGTATATCTGGTCCTATAGTGTGTCTTTTCTATCTTGAATTTTTCAGTATCACTAACATCTGCTTTTAATTATTCTCCACAATACAAGGTAGATGAAGAAATTGATTGGGAATGATTGAATAGTAGAGTTTTGTTCGTTGATCTTTCAACTCCATAGCTTCTCCATAAGATTTTTATTATTTGTACTGGCTGTCTGCTCCCCCCCCCCTTTTTTTTTTTTTTTTTTTTTTGTACCACCTGCTTTCTGGTTTCTTTTCATACAGTCATCTTAAGGTAAGTGGGAAACATAAACTTATTTCTTAAGCATTTCTAACTAAAAAGTGATGGAGACTAAGAATAAGATGGTTTCTTTTCTTTTCTTTTTTTTTTTTTTAACCCCAAATCATTCCATGAACTAAAGGGGGAGAGGGGAATACATTTTCTGACCATCCTTACTGTAGTTTACTGAATAGGTTTCATATTGATATAGATGTCCCAAAAAGCTTGGGCTTTTTTTGTTTGTTTTCCTAATTTCTTTTTCTTTCACATGACCACATTGAGGCTTAACTGTGTAAAAAGGGTTAAGTTTGAAATGGAGCTTTTAAGTCATAGAATAGGCAGATTAATTCTGTGTTTCTTTGCTGCTTCTATCCCAAAGAATGGCAGCTTCATTTTGGCTTGTATAATACCAAATGCTATCTGAAAACAATATGTACTCGTTAATGTTTTTTGGATTTTTCTTAGCTAATATTCACTGGATACATATTATTTTCAGCAGATTGTAGTGGGATTATAGAATGCCAAGGGAAATAGATTTGGTTTTTGCCTGCAAATCAATTCAGTTAATAGTTTGTATTATAAAGACTCTTGAAGGTTTGCAAAGTATTATGCATGTATTATTGAATGATCCAAAGGAAGACAGAATATGGGAGAAGTACTTAACACAAAAGAGAAAGCATAGTTGTAACTAAGCACATTAAAGGATTTTTCAAGATTTCCCACCTGCATGTGAAAAATGGCTATCCCAAACTTTAACATTATTTCTTTGATCAGTGCATATAAATGATGGGGGTTGGAGGAAAGAGCTGTTAGAGAAATGAGAAAGATCATATGCCTTTGTAATATCACAAAGCAAAGTTGTGTTTTTGCACTGTTATCTACCTTTCAGCAATATTTGTTGCCTCTAAAGATTAATTTTGATGTATACTCTGAATTTATGATTGATAGCATTTACATTTTTTTTTCTTTTATTGTGAATTAAGCTACAAATGAACATTTTTAATGTAAAAGGAACCAAACAACTGCTATTTAGGAAACTGAACTATTATATATGGTTTTTTAAGTGAATGTTAAATTTAACATGATAATAACAAGCATGCCCCAATTTTGAACCCCTTCTGAACTTTGATGTATTTTTAAAATGTTGCATTGACTCTTCTGAAATATCATCATCACTAGCAATCTACACTCTCCTCTTCACCTCTCTTTCCAACAGAAGTCCTTCTTCCCATAATGTCTTCATTCTCTTACTCTGATAAAAGCAAAATATCGCTGGAAGTTTTGGTCATTTTGATGCATAAGAATAATTCACCTTGATTTTTAGGTCCCTTAAGGTAGCACTTAAATGTTCCATTCAATAATATAGAAGTACTGACTTGCCTTTAAAAGGAATAGATACTTTTATATATATATATATATATATATATATATATATATATATATATATATATATATATATATATATATATATATGTAATTAGTAATGTTTACTCATCATCCTTAAAGGCAAACCAAGCATTCAGTTGACTAAAGCTTTATTTAGTCCTAATTTTGAAAAGCAGAGAGAACATCTGTAGAAAATGTTCAGAGTTCTGAGTAGCGTATAAACAAATGCATTAAACCTTGTTGCTGTCATGAAAACTATCAAGATCTGGATACCATATTTAGTTTCCTTGCAACATCTGCCCAGGCCAGTGACTTGAACTGTTGTCAGCTGCCTACAAAATCAATGTCCCAGTCTGGAGAGGATTTGCTGAATTGATTATATCCAGAAGGAATCAGGGTCAGGAAGTTTTGTGAAGAAAATGAATTTTGAGCAGCTTTGGCTATTTAAATTAAGAGAGGGAATGTAAAGGTGCTGATGGGAATAAGGCAAGTTGGGTGGAAGACCAAATTGGGGGTGAGAGAAGGCCTGTTAAGCTCTAGCAATTAAGACAGTTGTGGCAAAGTGCATCTGGTGGAAGTGCTTGAAGCTCAGTGACATAGGAGTTGCAGTATGGATCATTTTTTTATTATTATTCAAACGGCTTTTTAAAAGGTTGCTATTATATGTAAGAATAACATGGAAGTAAATATCTGGACTAGGAGGCTAGGAGAACAATTCAAGTGATATATTGTCTAATCTAGACTGTGGCTCTGGAATAAGAAGGAATGGATTTAGGAGAGATTGTGGGAAAACAAACAAGATTTAATGATGAAGTAGGAGAGAAAATTTTAAATTCCCCCATAATTTTGAACCTGAAAAGTCAAAATTAATGAAAATACTTGAGAGGTAATGGATTCCCCTAGGAAAGGGGAAAGCTCTGATTTTCACTTTTTTATAAAGGACATTCACATCAGTTCTTTGATCAGTTCTGTGGACAAAGAGATAACAGAAGTGGAGCTGCTGTGAGATGAGGGCTGGAGTTAAATTTGGTAGCCTTCGTGCATAAAAGAGATCATTGAAGTCATAAGAGTGCAGAAAAATGTGCATTTAGATGACAAGCATTGGATCCAAGACAGCCTTTGATAAAAGTTAATAGCAATAGGGGTTGGAGGGAAAGACAAAAGAAGGAAGAAAGGGAAATTACTATTGGAAAAAAAAAAGGTATGGTTAAGAGTTAAAGATAATAGAAAACTGAAAAGATAATTGAGATTTGGTCATGGAGAAATTTAACCTTAAGGTAATATTCAGGGCAGTGTGAAACATAGGAACCAAATGGAAGAAAAAATAAACTAATAAACTGTCAAGATCTGTGAGGGCAAGAATTGCTTTTTGTTTTTTGTCTGTGCTTCCAGTAGGCCACTTATAAATATTTATTTAGACAAATTCTTGATGAGAGAATGGAGGCTTTTATAGGATTACCCACTTAAAAAGTTGGTCTACTAAAAAGGGGGACAGAGGAGGTATAGCTATAGACAGCTGAGAGAGCTAGGCTCTTGATGACTTTACTGTTAATTTGAGACCTGAGCAGATGTTTAAAGATAAAAGAAAAAAAAAAATAAGGATGAAATCAGTGTAGGAAGTAAAATATTTCAAGTGCAATGAGCTTATTTATAAGAGAAGTTGATCATAGATGGCAAACTGTCCTTTGAAGCAAAAGCAGATTTGTTGTTTTTGGTTTTGTTTTTATATTCACTTTTATAGAAAGATCACCTCAGAGAACCAACCAAACCTTGCTTTCTGTTCAGCACAGCAACAGTAGTACCAGAATTTTATTAAGGATGAATGTGGTTGTGGATCTTTTCTGCCAATAAATTATATTGCTTCCACCAAATGAAAATATAACATTTTTTCCTTTAAATTTTTTTGTTCAGTTGTACATTGTTTTTGTTTTGTTTTTTCCTTTTGTATCTATGTTTGTGTGTCAGAGGTGGTGGTGCATTTTTAGTCTTTGCAGTAAGTTTTTCCAGACGCTTTTCTAAGTAGTGGTGGTAATGTTTCCTTCTCTCATAGTTACATTAGTGTACAAAGCACCTCTACTCTCCTGTGATTTAAAAAAAAAAAAAAAAAAAAAAGGAACATTAGCATCTTTTCTCCTTTAAACAAGTCTTATCCCATCCCATTTTAGATTAAGGGGTAAAACGGGTAATTGGGGTTTAAACAAATCTTTTGGTTGTGATCACTTTAAGAATGACTGATTTCAAGTAAGAATGGAACTAGGATATGTATATGTTACTTTATTTTACCCCCAAGATGTAGGTATGTCTTAATAGCCTTTTGGCAAACGCAATAATATTGGGTACATTGGAAGAATAGTCTCAGACCAAAAAAGTAACAAGATATCTAGGTATACTTTGATTTTTTAAGAAGAAATACATTCCTAAGTGGTTATTTATGTGGTGCGGCCATGGGTATGCTGGTAAAGCTTTAACTGGCTTATCAAAACACAAACAAACCCATAATGCACTTTTAAGTTTAGTCTGCATCATTCACATTTTTCCATTCTCTTGGGTCTAGAGCCTAGACTCTAAACATTCAACAAAATAATAAATTTGTAGCCTTTGCTGATTTCTAAGCTGTAAATGCTTACACTAAAAATTTAACAGTTGGCCACTTGGGTTTGAAACTTGGCTCCAGCGCATCACTCAATGTACTGAAAACAGTGTGGTTCAGCTACTCTGGTGGTCCCTGAAATCCTTTCAAGGGATATGAGAAATCAAAACTTCACTATTCAAAAATATTTTAATTTCTAATATTGTAAATATTGATAGCTGTAAAGCCAACATAAAAGCTTTATGAGGAATTCTTCATAATCTGTGAGAGTGTAAGAGAGTTCTGAGACCCATAGTATGAGAACTTAATAGTTACAGTGGTAACCATTCTGCATAAGTGAGGAAATTCAGCATGGTGTATTATAGGAAAAGCACTATCCTTGAAACAATTTGGGGCCTAGCTCTGCCATTGACAATGTAACCTTCCCTTAACTTCCTTTGGCCTCTCTATATAGAATAAAAAGATTCAACCAGATCCCCCAAATTCTAGCTCTAATATTTTATGATGCTATGATCCCTAAATATTCATAATAAAGATGGTGGTGGGGAGCCTAAAAGATCATGGGATTACAGCTGTAGAGCTTTAAAAAGGTCATTCTAGTCCAACGTCCTCATTTTGAAGCCCATGGAGGTGATTTTCTTAAAATCTCAGAGGCTCCTGCCTCCAACATGTTTCCATTGCCATATTATCCCTCATGGTGTCATCACCTGAAAAGAGAGCTGACCTATTTTTTCCCCATCAACTGATGCACATTTCCTTCTTCATTCTTCCTTATGCTGCCAGTCCTTAGAATATTGACTTCACCAATGCTTGCTATCTTCTAAGAACGTCGTGTTCTAAATGTATCCTTTTTTTATTCCAATTGGAATGCCCATTTATTGAGTTGAAGTTAATTTAATGTTCTGATCAAAGTAATTGACAGTACAATATAAAATACTAAAAGTTGTTAATCTTTTGAAGGTCTTTTCATGCCCAAATAAGAACTTATTAATTCAAATGATTTCCTAATTAGTAGATTTTGTGAGGTGAAATTATATTTTATATATGTATATATGTTTTGCTGAGGCAATTGGGGCCAAGTGATTTGCCCAGGGTCACACAGCTAAGAAGTTATAAGTGTCTGAGACCAGATTTGAACTCAGGTCCTTCTGACTTCAGGGCACCATCTGGCTGCCCCTAGGTAAAATATTTTTAAACTGGGCTTGGGACCAAATACTCCTTGCTAATTCCCTTATATGAGTCTATTCCCTAACTCCACACACCCATGCCATTCTGCCAAACCAAAATAGACAAACATTGTTTGGAAACATTCATTCTTACAGCTGGTTCATCACCAGCATGCCTCCCTTTCATAGGTATCTCAGAGGTTGGTATCCAAGCAGTATTTGGATGATTTTCAGTTATAGGTTAGAACTGGGAAGTTGGATGAGATTTTGCCAAAGCTCTTTTCAGCTTAGAAATTTTAGGATTCTGATTGGGTGGCAACAAGAGCAACTGGGATTCCAACTACCAAATAGGAACGTTTGAAATAATTTAATCCAATCCTACTTCTGTTTTATAAAATATCTGTGGCCAGTCCAAGGTCACACATAGGGTAAAGATTATAAAATAGATCTTTTGGTTCTCAATCCATTGCTCTCTTTTTTATTTTCCCCCCAAATTTTATTTTCTTAAAATTGTGAACTTGATAAGCAATAGTTAAAATGAACATTTTCCTACCAAAAAACAAAAACAGGTTTGTCAATGGAATCTCATTTCTCTATTATGTATAGATACTCTTTTAAAGGTATATTTAAAATTCAAAATGGGGAATTCTTTTGTAAATTTAGCTGGGATTATCCTTTGGTTGACCAAAACTCTGGAATGGGACTTTCTTATATAATACATATTTCACATGGTTTGCCTCTTCTTTGAGCTCATAAGGGCTATGTAGGTTAAAGGTTAACCTAATTTTAGCTGTTCTACAGAAAAGAGTAGTTCTCAGGTAAAGTTATTCTCAAGGAAAAGTTGGGCAGACTCAGGTGTCCAGGAAGGGACACACAGAAACACTGGTCAGGGAGCCAAGGGAGATGATATGAGATATTCTTGGTCAATTAATCCTTGTTCCTGTATCCTTAGGGCTTTTAATTCATATTAGAGAATTGATTTCTGTTTAAAATCTAAAACTTGAGGTGGTTTAAGAGTACAATTTGAGTGTGCCTCTAGTCCATTTATGACCACTGGAGTGAAATACTCTCAGTGCCACCTTTCTGTTTCATAGGCTGAAGTGAAACGCCTTTTTCTTCCTCTTTGTACATCAGTTCTTCCCCAAACCTATACTTGTATTGCTATCATTAATCATCAAACAAGAAAAACTCTGGGTAGGTAGACTAGTTAATGGGAGTTGCTACCACTTCTGGAACAGAAGTGGGAAGGAAGGAATTGTCTCTGAGGGCTGATTTGATTAGCACACCAACCATGGTTCTCCTTATTTGTCAGATCAACTCCACTTCTATCCATCAATCATAGACTCACACTCAATATTTGAAGCAGCAGTAATAGCAAGGGTAGTTTATAAGAGTCTCTCACAAAGGAGGAACTGGGAGGGTTCATACCTGGACATTAAGTGCTGTCTCAACTCTTGTTTGTGCACATGATCCCAAGGTGGAGGGCAGTCTTTTTTCCTGGCTGACCTGCCAGTTCTTCCCAGAAATCTTCAGAAAGCAGTCCCAGGAGTCTCTGTATGAAAATGTCACTAACTGATGGTCTTTAAATAACATCTGCTTGAGAATGTCGCATCTCCATGGCAATGCAGGGTTACCAGATATTAAATTTAATGTACTAGTATGAACATTGTCCTGCTTATTCATGTCCCCATCTGTACTTCCTTCTGTTTTCTTCTGTGCATTTTTTAAAAACTCTTCATGGACAGTCTTCTCTCCCCATCCCTTTTTTTGGCACCAGTATCATTCCCAACCACAACTTTACCCACCCATCTACCCCCAAATAAATAAAAGTCTTCCCTTTTAACAACCAAGCATAGACAAACAAAGCAAATGACACATTGGCTGTATCTAAAAGTAAATGTCTCATTCTGAGTCTATAGTCCATTGCCTCTTTACCAAATACTGGGAAGCATGTTTCATCTTTAGCTTTCTGTAACCATGATTACTCATTGAATTGATGAGAATTCTCAAGTCTTTCTAAGTTGTTTTATAAGATTGAAGTCATTATATACATTATTCTGGTTCTGCTTACTTTATTCTTCATCAATTTATACAAGTCTTCCCAGATTTCTCTGAATCCATCCCTTCTGTCATGGCTCAGTTATATTACTCATATCTTTTTACTAAATGTTATTCTCTCATCTAGATCTTATTTCTCTTTCTCCATCTATGTTAAGTATATTTGTTTCATCATGATGATGTCCATTTCCTTCAAATCATTTTTTTAAAATAAGATGATACCACAATAAAAATAAGAGAACATCCCTGCAAGGTGAATATTTTAGGGTTAAGAAAAATGAAACAGCAGATGCATGATTTTCCTGGAGTCATAGGAAGGTAATGGCAGAGCCAGGATTGAGGTCCCAGAATGACCAGAATAATATTCTGTCTGATTAAGGACATTTTTAAATCAGTGGAAGTTATTCAAGATTAATAAACATCAAAAATAAAGTATAGGTTATATTCCATTGCAACCTTAATGATTGTAATGACAGTTTGTGATTTCTAAGTCTTAATTTTTACTTTGAGCAGCATTTGAAATTGCAAAAGGATTTAGAAAGACCACAATGTTAAAATGGAATCTGAGCTACGGAATAAATCATTTCACTTTCCCCACCACCTCTGTTTCTGGAGTAAAGGGGATACTTGCTATTTTTGTCTTTTAAGAATAAATTCAAAAGAACTAATTTTTCTCAAGTCCGTTAAACCTTAAATTTACCTAAATACTGCCTCCTAGACCCAAAAAAAGAAGCTAAGAATAAAGTGCTGCTCATATGGGCAAACCACAATAAAAAGTATAAAGTTTGGGCCAAGTATGGAGATGATGAAATCTGGGCCTCCTAGTAAAGCAGGAAATTGCCAGTAATGACACTGAATAGCCATTGATTACACATCCACAAAAATCCAATCCCAGTGCTCATTTCCCCATTTTCATTCCCTGATTAGCCTCATCTTGATATTCTCTTAAACAGCAGCTGTGAATGCTAGGCCATGAGGTTCACATGTAAGGTTTAGACTAGCTGGCTCATTGTTTGCATTTTGAATGCAAGCTGAAATATCTTTCACAGTAATTTTAAAAATAAAAATGCAATGTGTTGCAGTATCCCCTTGTCTTCCCAGTTAAATGAATTTCTCAGGTCATTTCAGGGAAACCTAAAACAGGTCTGGTTCCAGACTGATCTTTGAGAGTGAAAGGTGAAGCGAAATAATGGAGCTATTGGCCAATTCATTCTCTCAAGTGTCAGCTGCAAAGCATTTATACAAACGTTCACAAGATTATGGAACACACTGTAGTGTGTTCAGCCTTGCTAAGTGTGGAACTACCAGTTTCCCTACTCAAAGGACCATCTGCCTGAGTGCTTTCCAAAATGTTAATTCTGATATTAAATACTTTTCTGGAGGAAAGTCAACTCTCTGGAATCTGGATAGCATCAAACTACCAAGATGAAAACTTTAAATAATTATCCTTGAAGCAAATTTTGTAAATAGCTTCTGTTCTTGACTGTGCTTAGCAGGTCTGCTATTTCCCTGAAATATCCTTTTAGGAACATCTCTTAGGATTAAGATCTCTTATACAGGAATTAGATGTATAGATTTTGAGCCAAAAATGGACTTCAGAGGCCATCTAGTCCCACCCCTAATTTTACAGATGTGAAAATTGAGGCCCTCAGAAGTTATGACTTATGCAAAGTCATACAACACAGATAACTTTGAATTTAGATACTCCCAAACCAGTGATATTTCCTTTTTGTGAACTTAAGTCACCTATTAGATTGTAAATTATCTGCAGCAGGGTTTGTTATATTTTTTGTGTTTGTCTTTTTCAAAGCTTAGCACAGTGACATGTATAGGTACTTAAATTATTGTTGAAATTAAGGAAATTGAAATGACATTCACACCTTTATCTGTATTACCATCATCCCCACCTCATTGACATCATCTGGTTCTCATCATTTTTGACCTGGACAATTGCAATCGTTTTTAAGTTTTTTAATTTTGCAAGGCAAACTGGATTAAGTGACTTACTCAAGATTACATAGTAAGTGTCAAGTGTCTGAGGCCAGATTTGAACTCTGGTGTTCCTGAATTCAGCATTGGTGCTACTTAGGTGTTCCACAGTTGCTTCTTGTCTCTCTGGCTTAAGCCGTTCTCTAATCCATTTTCTGCACAGCTCCCAAAATAACATTACTGAGGTACAGATCTCACCATATAACTCAACTATTACTAAACTTAAGCAACTCTTTATGACTTCTAGGGTCAAATACAACCGCCACTATTCAGCATTTAATGCCCGTTACAATTTTACTCCCATCTTTCTTTCCAAACTCCATCTACGTTTCTCTCCTTCTAGACTACATGGTACAAACTGCATATTCTTATTGTTCTCAAACTTGTTGTCGGGTGTCCCTGGGAGGCACTTACTCTTCATCTCCTTTTCTTAGAATCTCTAGTTTCCTTCAGAGCTCATTTCAAGCAAAATCCCTTCTCTCAGGTCTGTCCTCATCCTGTGTCCACCTCACCCTGTGTCCACCTCACCCCTCCATGACAGTGTGTCTCCTAGAAGAAAACATTATTTTGTAATATAAAAATATTTATGTTTATGTAGCTCTTTTTTATTATAGCTTTTTATTTACAAGATATAGCATGAGTAATTTTACAGCACTGGTAATTGCTAAGCCTTTTGTTCCAATTTTTACCCTCCTTCCCCCTCAACCCCTTCCCCCAGATGGCAAGTTGACCAATACATGTTACATATGTTAAAGTATAAATCAAATACTATATATACATACATACATGTCCAAACAGTTGTTTTGCTGTACAAAAAAGAGTCGTACTTTGAAATAGTGAACAATTAAGCTATGAAGGAAATAAAAAATTCAAGCGGACAAAAATAGAGGGATTGGGAATTCTATGTAGTGGTTCATCGTCATCTCCCAGAATTCTTTCACTGGGTGTAGCTGGTTCAGTTCATTACTGCTCTATTGGAATTGATTTGGTTCATCTCATTGTTGAAGAGGGCCATGTCCATCAGAATTGATCGTCATATAGTGTTGTTGTTGAAGTATATTATATAGCTTTTTTTTAATTAATTTTATAATTATAACATTTTTTGACAGTACATATGCATAGGTAATTTTTTACAACATTATCCCTTGTACTACCTTCTGTTCCGAATTTTTCCCTTCCTTCCCTCCACCCCCTTCCCTAGATGGCAGGCATTCCCATACATATTAAATATTTTATAGTATATCCTAGGTATAATATATATGTGCAGAACCGAATTTTGTTGTTGTTGTTGTTGTTGTTGTTGTTGCAAAGGAAGAATTGTATTCGGAAGGTAAAAATAATCTAGGAAGAAAAACAAAAAAAAAATGCTCACAGTTTACACTCATTTCCCACTGTTCCTTTTCTGAGTGTAGCTGATTCTGTCCATCATTGATCAATTGGAATTGGATTAGCTCTTCTCTATATTGAAGATATCCACTTCCATCAAAATACATCCTCATACAGTATCATTGTTGAAGTGTACAGCGATCTTCTGGTTCTATTCATTTCACTCAGCATCAGTTCATGTAAGTCTTTCCAAACCTCTCTGTATTCATCCTGCTGGTCATTTCTTACAGAGCAATAATATTCCATAACCTTCATATACCATAATTTACCCAACCATTCTCCAATTGATGGGCATCCATTCAACTTCCAGTTTCTAGCTACAACAAAAAGGGCTGCCACAAACATTTTGGCACATACAGGTCCCTTTCCCCTCTTTAGTATTTCTTTGGGATATAAGCCCAGTAGTAGCACTGCTGGATGAAAGGGTATGCACAGTTTGATAGCCCTTTGAGGATAGTTCCAAATTGCTCTCCAGAATGGCTGGATTCTTTCACAACTCCACCAACAATGCATCAGTGTCCCAGTTTTCCCACATCCCCTCCAACATTGATCATTATTTGTTCCTATCATCTTAGCTAATCTGACAGGTGTGTAATGATATCTCAGAATTGTCTTAATTTGCATTTCTCTGATCAATAGTGATTTGGAACACTCTTTCATAAGAGTGGAAATAGTTTTAATTTCATCATCTGAAAATTGTCTGTTCATAACCTTTGACCATTTATTAATTGAAGAATGGCTTGATTTCTTGCAAATTAAAGTCAATTCTCTGTATATTTTGGAGATGAGGCCTTTATCAGAACGTTTAACTGTAAAAATGTTTTCCCAATTTGTTACTTCCCTTCTAATCTTGTTTGCATTAGTATTGTTTGTACAGAAACTTTTTAGTTTGATGTAATCAAACTTTTCTATTTTGGGATCAATAATGATCTCTAGTTCTCCTTTGGATACAAATTCCTTCCTCCTCCACAAGTCTGAGAGGTAGACTATTCTCTGTTCCTCTAATCTATTTATGATCTCATTCTTTATGCCTAAATCATGGACCCATTTTGATCTTATCTTGGTATATGGTGTTAAGTGTGGATCTATATCTAATTTCTGCAATACTAATTTCCAGTTTTCCCAACAGTGTTTTTTCAAATAATGAATTTTTATCCCTAATGCTGATATCTTTGGGTTTGTCAAAGACTAGATTACTATTTTTATTCACTATCTTGCCCTGTGAATCTAACCTATTCCACTGATCAACTAGTCTATTTCTTAGCCAATACCAAATGGTTTGGTGACTGTTGCTTTATAATATAGTTCTAGATCAGGTACAGCTAGACCACCTTCATTTAATTTTTTTTCATTACTTCCCTTGAGATTCTCAACCTTTTGTTCTTCCATATGAATTCTGTTGTTATTTTTTCTAGGTCATTAAAATAGTTTCTTAAGAGTCTGATTGATATAGCACTAAATAAATAGATTAGGGAGTATTGTCATCTTAATTATATTCACTTGGCCTATCCAAGAGCACTGGATGTCTTTCCAATTATTTAAATCTGATTTTATTTTTGTGGCAAGTGTTTTGTAGTTTTGCTCATATAATTCCTGACTTTCCTTTGGTAGATATATTCCCAAATATTTTATACTATCGTCCATTATTTTGAATGGAATTTCTTTTTGTATCTCTTGCTGTTGGATTGTGTTGGTAATGTATAAAAATGCTAAGGATTTATGTGCATTTATTTTGTATCCTGCAACTTTGCTAAAGTTCTGAATTAATTTTTTTTATTATTTTATTTTTAGCAGAGTCTTTGGGGTTCTCTAAGTATACCATTATGTCATCTGCAAAGAGTGATAGTTTGATTTCCTCATTTCCTACTCTAATTCCTTGAATCTCTTTCTCGGCTCTTGTTGCCCAGGCTAGTGTTTCTAGTACTATATTGAATAGTAATGGTGATAGTGGGCAACGTTGTTTCACTCCTGATCTTACAAGGAAAGGTTCCAGTTTATTGCATTACATATGATGTTTACTGACAGTTTTAAATATATGCTCCTTATCATTTTTAAGGAATAGTACATTTATTCCTATACTCTGAAATATTTTTGTAGGAATGGATGTTGGATTTTATCAAATACATTTTTCTGCATCTATTGAGATGATCATATGGTTTTTATTAATTTGATTATTAATATGGTCAATTATACTAATAATTTTCTTAATATTAAACCAGCCCTGCATTCCTGGTATAAATCCTACTTGATTATAGTGTATTATCTTGGGCATGATTTTCTGTAGTCTTTTTGCTAATATTTTATTTAAGATTTTAGCATCAATATTCATCAGGGAGATTGGTCTATAATTTTCTTTCTCAGTTTTCAGCCTACCTGGTTTATGTATCAGTACCATGTCTGTGTCATAAAAGGAATTTGGTAGGACTCCTTCAATCCCTATTTTTTCAAATACATTATATAGCATTCGAGTTAGTTGTTCTTTAAATGTTAGGTAGAATTCACATGTAAATCCATCTGGTCCTGAGGATTTTTTCTTAGGGAGTTGGTTAATAGCTTGTTCTATTTTTTTTTTTTTTTTTTTTTTTTTTCTGAAATGGGATTATTTAGACTACTTACTTCTTCCTTTGTTAATCTGGGCAAGCTATATTTTTGAAAGTATTCTTCCATTTCATTTAAGTTATCGAATTTATTGGCATAAAGTTGAGCAAAGTAGCTCCTAACTATTGTTCTAATTTCCTCTTCATTAGTGGTGAGTTTTCCCTTTTCATTTTCAAGACTAACAATTTGCTTTTCCTCTTTCCTTTTTTAAATCAGATTTACTAAGGGTTTGTCTGTTTTGTTGATTATTTCATCGAACCAACTCTTAGTTTTATTAATTAATTCAATAGTTTTTTTTTTTACTTTCAATTTTATTAATCTCACCTTTTATTTTTAGAATTTCAAGTTTCTTGTTTGTCTGGGTGTTTTTAATTTGTTCCTTTTCTAGCAATTTTAGTTGTAAGCCTAATTCATTGACCCTCTCTTTCTCTATTTTATGCAAGTAGGCCTCTAGAGATATAAAACTGCCCCTTATTACTGCTTTGGCTGTATCCCACACATTTTGGTATGATGTCTCATTATTGTCATTTTCTTGGGTGAGGTTATTAATTATGTCTATGATTTGCTGTTTTACCCAATCATTCTTTAGTATAAGATTGTTTAGTTTACAATTATTTTTGGTCTATTTTCTCCTGGCATTTTATTAAATGTAATTTTGATTGCATTATGGTCTGAAAAGGATGCATTTACTATTTCTGCCTTACTGCATTTGATTTTGAGGTTTTTATGTCCTAGTATATGATCAATTTTTGTATAGGTTCCATGAACTGCTGAGAAGAAAGTGTAATCCTTTCTGTCTCCATTTAGCTTTTGCCAAAGATCTATCATATCAAACTTTTCTAGTATTCTATTTGCCTCTTTGACTTCTTTCTTATTTATTTTGTGGTTTGATTTATCTAATTCTGAGAGGGCAAGGTTGAGATTTCCCACTATCGTTTTGCTTTCTATTTCTTTTTGCAGCTCTCTTAATTTCTCTTTTAAGAATTTAGATGCTGCATCACTTGGTGCGTATATGTTTAATATTGATACTGCTTCATTATCTATGCTACCCTTTAGCAGCATATAATGCCCTTCCTTATCTCTTTTAATTAGATTAATTTTTTTTTGCTTGATCTGAGATGAGGATGGCTACCCCTGCTTTTTTGGCTTCACCTGAAGCATAGTAGATTCTATTCCACCCTTTTACTTTTATTCTGAATGTATCACCCTGTTTCAGGTGTGTTTCCTGTAAACAACATATAGTAGGATTCTGACTTTTAATCCAGTCTGCTAACTGCTTCCTCTTAATGAGGGAGTTTACCCCATTCACATTTATGGTTAGAATGACTAAGTTTATATTGCTTGCTACCCTGTTAACCCCTGCTTATGCTTTTCTCCTTTCCTTCCCTCTTACCCCCCTACCCAGTATTAAACTTGTGAACACCACTTGCTTTTCACATCCCTCCCTTTTTAGTATCCCTCCCTCACCTTAAAGTTCCTGTTCCTATTTAACCCCCTTTTCTCACAATTTCTGTATTGCCTTCCCCTTAGCTTACTCCTTCCCTTTCACTTTTCTTTTGGTTTTTTTTTAAATTTTATAATTATAAATTTTTTGATAGTATATATGCATGAGTAATTTTTTATAACATTATCCCTTTTATTCATTTTTCCAAATTATCCCCTCCCTCCTTCTACTCCCTCCCTTAGATGACAGGCAATCCCATACATTTACATGTGTTATAGTATAACCTAGATACAATATATGCGTGTAAATCCAATTTTCTTGTTGCACATTAAGTATTAGATTCCGAAGGTATAAGTAACCTGGGTAGATAGACAGTAGTGCTAACAATTTGCATTCACTTCCCAGTGTTCCTTCTCTGGGTGTAGTTATTTCTGTCCATCATTGATCAACTGGAAGTGAGTTGGATCTTCTTTATGTTGAAGATATCCACTTCCATCAGAATACATCTTCATACAGCATTGAAGTGTACAGCGATCTTCTGGTTCTATTCATTTCACTCAGCATCAGTTGATGTAAGTCTTTCTAAACCTCTCTATATTCATCCTGCTGGTCATTTCTTACAGAGCAATAATATTCCATAACCTTCATATACCATAATTTACCCAACCATTCTCCAATTGATGGATATCCATTCATCTTCCAGTTTCTAGCCACTACAAAAAGAGCTGCCACAAACATTTTGGCACACATGGGTCCCTTTCCCCTCTTTAATATTTCTTTGGGATATAAGCCCAATAGCAGCAATGCTGGATCAAAGGCTATGCACAGTTTGATAACTTTTTGAGCATAGTTCCAAATTGCTCTCCAGAATGGCTGGATTCTTTCACAACTCCACCAACAATGTATTAGTGTCCCAGTTTTCCCACATCCCCTCCAACATTCATCATTATTTGTTCCTGTCATCTTAGCCAATCTCACAGGTGTGTAGTGGTATCTCAGAGTTGTCTTAATTTACATTTCTCTGATCAGTAGTGATTTGGAACACTCTTTCATATGAGTGGATATAGTTTCAATTTCTTCCTCTGAGAATTGTCTGTTCATATCTTTGCCCATTTATCAATTGGAGAATGGTTTGATTTCTTATAAATTAGGGTCAGTTCTCTATATATTTTGGAAATGAGACCTTTATCAGAACCTTTAACTGTAAAAATGTTTTCCCAATTTGTTACTTCCCTTCTAATCTTGTTTGCATTAGCATTGTTTGTACAGAAACTTTTTAGTTTGATGTAATCAAAATCTTCTATTTTGTGATCAATAATGATCTCTAGTTCTCCTCTGGTCATAAATTCCTTCCTCCTTCGCAGGTCTGAGAGGTAGACTATTCTCTGTTCCTCTAATCTATTTATGATCTCATTCTTTATGCCTAAATCATGGACCCATTTTGATCTTATCTTGGTATATGGTGTTAAGTGTGGATCTATATCTAATTTCTGCAATACTAATTTCCAGTTTTCCCAACAGTGTTTTTTCAAATAATGAATTTTTATCCCTAATGCTGATATCTTTGGGTATGTCAAAGACTAGATTACTATAGATGTACCCTTTTTTGTCCTTTGTACCTAATCTGTTCCGCTGATCAACTGGTCTATTTCTTAGCCAATACCAAATGGTTTTGGTGAGTGCTGCCATATAGCTTTAGATCAGGTACACCTAGATCACCTTCATCTGACTTTTTTTTCATTAGTTTCCTTGCAATTCTCGACCTTTTATTCTTCCATATGAATTTGTTTTTATTTTTTCTAGATCATTAAAATAGTTTCTTGGGAGTCTGATTGGTATAGCACTAAATAAATAGATTAGTTTGAGGAGTATTGTCATCTTTATTATATTTGCTCGGCCTATCCAAGAGCACTGGATGTCTTTCCAATTATTTAAATCTGACTTTATTTTTGTGGCAAGTGTTTCGTAATTTTGCTCATATAATTACTGACTTTTCTTTGGTAGATGGATTCCCAAATATTTTATACTCTCAACATTTATTTGGAATGGAATTTCTCTTTGTATCTCTTGCTGTTGCATTGTGTTGGTGATATATAAAAATGCTGAGGATTTATGTGGATTTATTTTGTATCCTGCAACTTTGCTAAAATTCTGAATTATTTCTAATAGCTTTTTAGCAGAGTCTTTGGGGTTCTCTAAGTATACCCTCATGTCATCTGCAAAGAGTGATAGTTTGATTTCCTCATTTCCTACTCTAATTCCTTGAATCTCTTTCTCGGCTCTTGTTGCCCAGGCTAGTGTTTCTAGTACTATACTGAATAGTAATGGTGATAGTGGGCAACTTTGTTTCACTCCTGATCTTACTGGGAAAGGTTCCAGTTTATCTCCATTGCATATTATGCTTATTGACGGTCATAAATATATGCTCCTGATTATTCTAAGGAGTAATCCATTTCTTCCTATACTCTCAAGCGTTTTTAGTAGGAATGGATGTTGGATTTTATCAAATGTTTTTTCTGCATCTGTTGAGATGATCATATGGTTTTTATTAATTTGATTATTAATGTGGTCAATTATACTAATAGTTTTCCTAATATTAAACCAGCCCTGCAGTCCTGGCATAAATCCTACTTGATCATAGTGTATTATCCTGGGGCTTGATTTTCTGAAGTCTTTTTGCTAATATCTTATTTAAGATTTTAGCATCAATATTCATTAAGGAAATTGGTCTATAGTTTTCTTTCTCAGTTTTCAATCTACCTGGTTTATGTATCAGTACCACGTGTGTGTCATAAAAGGCGTTTGGTAGGACTCCTTCATCCCCTATTTTTTCAAATAGTTTATATAACATTGGGGCTAATTGTTCTTTAAATGTTAGGTAGAATTCACATGTAAATCCATCTGGTCCTGGAGATTTTTTCCTGGGGAGTTGATTAGTAGCTTGTTCTATTTCTTTTTCTGAAATGGGACTATTTAAGCAATTTATCTCCTCCTCTGTTAATCTAGGAAGCCTATATTTTTTGGAGGAAATCATCCATTTCACTTAAGTTATCAAATTTATTGGCATAAAGTTGGGCAAAGTAACTCTTTATTTCTCTAATTTCCTCTTCATTGGTGGAAAGATCCCCCTTTTCATTTGTAAAGCTAACAATTTGATTTTCCTCTTTCCTTTTTCTGACCAGATTTACCAAAGGTTTATCTATTTTATTGGCTTTTTCATAAAAGCAACTCTTGGTTTTATTTATTAATTCAATAGTTTTTTTTACTTTCAATATTATTTATTTCTCCTTTTAATTTTTGTATTTCAAGTTTGATTTTTGGTTGGGGGTTTTTAATTTGGTCTTTTTCTAGCTTTTTAAGTTGCAGGCCCAATTCATTAATCTTCTCTTTCTCTATTTTCTTCAAATAAGCCTCTAAAGATATAAAATTTCCCCTTATTACCACTTTAGCTGCATCCCATAGATTTTGGTATGATATCTCATGATTGTCATTATCTTGGGTGAAATTATTAATTGTTTCTATAATTTGCTGTTTCACCCAGTCATTCTTTAACATGAGATTATTCAGTTTCCAATTACTTTTTGGTCTATTTACCCCTAACTTCTTATTGAATGTAGTTTTTATTGCATTGTGATCTGAGAAGAAGGCATTTATTATTTCTGCCTTCCTGCATTTAATTTTGAGATCTTTATGTCCTAATATATGGTCAATTTTTGTATAGGTTCCATGAACTGCTGAGAAGAAAGTATATTCCTTTCTATCACCATTCAGTTTTCTCCAAAGGTCTATCATACCTAGTTTTTCTAATGTTCTATTTACTTTTTAAATTTCTTTCTTATTTGTTTTGTGGTTTGATTTGTCTAAATCTGAGAGTGCAAGGTTGAGATCTCCCACTATTATAGTTTTACTGTCTATTTCTTCTTGCAGCTTTCTTAACTTTTCTTTTAGAAAATTAGATGCTATACCACTTGGTGCATATATATTTAGTATTGATATGGCTTCATTGTTTATGCTACCTTTTAGCAGGATATAGTTTCCTTCTTTATCTCTTTTAATTAGATCAACTTCTGCTTTTGCTTGATCTGAGATAAGGATGGCTACCCCTGCTTTTTTGGCTTTACCTGAAGTATAATAGATTCTCCTCCAACCTTTTACCTTTACTCTATATGTATCTCCCTGCTTTAAGTGTGTTTCCTGTAAACAACATATTGTAGGGTTCTGATTTTTGATCCAATCTGCTATCCGTCTCCGTTTGATGGGAGAGTTCATCCCATTCACATTTACAGTTAAAATTACTAATTCTGTATTTCCTGACATCATATTATCCCCAGATTATGCTTTTTTCCCTTGAACCCCCTGAACCTCTTCCCCAATATTTAATTTATAGAACCCACTTGTGATGCGTAGCCCTCCCTTTTTAGTATCCTCCCCAAATCCCTTCCCTTTTCTTGTACCCTTCTCTTATTCCCCTTTTCCTTTTCCTCTTCCCCCTTTTAATGAAGTGAGAGAGAATTCTCTGAAAAAGAAATATGCCAAATATTTACTCTTTGAGCCTACTCTGATGAGAGTAAGATTCACACAATGTTTCACCCCCTCTCTAAATTCCCTCAGATGTGGTATATTTTTCTATGCTTCTTCCTGGGATGTAGTTTCCCTCTTTTTATCACTCCTTCCCCTTTTTCTGATACTACCCCCTTCCCATTACTACTCCCCCTTTTTTATATATCAGTAAAATCAAATTATCCATGCGGACTTTCTATATATCCACAACAGAGATACAGTTCTCAAGAGTTCTTTTTACCTTTTTCTGTTTCTCTTCAGTCTTGTGGATGTAGATCAAATTTTTTGTTTAAGTCTGGTTTTTTTCTTAGAAACAAATGGAATTCCTCTGTTTCATTAAATGACCATCTTCTTCCATGGAAGAAAATGCTAAACTTAGCTGGATAGTTTATTCTTGGTTGCAATCCTTGATCTTTTGCCTTTCAGAATATCAGGTTCCAGGCCCTTCGATCTTTTAATGTGGAGGCAGCCAGATCTTGAGTGACCCTTATTGTGGCACCTTGATATTTGAATTGCTTTTTTCTAGCTGCTTGCAATATTTTTTTCCTTTATTTGGTAGTTTTGCAGCTTAGCCACAGTATTCTGTGGAGTTCTTTTTTTAGGGTCTTTTTCAGAAGGTGTTCGATGAATTCTTTCAACGCCTATTTTCCCTTCTTTTTCTATTATCTCTGGACTATTCTCTTTGATGATTTCCTGTAAAATAGAATCTAGGCTCTTTTTTTGGTCATAGTTTTTGGGAAGTCTAATGATCCTCAGATTATCTCTCCTAGATCTATTTTCCATGTATAGATTTTCCCAGTAAGTATTTGACGTTATTCTCCAGCTATTTTTTTTTTTGTTTGACTGATTCTTGGGTTCTCAATGAATCATTCATTTCTATTTGTTCCGTCCTGATTTTTAATGAGTTATTTTCTTCATTCACATTTTAAAATTATTTTTGTATATGCCCAATTGAGTTTTTAAATGAATTATTTTGCTCTATTGAATTTTTTTCCATTTCCCTAATTTTTTTAGAGTGATTTTCTTTTTCCAATTCAGAAATCCTACTTTCTTGAGACTTTTTTATTTTTTCCAATTCAGAAATTCTATTTTCTTGAGAATTTTTTATCTTTTCCAATTCAGAAATCCTACTTTCCTGTGATTTTTTAACCTTTTCTAATTCACAAATTTTGTTTCCCTGCATCTCCTGTGAATTCTTTATTTTTTCCAACTCAAATTTCAGAACGTTGTTATTCTCTATCATAGCTTCTCTTTCCTTTCCCCATTTTTCTTCAAACTCTCTGAACTTTTTAATAGTCTCTTCTAGGAGAGAGTTATGTGATGGGGGGCAGGTATCGTTCCCCTTTAGGCTGTTATCTGCTGACTCTTTGCTATTAACTTCCTCGGGGTTGGATATCCGCTCTTTCTCTGTGTAGAAGGAATCAATGGTTCTCTTCAACTTTTTACTCATGGTTTAAAATCTTTTGGGGTCTGCCCTTGGGGTAAGAAGTTTATTTATTTCTTTACCACTTCCTCCCAGACTGGATGGATGCAGCGGCTCCTGTGTCTGAGCTAAGAGATAGCTCTGGGAGAGAGTTCCCCTCCCCCTCCCTGGAAGTGCCTCAGAGGTGATTAGTACAACTGCACTGTGAGGGTTGCCCAGTGAAGGACCCCGCTGTGTGTCCTAGTGACTTCCCTGAGGTTTAAGACTGAACAGTAAAGGCGACACAAAGCCCAGCCAATGCGTCCCGTGGGGTGTGGATATCAGCAGCTGATGTGAAAAGCCCCTGTGCTCAAACTGGAAGTGTCTGCCCGGAAACTGCAGTCCCTATTTCAAAGTTTTCGCTTCTCTGGGACTTCCAAGACTGAATTTCACAGCCTCCGGCCAAGTCTGGCACTATGTGGATTAGATGTTGCCTCAGGCTGTGTCCCCACTGTTCAGGCTCTTAACTACCCCAAGGTAAAGCCTGGACAGCAGAAAGTGGCTGCCCACCCATGCCAAAATCTGTTAGGTCACTTCTGGATTGGGGTGGTTCTAGTATCTGGCTTATATTTTAAAGTGGCTTGATTTTTCTTCTGAACTGCTGTTTTATAAGCAGAGAAGAGCTAACAGCCTGTGCCAGATTCCTCTATCTCAGTGGCTTCTCTGATCCCAGAGTTCTCCCCAGCCTGATCGGCACAGTGTGCTAGCACCCAAATGTCTGTGCTGGCCTTTCTTCTTCTTCCCCTTGGAACTGACCTTTTCTATTGAAACTCTAGATTCTCTTCAGCTGGTACATTGTGCTTCCAATCCTTGTGGTTTCTATCAGTCCAGCATTATTTTTGAGGCTGATTTAACTAATTGGTAATGAGGGAACAAGGGAGCTTACAAATTTGCATGTATCTTCTCTGCCACCTTGGCTCCGCCCCATCCCCTCTCACTTTTCAGTGGAGTAGAAGGATTTTCACCATAAATCGAATATGTCTATTGATACACACTATGTTCATCCCCCTCCTTTCTTTCTCTCAGATATAATAGGTTACCTTTGCCTCTTCATGAGATGTAGTACCACCACTTTACCCTTTTTTATGATATATTTCCTTTCCACCTCTACTTTCTAGGACAAATTATACATGTGTTCTTTACATATCTTTATGGCAGAAATAGAGTTCTCAAGATTTCTTTTTACCTTTTTAGAAATCTCTTGAGGTCTGTATTTGAAGATCAAACATTTTGTGTAGGTCTGGTTTTTTCATCAAGAATAGATGGAATTCATTTATTTTGTTAAATGTCCATCTTCTTCCCTGGAAAACAATGATCATTTTTGCTGGGTAAGTTATTCTTGGCTGCATACCAAGTTCCTTATCCTTTTGGAATATGAGGTTCCAGGCCCTTGGTTCTTTTAATGGACGCTGCTAGATCCTGGGTTATCATTCTTGTGGCTCCTCCATATATGAATTGCTTTTTTATAGCAGCTTCCAGTATTTTTTCCTTCATCTGATGGTTCTTGAACTTGGTCACTATATTTCTTGGTGTTTTGATTTTAGGGTCTCTTTCAGTAGGTGATCGATGAATTTTTTCAATGCCTATTTTACCCTCTGTTTCCAAAATGTCTGGGCAGTTCTCTTTGATAATTTCCTGGAAAATAGTGTCCAGGCTCTTTTCCTCACATTTTTCAGGGAGTCCGATTATTCTCAAATTGTCTGTCCTGGATCTGTTTTCCAGGGCTGCTGTTTTTCTCATAAGGTACTTGACATTCTTTTCAATTATTTCATTTTTCTGGTTTTGCTTGACTACGTCTTGGTTTCTCGTTGAGGTTTCTCCTCCTCATTTCTACATGTTCGAGTCTAATTTTCAATGATGTATTTTCTTCACTCACTTATATCTTTTTGTAATTGTCCAATTGAGTTTTTAAGTGTTTTTTTCTTCTATGGAATTTTTTTTCCATTTCATCCATTTTATTTTTCAGAGAGCTGTTTTATTTTTCCAGCTCACTAATCCTGTTTTCTTTGGAGCTGTTTACCTTTTCTAATTCACTAATTTTGTTTCTCAATGATTTGTTTTCTTTATCCACTCTGTCTTTAAATGCGTGGAATGACTTCTCCAGACTCTCTTGCCAAGCTTCCCTTTCCTTTCCCCATTTCTCTTCTAGCTCTCTTGTGAGAGCCTTTTTGATTTCCTCTATGAGGTTCTTTTGTATTGAGGAGCAGATCACATCCCCCTTAGGGGATTCCTCTGGGGACAGTCTGTTTTTAGTCTCCTCAGCATTTGAAGTCTGCTCCCTCTCCACACAGAAGCTGTCAATTGTTAGAGCCCTTTTGAATTTTTTGTTCATTTTGTCAGAGCAAGATTCAAAGAAAACAAATTGACAAGAGAAACAATTGGTCTGCTTGAGGGGGGGATGGGGCTGGATGGTGTTATCGAGCTTCCTCTACAGACTGAGGGAGACAGCAGCGAGGCACTAACAGGACAGCAATGGCTGTGCTGAGTCTGCACTCTGAGGCTCTAAGAACAAGCTGAGTCACTCCGGGTGGGGGTGGGGGTGGCTAGGCCCCAAGAGACACTAGCTTTCATGGCTTTTATTCTTCACTTCTGGTAATTACACCCTCTCTGCTGCTCCTGCCTTGCTGCCAAGACGGAATATCCACACTGGGGTAAAAATCTATTTGCAGAAACGGCAGAGATTGTACCCCTCCCCCTCAGGTCTGAGCTGTGTGAGCTGCCTGTCTCACTCTCACTGCCTGCCCTCAGTCTGCGCCCAGTCTGTTTGTCCCCTCCCTGGAGCAAACACAGACCTTCTCTGGTGAATTTCAAGGATGTCTTCTCTTGGTGATTATTTGTGGGTTTCTTTTCCGGTCAAGCATTAACTTTGAGGCTTGTCATGAAGTAAGTTCTGAGAGAAAACGCGGAGCTCAAGCAGCTGTCTGCCTCCACGCTGCCATCTTGGCCGAAAGTCCCTATATAGCTCTTTTAAGTTATCCAGTATTTTCCAAATATTGACTCATTTTATACCTACAACTACTCTGAGAATAATAGTAACAGTAGGTGCTATTATTACTCACATTTTACAAAAGAGTAAACTGACATGGACAGGAGTTAAGTCATACACTTAGGGAGTATTTGTAGACTGATTTCATCTCAGATTTTCCTGATTCTAAGGCTAGCACTCTATCCATTGCTCCACCCATATGCTGATACATGGATATGTGCAGTTTCTTCTAATTAAATGTAAGCTTCTTGAGAGCAGGAACTGTTTGGCTTTTTTCTCTATATCCATAGTGCCTAGCATGAACTAAATAAATGTTGTTTCTTATTTGAAGTTTGAGTACATAGTAGCAAGCAACTATGTTGCAGACTTTAGGAGCCAGGGTTAGCTGTATCCAGAAAAATAGTAAATTGTTTCCCTGGGCTGAGAAGGGGCTTCCAGATACTACCCTTCCCTCCTGACTCCAGAGAAAACTCGAGCAAAATAAATAGTGTTAGTAGTGATGATAGTAGTAAGCAGTGATGCAGTACATTACAATTTGCAAAATAATCTACATATGTTTTCATTTGATTCTCATAACCCTGTGGTGGAGGTGCTTATATAATTCATTTTTTTACAGATGAGGAAACTGAGAGTTAAAGTGAAATTCCTAGAGTCATATAATTATTATTTGAATCAAAAATTGAACTAACTCACATCTTTCCGATTCCAAATCCAGAAGTCTATTCAATGTACCACCTATGAGGATATATGTACATGTTGCTTCCCTCAATAGAAAATAAACTTCTTGAGGTTGAAGACTATTTCCCCCCTACATAGCCTCAACTATGCACTTTTAACTTAAAATGCAGGTAATGAATGGCTTGAGTATTTTTATTTTGTCAAGATCTATTATTTCATCCATCTGAGGTACTCTGAAATTCCTGTGATCAATGCTGATTGTGCAACTCATCTCTAACTTAGAATCAGAAAGTTGCCTGGAGCACTGAAGTTAAGTGACCTCCCCATGCTCACATAGCTAGTGTGTATTGGAAGCTTCTGGATGACGGTATCCTTTATCCATTGTGCTATGATGCCTCTTATCATAAATGTTAGTTGGGTCATTTCTCAATCATGTCTAACTTTTCATGATTCCATTTGGACTTTCCTTTGCAAGTTTGCTGAAGTGCTTTGTTATTTTTCCAGTTCATTTTACAGACGAGGAACTGAGGCAAACTGGGGTAAGTGACCTACCCAGGATCACACAGCTAGTAAGTGTCTGAGATGGGATTTGAACTTAGGAAGAAGAGCCTTCCTGATGTCAATACTCTATCCATTGCCCTATCATTATAAATGTAGTTCATTCTTAAATGTTTCCAAGTGAAAACGATCTCAGTTCCCTCAGTCAGAACATTATAGGCTCAATCTTTATATTTAATACATGTAATTTACAAATGTTATATATTTATTTATTTATATTTTAATGTATCTTTGTACTTTCAGATTTTTTCTTTATATTTATACTTTGTCCTGCTTTAATCTATAATCATCCTCACTTTTTTCTATAGTAGAAAAACAAAGCAATTTCCTCCATCTTTGTTATTTCCTGTTTTCCATGATTTTTTCTTATTTCTATTATCACTTCTGTAGGCTAAACTGTGAACTCATGCTAAAACTGTAGACTTAAACTAAGTCTAATTTTCTTTTATTAGTAGAGAAGTTTTCACTAATTGGATCATATTTTACTAGAGGAAATGGATCATGTTTCCCTAAGAGATGAGTGTTTTACTTTTTGATCATGATCATTTCTATCTCAACAATTTGTTAATGTCTCAAATGAAAGTGGTATTACTTTAGGATATTACCCTAGAGTATTTGTTTTACTAGTAGTAATGGATTTGCATTTAACTGTTTTGTATTTTTATTTTCTTCTCTTTGTACATTTTTTCTAGATAGGTGACTAGGAAACAGAAACTAATTGCACAAGTAAAGATTAAATATATGAACCGTGCTTTCTTTTTGTTGTATACTTACTTTATTTTTTGCACTCAATAGTAAATTTGCATGTTAATAGTTTTCAATATTCATTTGTGTAGGATTTTGAGTCCTTTTTCTCCCTCTCACCTTTCCCTTCTCCCCTGCCCCTCTCAGCAAGCAAATTGATATAGGCCAATTGTGTACAATAATTTTAAACATATTTCCATATTACTCATGTTGTGAAAAAAAATCAGAACAAAAGGGAAAAACCATGAGAAAGAAAAAAATGAATATGGTAAACTTTGATCAGCATTCAGTTACCAATTTCTTTTCTCTGGATGAGAATGACATTTTCTTTCTTAAGTCATTTAGAATTGTCTTGATCACTTTATTGCTGAGAAGACCAAAGTCTGTCATGGTTGATTATTGTACAGTATTGCTCTTGCTGTGTATGATGTTTTGGTTCTGTTCATTCAGCATCAGTTCATGTAAGTCCAGATTTTTCTGAAATATACCTGCTCATTATTTTTTTTCCTAGTAAATTTATTTATTTTTAATAACATTGCTCTATGAATCATGTTGGGAGAGAAAAATCAGTCTCCTTAGTTCTTTTTCTGGATGCAGATGGAATATAATTTAAAACAAGACTGAGATTCTACTTCATACTGATCAAATTGACAAAGGTGACTAAAATGAAAATGACAGTTTTAGAGGGTCTGTGGAAAGGAAAAGGAAAGGAAATGCACAATAATGCTTAGTCAGTGGAATTATGATGTTCTCTAGCCATTCTGGAAAGTAATTTGAAACCGTGTCCCAAAGCACTAAATTATGCATGCCGTTGACCCAGGCAAGACCACTACTATACCTATACCTATAAGAGATCAAAGAAGAAAAAGACCCATGTGCACAGCAATGTTTAAAGCAGATTTTTTATTGTCATAAAGAATTGAAGGCTAAGTAGTTGAGTATCAGTTGGGGAATTGTTGAACAGATAGATCATGGAATAGGAAATTAATAGAATAAGAAATTAGGAAAGAAGCCACACTTCAGAGAAATCTTGAAAGACTTACTTGAGTTGATACCTAATAAAATGAGCAGAACTAGGAAAACAATTTATAGAAAACAATTCTTTACATTGTGAAGATGTAAACCTGGGGGCCAGAAACTACAGAAGGTCATAGGTAAAGTGAGGTTGCCTTATTCTGAATCTTGTGTGTACCATATAGGCTTTGTGTAATGACAGAAAAGAAGTATCAGAGGAGAATTCTTATCCCATTACCAAGAAAAAAGAAAGAAAAGAAAAAGAAAAAAGAGGAAAAAAGGAAGAAAGAAAATAAAAACACAAACCCAGAAATCCTCACAGCAAAGGTGTTAAATACAGGGCCAGAGGCAGTACATAGTCCCCAGCCCTTCTAGGAGTGCAACCTGAATCATAAATATGGCGTTTCTTTCTGATTTTTGTGTGTTAATGATGTATCATTAAGAAAATATAACTAAATCCATGTGTGGCCTGCAGGGATTTTTATGTGCAGTTGAATGGCCCCCATTGCTACTTGAGTTTGATATCAGGAACAGATTTATAAAGCTTTGGACTTGGACAGAAGCTCTGAGGTCATCTAACTCTAAACTCATTATTGTACAGATAGGAGATTGAGACCCAGAAAGTTTAAATGAATTACTCAGTCATGGGAATAGTTATTTTTGAAAACATTAATTGGTTTTCAATGTTTCCTGATGCTGCTGTGGGCAATGGATCTCCCCTTTTCATCATCTATTCCTGTTGTCAAAAATGTGATCCATTAGTGATTTTGGTATTGAAGAAATAAAATGTGCATGTGAGTATATCCAGGCCTGGTTCTCCATTCAGTACCTCTAACGTTGTTGACTTTGATGGGTTATATTTCTTCTTTGTTTTAAAGTTGGTGTAGGCTTCCCTCCTCAGTTGCTTTTTTCTCTGACTCTTGTTTGCCCTGCAGAGGTACTTGTGGGGCATTATTAGCCCCTTCCTGCCTCAGCTATACTTCTGCGTGAGAGACTAATAGGGCCATCCTCTTGTGATCTGGCTACTCTTATTAAGTGCTTTGCAAACATGGCCATCCCTCCCAGCTACCATTCTTCCTCATGTACTCAGCTAAAATCTGAAGTGGTCATCTATGCTAGACACCTTCATTTTTTCACCTCTGAGTAAGTCACTTAAACTTGACTGCCTCCCCAAAATAGCATCATAATAATCACTTGTTTTTGAATAGTGTTTTGAGATCTACAAAGTGCTTTATATGTATGATTTCATTTTAATCTCACAAAATTCTTTGCTACTCTGATGCAAACCTTCTTCATCATTGGACATCTGGATTATTTCAGTAGCCTTCTGATTGCTTCCTCAAGTCTCTGTCCACTCTGATCCATTTTTCACTCAGCTGCCTTCCTAAAGTGCAAACTAATCACTCCCCTACTCAATAAACTCCAATAGCTTCCTCTCACCCCCAGTCTCAAATATAAAATGTTGTTGTTGGCATTTAAAGCCCTTTACAACCTGACCCTTCTCTCCTTTCCAGTCTTCTTACACTATACTTTCCCCCATGTTCTCTGCCATCTTTCTACAAAGGTATATGAGCTGTCCCTCCAGCATGATGCTCCATCTTTAACTGAACCTTTATTTGATTCATATTTGGAATGCTTTTCCTTCTTGGACTTCCTTCAACACTTAGCTCAATTCCCTTCTTCTGCAAGAGTCTTTTCTTATTCCCTTCCTTCCCAACACTATCCTCCTTCTGATACTATTTTCCATTTACACTGCATAAATTTTGTATGTAAATAGCATTTCATCTTCTTCATTAGAATGTAAGTTTCTTGCAGGTTACCCTGTTTTTGTTTTTGTTTCCTTGGCCCAATGCATGGCACATAGTAAGGCATTTAATCAATGCTTGTTGACCAACTGTCAGGCAAATGGCTCCAAAATAGGTTTACATTTTTCATTTTTTTTTGGCAGCATGAGATAGAAGAATACTGAACTTCGGTCAAGACTGTGTTTAAAGGTTATAACTCAGTTGTGAGTTTGGTGTGTGCCCCTGGACAAAAAGTCATTTAGTTTTTTTTACTCTCTTCATCTTCCCATCTCTAAAATGGGGATATTTCTAGCGATTACTGCAAAGAATTTTGTGCAACTAAAATGAGATCATACATATAAAAAACACTTTGTATATTTCAAAACCCTATTCAAAAAGGCAAGTGTTGATTGTTATTATTATTTTTTTGGAGGCAGTTGGGATTAAATGATTTGCCTGAGTCTGAAGCTGGATTTCAGTTCCCATCCTTTTGACTCCAATGCTGGTGTTCTATCCACTGCACTACCTAGCTATCTCATATTAATTTTGATATCTTGTTCTAATCTTTTCCATGAGGTTCAGATAGAAACAATCCTGGGGAAATTTGCTTTGCTGTAATTCTTTTGGAGACAGCTAGGCAATCTAGTGAATAGAGCACCAATCCTGGAGTCAGGACAACCTGAGTTCAAATACTTTCTCAAACATTAACTAGCTATATGACTCTAGGCAAATCATTTTATGTCTCAACCTCAGTTTCCTCATGTATAAAATGAGGATATTAATGCTAACCTCCCAGGGATGTTGTGAGGATCAAGTAAGATATATGTAAAGTACTTTGCAAGTCTTCAAGTGACATGTAAATTTTAGGTTTTGTAATTATTAAATAATATATGGACTGCAAAAGTCGATAAGATAACTGCTGTTTGAGGTGGAATAAAAGTATTAAGCTGAAAATTCATCCTCTGTAGATGCATTAAAAATATCTTCACTTTTCTAGTAGCAGATCAGACAGCTAGAGTGATGTAAACCTCAATTCTATTCCCACATTTACATTTATGTTTAGCTTAGAAATGATATATATTTGGTATGGCAACATACCCTCTTTTAAGTTTTATGGATTAAGTTGATGTCCAAATAATTTTGGGCAATAGTTTGGCAAGTGATAATGGTCTGCAGGACAGAATATTGGTTGGATTTTGTAGAGTATTTTGAGGATTTTATTCAGAGTGATTGTTAGAATAAGCTTTTGATGTATTACTTCTAGCTATCAGATCATATCTTGTCTGTTATTTGGTAGATGCTAAATTTATTCAGCCTGCAATGATGCATTCCATAATTTCCTTACATAATCAACATTAGATGATTGAATATGGGCTCTGTAAAGATAATATAGCTACAGTTTCTGTATATGCATGAAAAATGAACTTTATTTTGATATAAACTGCTACAATACAGTGTGTGGGGAGAAACAGCTTGTAGATGGATTTTTGATAATTCTGGAGAGAAAATCATCTGTTGTATAGAGGACTGGGATCTCTTTATTAATGATGTAGAACCACGTCTCACTTATTGTGGGTATAGTTTAATGTTATAAAGAGGCAAAGAAAGATTTCATTTAAAAGTTTTAAAAAATTTTTTATTTTTAAATAGAGTGAAGAAACACAAATTACAAGGGCATCAAAGAGACCCACTATTACATCTTTGAAGACTTCAGAATTAAAGCATGAAGGGTACCTAATTTACATACAGTTGCTTTATCACTAAAGGGCAAATCTAAGAAAATGAAAAATTATACAAACCCTTTGAAACAAAAGTATAGTTTTATAGGGATTACCAATATGAAAGGAAAAATGTGTGACTTTTATAAATGAAAGATGAGTCAGTGGGAGCCAGCAGGATCTCATGAAAGCTATTGAGGATGACAGGAGAGCAAGCAGCTTGTGTGTGTGTGTGAGAGAGAGAGAGTGAGAGAGTGAGAGAGAGAGTTAGAGAGTGAGAGAGAGAGTGAGAGAGAGAGAGTGAGTGAGAGAGAGTGAGAGAGAGAGAGTGAGTGAGAGAGTGAGAGAGAGAGAGTGAGAGAGAGAGTGAGAGAGAGGTGTAGATGTAGAGGTAGATGTAGAGGTAGATGTAGATGTAGTACACGTGCTTGGGGTTGCTCTGGAAAGCTGCTTCCTTGGAACTATAGCAGTTAGAAGCAGAAGTAGGGATAGTGCTTTAGTTGAGCAATTTCTTTTGGAGAGAATTGATTTCATTTACTAAGAGCTTTTAGCAACAAATTGGTGCCCGTCAGTGCCCCCTAGAGGTAATAAAAGAAAGGGTTTTTGCAACTGTTTTGGTACCCATGAGGCAGCTTAAAGAGTGAACTTGATTTATGTTGCTGTTGGTTCTGTTCTGATTGGTAAATGCAACATACAAATGAGTGAATTAGTGGCTGGAATGGTCTCTACAATAATTTAAATGTTGCTCATTTAATAGGACTTTAATTTCAATAGCTACTTTTCCTATCTCTGGACAGGACTATTCCCCTAAGCTAATCTAGACAAGTAGGGGCTTCTCTCTGAATATGTAAGGAAGGATTCCAGCATCTTGTCCAAGTTGTTGAGAAGTTTTCCAAATCTTGTGCTATATTTGAACCAACTTTCTGGTCTTGAGCTGTACAATATACTTTCATAGATTTGGAGACTTAGGCTCTCTACTTCCCTCACCCCCTCAGAATTCTTTCCTGCAGGTCAAAGTGCTGCATTTTCAATTCATTTCAACAAACATTTTAAAAGCAACTACTATGTGAAAAGCATTGCAGATAAAAAGACTAAAATAGAATGGTCCCTGTTTTCAAGGAACTTATGTTCACTGGACTACAAAAATAAAATATTCATGCTGATAAGTAAATTCAAAACATGTAAAAAGTAAAATGCAAAATGATAATGGAGATGGCAGAGGGGAGAGAACACTAAAATCCATGTAGGATGAGGAAAAGCGTTGTGTAGCCAGTGGTATCAGCAGTATCTTAAAGGGAACTAAGGAGACCAAGGAACACAGCTAAGAAGGGAGAGCATTCTAGGCAAGAAAGAAAGCCTGAACAAAAACATGGAGGTGGGAAGGAGACCCTTCCAAATCTGAGGGGTCACAAGAAGATCAGAAACTGGTATGCAAAGTTAGGGTGGAGGACAGAATAAGATTTCATCAATGTGAAAATATAGACTAGATAAAAATTCCGAATAGCTTCAAAAGCCCGGTGAAACAGTTTATGTTACAGTAGGGAGCCAGTTGGTGATTTAAGTGTGTTCTGAACTCAGCTGAGCTGAAGATTCCAGGAAGAATATGAGGACCATAAGCATTTTTTCTCTTCTGAAGGCTCACTGGCTTTTTGTCTTCTTATTCTGCTCTGTGCCTTATCAGGAAGCTTTAAAGGGAGGCTCAGGGAACGAGATCTTTTTAGAAAACCTCAAAGGATGTGTTGAGAAAGTGTTTTAGGTCTGTTCATCCTGATCTCTGTCCCCCATGCTGCTGCTGTTTCCCCAGGAACATGCCAGCTGAGGTTCTCTGGGAAGGTGAGTGTAGCAGTGTGGAATTGGGAGCAGCAGAGGCAGGTCCCTGGGCTCCTGGAGTAGGTATATATAAGTGGGAGGAGGGGATTGGGATCCCTGCTGCAAGGCCACTGGGGTAAAGAGTGGGACTTCAGAACCCAAAGTCTGCACAGTGGCCCATGGCAGAGCCTCTTGAGTCCTGTGTAGAACAAAAAAAGGAATGAGACTTAGAGGACCATGATCCAAATGGAGGCTGTGTCAGCATGAGCAACCATGCTAAGTCCGTGGCTACAACAGAATGAACAAATTGTGTCTGTCTCCTGTCCTATTTCCCTTCAGGTTTCAATGCTGTTTCTGAGCTGTAAAAGACAACGGAGATGTTTCTCCCTCATGCTGAATGTTAGAGTTGAAGGCTTATTTCAGCTTATACCACGCTGCCTCTATGTAAGACAGAGAGAAGGAAACATACCCAACATACATATATATATATATATATATATATATATATATATATATATATATATATATATATATATATATATATATATATACACATAAAATTACGCAGGGTCAGATCAAAATATTAGTTACATAATATAAAAAAGCAACTATGCTCCTCTACCATTTTCCTATCCATTTCTGCCTCCCTATCTGCAGCATCAATTCTTACTTTCTGTGCTTTCATTGTATCCCCTCCACTTGACAGAGTTGGGTTCAGGGATCTTCACAAAATTGTGCTAAGTGACTAGAAGGAAAAAGCTGTCTGCCACATGACCACAATTTCCCAATTGACCCTTGTGATATTAGAAAACTCTGAATGATTCTTCTATTTTTTGATAAGCAAAATCAATACATGTTGCTGGTCCCTCTAATCAAAAAACACAGGTTGGTTTGGGTAAAGAGAAGCTTAGGGTGGGGAAGAAGGAGACATAACCTTCTGCTGGCACAAGATGTCAGAGCCCCAGATTGCCCTCTCTGGGCAAAGCTTCTGCTTGTACAAAATTATAAGATCATTAGATAGTAAGGGACCTTAGAAATCATTAAACCCATACATGAAACAGAGACAGTTTTTCTCTTTTTATTCTTAATGACCAATAAAGTACCTTATATAGTAGTAGCTTAGTAAATGTTGAATCAATTCTCAAGATTGGACTCGGACTTGCCACCTCCTTGAATAAAAACTTCTGAACATTTTTCTCTGATTGAATATATAGTACTTAGTCTGAGTTAAATATAATTAATTTTTATATTATATTTTATATTATGTATATATACATATATTAAATTTTAAATATATTTATATTTGTTTTTGCTTTTATAAGTAATGGAACTGAGTCCTGGAAAGATCAAGTAACTTTCTCAAGTTATTGTGTATAAAAGTGGCAGAAGTAGGTTCAAATCTGGCTCTGCTAGCTCTTAAGTGCTATTATGCCATAATGAAACTCAGCTATAGGAATTGCATATGATGGAGGGGATAGGGACAAGACTCTTGATTTCATTGGTATAGGTAAACAATGCAGGCTGGCTCTTTCTGCCACTTATTGCCTTAGGTTATTGACTGTATCAGCTTAAATCAGTGAGTGTGGTAGCGATGTGTTGGCCTATTTGTAGGTTTGCTAGTGGGGATTTAGTTAGTGGAAAATGTGTGTAAAATACCCTGGCATATTTGTTAAGTTGTGAGCGATAGAACAGATAGTACATAGGCACGATAACAATAATACTGAAAGATTTGAAAGATTCTTTAAACGGCATTGAGAGAAAAATGGCTTGCCCAAGTCACCCAGGCACAATGGTACTTGAATCTAGATCATTTTGGGTTCAGGGATCAGTTTCTATCTACTGTGTCATGCTGCTTCCTTATAAAACATAGGGAAGCAAGAAACATAATATATGATTATGAAGAGATGGTCAGAACATTAGATGCATAATGTTGTGTGGCAAGGATTGTGATGAGGAACCAAGCTGTGGAATGATTGGAAGTACAGTGGGAAGGAGTATAGGGATAGAACTGGCTCCAAATTCTGCCAGCATCCTTATTTTCAGGCTGTATCCCTGGTCCCATTGCTTTGCTAATGCTACTCTTTAGTTTGGTCCATCTTACTGCTCAGTTCAAAGGTGCCCCTCTGCTTTCCAAAAGAAAGTATTTTAAGATTCATGCTTGTCTAACTAAGAGAGATCCTACCTGGATGTAAAGTGTCCCATGAACCTAGTTAAGAATAATACCTCTGAAAGCCCCAGTTGTCATAGATTGAAAGGTTGCCAGAATAAATGGAGCTTAGTTGAGTAGCAAGGCTCTCTCTCTGTCTCTGGTCCTTCCTGTCAGCCCCCACATGCCTCTGTAACATTTTGTCAGTTGGATCAGCTCTTCTTGTGTTAGACATTCTCCCTTGGTGATATCTATAAGGAAAAATCAAAGCAAAACACAGAAAATCCTCTGTTATCCCAGAAAAAAGACAGCATTGCATTGGAAGTTGGAGATTCTCTCCCACCTTGAACTTCCCTTTTTCATCTTTTTCAGCTTTAAAATGAAAGATTTGGATTAGATCATCTCTAAACTCCTTTCCAGATCAACAATAATCTGTGAAAGGTTTTGTCATATTACTGTGGACAAAAGTAGCATGGAATCTCTTCTCTTACCTTCCTGGAGGAGTTTCTGTTTTTGAAGTAAAATAGCGCCATTGCTGAATAGTTGATTTGGGGCTAAGTGTGCATCTCACCACCAAACAGAAACCACAAGGTGAACTCTCTGAATTCTGCTTTTATTCTACCTTATTTTGGCTTGCCTGTTCTAGGAAGAATAACATGGGAAACTTATGAGGTTGGGCAGGAAAGCAAGGATGGTGAGAAAAAGTTGGCATTTGCATGGGTTTGCAAAGCAATCTACATATCTGATCTCTTTTGAGACTTACAAATAACCCAGTGAGATATACATAGCACTCATTTTATAGATCAGACAATTGAGGACCAGAGATACAGAATGGTTTTGCCCAAGTTTGTACCACTGTGAAAGAACTAAGATTCGAAGACAGTTATTCCAATCCCTAGCACAACACTTATTTCAGAAATAGTTCTCCATTAGCGCATCTTCTACCTTCTCCATTGCCAATCTCAATCCTATATAACAGGTATATATGTTGCGAAGAATGCATCCTTGCCAGCCCTTCTGACCAGAGTATTATGGCGCTCTCTTTGTCCTGGGGGTCATCTCATGTTGTTTATCTATAATAGCCATGAGAGGATGCTGAAATGATGGTTTTGACTCTGTGGAAATAAACCTATGGATTGATGATGTTTAATCTTAAGAAAGGCAGGATTTTCCTTAATAAAAACAATCATGTTCTTTTTCATAGGCAAAATGAACATAGCCTCTAGTGCAGATATTCTTAACTGCAGTCCATTAACTCCACCCCACCCTTAGAATTATCCCCTAAAGGATTTGTGAATTAATTTCAGGGGGTTCATGAACTTGGATAAGGAAAACTGCATTTTCATTTCATAATTGGTTTCATTTGTAATCCTATGTATTTTATGTGTTTAAAATACTATTTTGAAAAGGAATCCATAAGCTTCATTAGACTAAAAGCGAGCCATGATACAAAAAAGGTAAAGAATCCTTGATATAGTGAGTTCATAGCTAAGGTTTTAAGAAGACCTTGATTCTTTCCTCATTGCAGCTATTTTCTCAGTGCTTCCTGGTCTAAAGTTGGGATGATTGCTTTGAAATTCTTGCCAAACAAGGAATTCTCAGCAAAATTCCCAAATAGAAGTTCCTAAGACAAAAGCCTTACATAAAATCCCCTGGATGGTCCAGAGGACCGCTGACCAAGAATCTGTGAAGGCTCTGGCTAGATAACTTGATTTGAATAGTTTCCTCTGCTTTCCTAGCTTGTCATAACATGGGTGATAGATTCGAGAAGGGATACAGTTATCACTCTCCTCCATTTGTGTGCCTTGGTTAAAAGCTTCCCTGTGTTGAGGGATAGTCTTAAGGCCCTTGACTTAAGGAGGTGAATAGGTTCCAAACTTTTCAGAAATGAGGTGAAGATGATAAAGAGCATTATCATGATATGGAGGATAGGTTCTCTCTTCATCCTTCAAGCTTTTCTCTTGCCCAAACAGTAGAAGCTACTAACTTCATTTTCTTAATTTGGAGAGCTGAGGAAGAGAGAGGAATGGACCAAATGAATAGCTCTTCTACCTGATTCTTTTTCCCCTTCTCTCACAAAGTATCAATGTTCATGACTAAATGGTTTTGGATTTAGAGAAAAATAAGATTGCTTGAATTTGTCCTGCCTTGATGTAGGTAGAGGGTTCAAACAAAGATACATTATGAAATGAGATAAGCAGACCCTATTACATCCTCACAAGGCAAAGAACACTGGCTCTGGATTTGGAGATCTTAGGTTCAAATCCCACTTCTGATGCATATTTCCTGTGTTATCTTGGGCAAGTCACTTAACCCCTGGGTTTCAGTTTCTTCATGAGTAAAATGAGGATATTGGACTAGAAGGTCTCTGAGGTCCCTTCCAGCTCTACATTTATAATTCTGTGACTTAAACAGCAAGGTGAGCCTTTGGAATTGCTGGAGTTAAATTGGTGCAACATTTCTTTCCTTTTGCTTGTCTTAGTTTTTTGGAAGGGATGTGGGTATATCCAAAGTCTTTGTGATAAGGAATTGAAGCTTCAATATGAGAACACTCTTAGAATCTTGGAAGAATTGAATTATGATCATGGATGGATGGGAAATGCATTGTGGTGGCTGTATATCATCAGAAGGTCCCAATAGAGCTGTAGCAACGGATGTTGCAGTTTTAATCAAGTTTGCCTAACCTGTAATATAATACTGATAGAGCAGGACCATGGACAGTGCTAAGGGATTGGACAGAGCTTTGAGTTTATTTAAAAACCAAACTAAAAGTAACTGGTTCACTCTAGTGTTCTGTCCTTGATACAGCAAAGTCTCTCCTCAGTAGGGGGTGTTGGGAGTGGGGGAGGAGGAAGAGAGGGAGGGAAAGGAGGAGGAAGAAGAGGTCTGGATTTCTCCACTGAGTGGTGCTGCTATCTTTGGTGAAGCTTCAGTTAAGACACTTCCTAGCATGAAGTGAGAAATCAGAACTTCCAGTAATCAAAGGATTATAGCTCTGAACTGGAAGAGATTTCAGAAACCTTCTAGTCTAACATATTCATTCCATCATACAGATAAAATAGACATGGAGATAAAGGGATTTGTCCTGTCCAATTCTTTGTGACTCCGTTAGAGTTTTCTTGGTAAAGGTACTAGAGAGGTTTGCCATTTCCTTCTCTAGTTCATTTTACAGATGAGGAAACTGAGGTAAAAAGGGTAAATGACTTGCCCAAGGCCACATAGCTAGTAAGTGAATGAGACTGGATTTGAATTCAAGTCTTCTCGACTTCAGGCCCAGTGCTCTATCCACTATGTCTCCTAGCTATCCTATAGAGGGATTTAACCATGGTCAGATAGCTATTAAATAACAGTAAAAGGATTTGAATCCAGGTCCTCCAACTTTGGAGCCAGTCAGTATATCAGAGAAGAGTACTCTGTAAGTTTGTATGTTGGCTATATTCAGAAAATCCAAAATTCAGTAAGTCTGAAGGCAGGATAGTTAACACTAAATATGGAATCAATAAGTGGAGATGCAAATCCTGGTTCTGTTACTTAATACCTGGTTAGTTTTAGTTATTTCTACTTTCTAGACTCAAGCTCAATTGCTTCATCTATAAAATGAGGGAATAAGATAAGAGATTCTCTTTTCAGAAATGGAAATTCTATGAACTTATGGTTGAAGAGTAGAGGAATATGTTAATACTTGTTTTTGACTCAGTTTTTCCGACTTCTATCATAGTGTTTCTTATAGTCATGAAGATCTCAGGTCTCTTTTGCATTGGCCCCCGATACCTCCTACAAACTGTTCATTTGATTGTGATTCCTCTGCCAAAGAATGCTAGGATCTAAAGTTCTTTCAAGGCAATTAGGTGATCCAGTGGACAGAGTGCTGGGCTTGAGTCTAGAAGATCTGAGTTGAAATCTACTCTCAGATATTAGCCATGTAAACCTGAGCAAATCATATTAAGTGACTTTTTTCAGTTTCCTTAACTGTAAAATGGTGATGATAATAGCATCTAAGTTGTTGAGAGGGATGAAATAATATTTATAAAGCCTGGTACATAGTTGTCTTTCAGTCATTTTTCAATCAGGTCCAATTCTTCATGGCCCCATTTGGGGTTTTCTTGGCAAAGATACTGGAGAGGTTTGCCATTTCCTTCTCTAGTTCATTTTACAGAAGAGGAAATTGAGTCAAACAGGGTGAAGTGACCGGGATTCATACAGCTACTAAGTATGTGATGCCAGATTTGAACTCAAAGAAGAATCTTTCTGACTTTAGCCCAGTGATCTATCCTACTACCTAATTGCCTGATACTGATACATAATAGGCTCCATCTAAAGACAAGTTATTTTTAGTGTTTATAATTATTTTAATCATTATCATTATTATTATATTCTATCTCCTAAGATAGACCTTAGACCAGCTTGCTATATGTCCTAGGAACTTAATTTTTCCTAATATGAAATACTTACATGGCATGAGTAGCCATAGAGCTGCTCCTCAGCCCCCTTTCTTGCAGGCAGCACATGACAAATGAGATGGAGATGGCAAGGATGATGGCACCACTGATGAGAGAGATGATCACTGCCCCTTGGTTCCCATGATTAGGTGGGTTGGGGATAACTGGGATGAAGACAACAAAAAGGAAACTTAACTGTGAGAGGATATGGCCAATCCCAGCCATAGGGTCCCTTGAAACAGAAGCATTTCATCATGTGATGTGACAGGATAAATTTATTACCTTCCTCACATTGGGGCTCAGGATGACTCCAAATGGTACCATTATTCCCCAAGAGGCAAATGGTGGTTCTGTTTCCTATTAGCTGATATCCCACTTGACATGAGAAAACCACAACAGACCCTAGGGAACAGCCGGAGCCTTTCTCCACGTTGTAGGAGCCAAAAGGAGGAGGGAGGAGTCTGGTGCATTGAGCTTCTAGAGACACTAGGAGAATAATCAAAATCAGAACTCATCCTCATAGCTGTCACTCTCCAAGCTTTTCTGTATACAAGCTGGTACCAAATGAATGGGAAACTTCATGGGTCAGCATGTACAGAACATCTTATTCTTTCAGCTACTGAGATTTTATTGTTTAAAAAAAATGTTTTTGACGTTTCTATGTCTGGTTGCCAAGACTGGAGATAAATACAGTGAATGCCCCGTCTCCAGAAAACCATGCATTGTGGAGGGCTCATAAGTGCTCTGTTGCTGAAGGCAGTGGATAGAGCACTGAGTTTGGAGTAAGGAGAACCTGAGTTCAAATCCAGCGTCAGACACTTATCAGCTGTGGGACACTGGGCAAATCATTTAACTCCAATTGCTTTCCCTCTCCCAAAAAACATTTGAACCACATAAGTAATAGAAAATTTTTATCTTTTGTTTCTATGACTTTCTTCTGAGTCTCAATCATACTATTTGAGCCCCATAAAACAACCTGCCTTTGGTGCTCTTCTACTTCCACCTCATCCAAACTACTGTATGTATGTATGTATGTGTGTGTGTGTGTATTTGTGTGTATTTATGTATATATATATATATATATATATATATATATATATATACATTTAATACTTTTATTTTCCCCCAGTTACATTTAAAACAATTTTTACATTTGTTTTTAAAACTTTGAGTTTCAGTTTCTGTCCCGTATCTCTATTAAGAAAGAATGTGTGATGTTATACAAAATAGGAAAAGCTATATACTGGTATTTCTGTTATTATGTAATATAGTTTTCTGAATATGGAGGCAGAGAACCTGCATTTGCATACTATGTGATCTGGGGCTTGCCTTTTCCCTTTTCTGGGTCTCAAATTTTCTCTTGTGATAACTCAGGTTCCTTCTGCCTCTGAATCCTGTGATCTTCTGCTACCCAATCAGTATGCATACACAGGATTCCCATCTGTCTGGGAGCTGTCTCTGAGCTATCATGACTATTGGTTCAGTAACTGTCTTGGAGCCAATTGTCTACAAGTTGGTCTCTGCTTTTATTAAAACCCATGAAGCTTAAACTGTTTTATAGCTAGTGCTTTGTCTAACTTTAACCTAGATTTGTTCACCATTGATTCTGTTCGTCTTTTCTTTCCCCTTCTTTCAAAAACAACAATAACAACCTTGTGGTTCAAAAAGGTCTCCCTGCTGGCTCCCATAAAATTCCATCATATTAGGCAGTCACTTAGAGGAATCTGAAGGTCAGAGTTGAATTCCAGCCTTACCTGAGAGATTACCTGGAAGACAGGTGAAGTGGCTAGAGTTTTCCAGAAGTCCTCCTTCCATGTCACCACTTTTGTTATCAAGAGCCTCAAAAATTGATATTGTGAATCATCTCAGGGCAAACTATGATTTAAGAGCTCTCACATTCCAGGGGAAAGGATTGTAGAGGGAGGAGGTCACGAGAGGCTTCTTGTGTTTCTTGGTTTCAGAACAAGCTGCACTAAGGGGATTTGACTGAGAACCTTTGAGTTAACCATTCCCTCAATCAGCTTAATTTTGTCTCACCAGTCCTGCCATTTCAATGGATTATGGTTTTTGTTATTGTTTAACCATTCAGTCACATCTGACTCATGTACCCCTTGCCAATCATCCTTTTTATTCACCTGAGTTAAAGACAGGCCAGATTACATTTCTTCTCTAATGGTGTTCTGTTCTTTCCAGAAAGGCATTATTCTCTAAACTTAGAGTAAAGGAGAAAAGAGGGGGAAGGCAAGATGAATTCCTGAGGCAGTGTGGAAGAGCAGATTAAGTTCTGGATTTGGGGTCAGGAAGGCTAGATTCAGATCTTGCCTTTGGACACTTAAACTGTGCCTTAGTTATCTCATTTGTAAATTTATTTCACTCCAAACAAAGGAATGAGATTGGATGACTTTTAAGGTACCATCCATCTCCAAATCTATGATCCATTAGAGCTGAAAGGAATCTCAGAACACCAACCTTTGTGTAGAGCATTTTAAGGCTGGCAAAGCATTTTAGAGAGCTGGTTACATTTGCAACTTGCTATCTGAGGTCCTGCACTAATTGTTTTATAATAGTTTTTTTTTTATTTTTTCAAAACACATGCAAAGATAATTTTCAACATTTACCCTTAAAACCTTATGTTCCAAATTTTTTTCCTTCCTCCCCAAGACAGCAAGTAACCCAACACAGGTTAAATGTGCAATTCTTTTAAACATATTTCATAGTGCACAAGAAAAATCAGATCAAAAAGGAAAAAAAATAGGACACCCCCCCAAACAATCGACAACAAAAAAAGGTGAAAATACTATGTGATCCACATTCAGTCCCCATAGTCCTCTCTCTGGTTGCAGATGGTTCTCTATATAATAGATCTACTGGAATTGATCTGAATTACCTCATTGTTGAAAAGAGCCACATCCATCACAGTTGATCATCACATGATCTTGTTACTGTGTACAATGGCTCTTCATTTAGCATCAGTTCGTGTAAGTCTCTCCAGACCTTTCTGAAATCACCCCATTGATTGTTTCTTAAAGAATGATAATATCCTATAACATTCATATACTCTAAGTTATTCATCCACTCCCCAATGATAGGAACTACTCAGTTTCCAGTTCCTTACCACTACAAAAAATTTTTGCATATGTGGGTCCCTTTCCCTCCTTTAAGATCTCTTTGAGATACAGGCCCAGTAGAAACAGTGATGGATCAAAAGTTAGGCACAGTTTGATAGCTCTTTGAGCAGTTCCAAATTGCTCTCCAGAATGATTGGATCAGATCGTTCACAATTCTACCAATAATGTATTAGTGTCTCAGTTTTCCCATACCCTCTCCAACATTTGTCAATATCTTTTCCTATCATCTTAGCCAATCTGAGAGGTATGCAGCAACAATTAGATAAACATTTAAAGGATAAAAACAATTTTCAGATAAATATATTCTTATCATATAAAAATACTCTGAATCACTATTGATTAAAGAAAAGCAAATTAAAATAACTTTGAGGTACCACTGACTTTTTGTGACCTCATTTGGGATTTTCTTGGCAAAAATACTTTCTCCAGTTCATTTTACAGATGAGGAAACTGAGGCAAACAGGATTAAGTGACTTGTCAGGATCATACAGCTAGTAAATGTCTAAGGCCAGATTTTAATTCTGGAAGATGAGAGTTTAAGACTCCAAGCCCATCATTCTACCATCTGTGCCACGTATCTGAGTTTGCCTGAGAACACAGATTCCTAGACACTTTGCTTTTCTTTCTTTACCACAATTCCATGAATTCCTTTCTGTGGGGTGGGGTTGGGCTTCTGTTTTCACTAACCTGTGGGGCTTTGTAAGCTGCCCTCTGATTCTGTATTCATCATCTAGATCCCCAGACAAGAAGCCAAGTGACCAGGAGATAAGTGAAACACTAGTTTCTTAGTCTTTCTATGTTTGTCTCCCTTTCCTCTGTGATCCTCAGTATATGCTTTTCCCTCTTTCTTTTACACTTCAGAGGTCATTTTCACCAAGCTATAAAGCTGATTAGAACACAGTGGAATTCAAAGGATTTATTAAAACATGTTCTCTCATCCCTTCTGGTAGGACCCATAGGATTCTCTTCCTTATGGAAGGAGTTACTTTTAAGCATTTAAGAAAGTGTCCTCAGCCTGTACCCAAAGAAAAGATAAGAAAAATATACTGATCTCACTTCTTGGCAGGGGCAGGTTACTATGGGTTTACAGATATACTATTAGACAGTAGAAGTATTGGTTAGCTTTACTGAACTTTTAAAATATTTTCTCTTCTTACTCTTCTGGCTTACTGACAAGGAGCACCGAGGTGTATATTTAGAAATGAGGGTGATGATATTAAAGATCTCAATAATAACAAATATTTTAAAGGCATCCTCTAGCCTGATTTATGTTATGATGAAGAGAATTGGAGTCTGGAAGGCTCCCTCACATCCATTTAATAGGCATTGAAATAGGTCCATGTGCACCCTAATCAGGGATGGGAGGAATGTACTTTCTAATATTAGACTGTGGGCTTCTGGGGCCAGAGTCCATGTCTAATCATTAATATGTATCCTAAGCCCCTTAAGCTATTATGCACCTTCTTGATCATGGGATCATGGGGTCATTTGTTAGCTTAACATAGTGGAAAAACTTAATATAGCAGATGTTATTTTTTTTCCTCCCTGTTTGCTCTCTGGGCAAAAAAAATGTGCCCACTTTATAAAAAAAATAAAATACTAAGCCTTGTTCTCTTGATCTGTGAACATGAGAAAGTTGGACTAGATGACCTTAATGATCCCTTTCAGCTTGAATTTATCAAGCTCCAGGGGAGTCTATTGGGAAGAGCTTGGACTTAGACTTAGGAAACATGGCTTCAATGCTAAGTATGACATATCTAGCATGCCAAATCATAGGAAAGTTATAACCACATTAAGCCTTAGTCTCTTCATCCATAAAATGGGCTGAATGCAACTGGCATTATTATATAGTGATAAGCTCTCCCAATCCATCCACATAAACACATGCTTGAGGTGTTTTTTCCTGGAAAAGAGATGAGTTATTTTGAATCATCCACATTCTTCTGCTAAGTTTCTCTCGTGACTAATGGAAGTTAGCAACCAAGATTAGAAATATGGTACAAGGTTCTTTTTGCTCTGTCACCAGACAAGGACCTTGACTTTGACCTTCTACAGAAAGAAGGAATAAGCATTTTTATAGTATGTGACCGGCACTGCGCTAAGAACTTTATAAATATTATTTCATTTCTCTAGGAGGTAGGTGCTGTTATTATCTTAATTTTACAATTGAGAAAAACTGAGGTAAGTCAGTGCCTTGACCCACTGGTCACATATCTGAGGTGAGATTTGGACTAGGGTCTTCTTAACTAGCTATAATCCCAGTGCATTATACGTTGCATCACCTTTTTAGTTTCTTGTTTTAACTATCCGAACCAATGTATTGTTATAATAACTATGTAGGAGCAGCTAGCTGGTATGGTGGATGGAGCACCGAATCTAGAATCAGGAAGATCTGAGTTCAAATTCAGTTTCAGACTCTAGCTGTGTGACCCTGGTCAAGTGATTTAATCACGTTTGCATCAGTTTCCTTATCTGTAAAATGAACCAGAGAAAGAAATGGCAAATAACTCTGGTATCGTTGCCATGAAAATTCATATGTATATGGTTGTTTTCAACAATGAGGTGATTCAAGACAATTCCAATAGACTTGTGATGGAAAAGGTCATCTGCATCCAGAGAGACTCAATGTGAATCAAAGCATTGTATCTTCATTTTTGTTTGCTTGTTTGTGTGTGTGTGTGTGTGTGTGTGTGTGTGTGTGTGTGCGTGTACGTTTTTCCTTTTACCTTTTGGTATAATTTTTCTTGCACAGCATGACGACTATGGAAATATGTTTAGAAGAATTGCATGTGTTTAACCTATACTGGATTGCTTACTATCTATGGGAGGGGGTTGCAGGAAGAGAGGGAGAAAAACATGGAACACAAGATTTTGCAAAGGTGAATGGTAAAAACTATCTTTGCATGTATTTGGAAAAATAAACAGATATTATCAATTTTTTAAAAAGAAAAACAAAACTCCATATAGGGTTGTGAAGAGTTGGATAAGATTGAGAACAACTAAAGAACAATAAAATAGTGATATAGACCTTTTCTTCCTTTTCTGTAACGTAAACATACAAATATCTTCTTTATTCCCCTTTATTATCTCAGAGTTGTCATGAGGAGGATCTCATGAAAATTAAAAAAAATTGTGCTTTTCTCCTGGGGAAAATGACTCAAATAGAATGCCTTCCTTACAGAGAAGGGAGTGTAAGTGCAGGCAAAGTCACCAGCTTCATCTCCACCTACAGAAGTGAGCACATCACTAAGTTGTATCGACATGTACCCAACATTCTGTTCAGTGCTTAATAGCTCAAACCACATCAGAGAGAAGAGTCAACCACTGCCAAAAGCTTGCATTAGTAAACCTCTTGGATTCCACTCTATCCAAATCAGCTTTGTAGCTTAGTAACAGATGAACTGTGAGTTGTGAGCAAAAGGAAATCAGGCATATGCTGGGAAGCCTAGAAGAAGGAGAAATGAAACAATAGAGGAAAACTGTCTTCATGGGGCAAGGTGTTTGTTTCTTGGCCATTCAGGCTCTCCCCTGAGGAATCTAGCCCTTGGAAATCTTGGGAAGTCCCACGGGTCCATGAAAATGCAACAACAGTCTTCCAAAATGAAATCACAGGAATTATAGCATAAGGAAGGATGAATATTCATAGACTTAGATCTAGTCCTAGATTAGATGCTAGCTTGCTTTGTAGCCTAGGTCAAGTTATTTCACATTTCTCAGAATTATTAACTCAGTTTGTGAACTTGAGAGAGTTGGACTAGGTGGCCTCTCGATCCCTTTCTGCTCAATTATGTCAAGAATTAGGGGAGTCTAGTGGAGTCTTGGGCTTCAACTTTGAAGACATGAGTAAAGCACATGCTAGCATGACAGCCTTAGGAAACTTAAAACCTCCTTAATTAAACCTTCATTTTTTTAATCTATAAAATGGGGACTGTTACTGACACCATCTGCCTCACAGAACTTTGATGAGACTCAAAAAGATCATGTATATAAAATACTTTGTAAACTTAGAATTCTAGATAAATGCCAATTGTTATTATTACATTTTTATTATAGAGGAACAGTTTGGTACAGTAGATAGAAAATAAGGAAAATGTAGGTTCAAGGACTTTCTCTAGACCCCAGCTTCTTCAACTATGGTTTGCAACCCCACATGGAATCTTGTAACTGATTGTGGGAGTCTTTTTGTTCTACCAAATATAACAGCTTCTAGATTAAATCAACCAATAGTAGAGATGAATCAACACCCCCTAAAATCATCTGTTCAGGGGACCAGACCAATTTGACACAACTTGCCAGTAAAACAAAAATATGATCCCTAGGTTAGACAGTTGTGTTGGCTGTCTTCACATCTGGAGCATTATTGTAAATGCCATTATAGAACCTGAAAGCTTTCTGGAATTCTTCTAGTACTTGCGGCTATAAGTATCGAATTCCTTCACAAGATTTGCTGTTTGATAAGGGGTGAATTTGCCTGGTCCATTTGCCCAATGGAGTAATCACTAATCTCCACTAAGGTGGCATAGAGGATAATTTATTGAGTCACATAGCTTGACTATATTATTGGACTTGGTATTTTAAAGCGAGGACCAATACATAGGCAGAGAAAAGTATATTATTCAGTAAGGAAAAGGCTACAATTGGGAGACTGGAGCTTGGTTTCATGGAATTGTGAGGAATGTAGAAGACCTTTACCCAAAATGACTACTCAGAGATCACTCAGTAGAAAGCAGAAAAGTTGTTTATTGAAAACCTCCAGAGGATGAGCTATCTCATCATGAGATAAGAAAGAGAAAGCTCGTGGTAGGAGGGCTAAAGAAGTAGTAAAGGTATACAGCTCTTATACAAGAAATTACATCACAAGGAAGAGAGCATTGAGAAGGGAGGGGGGGAGGCATCTAATTGGTTGTTGCTATTGAGAGAGATAGGAATGGAAGGTTTCTTTTTCCTGGAAATCTCCTGATTTCTAGGAAACAGAAAATCAGGCCTTCAGGCTTCAGATAATGGTCAAATGAATAGACCCCAAATATTAATAAATGTCAAATACTGATAAATGTCATCAGCTCAGGTTAAGTAAATATAGCTATAGCTGGCCAAGGCTCAAGTACATATGAGCCTGCACATATTACACAAGTTATAGGGGAAACACAGAAATAATGAAAATAAAATACAAAAAAAGAATTCATACATTCCTGTAAGTTCTTAACCTTATCTCTCTCTATTCCACACAGAAGGAACTTCATTTGAAGTTCCTATAGCTAATCGTAGAGCTCCAAAGATGGAATCCAGGGGTGACATCACTAAGGAAAGCCAAGAACAACTGAAACTTTATCCAGGAGCAGTGAGAAGGCAAAGGAAAAACAATTAAGAACTTTGTTGATTAAGCTTCCCTGAATGAGGAAGCTGGAACTAATAAACAAGAGTGACAATTTCAAGATGGAAAAATATTAGATCTTGTCCTTCCTTAGTACTATGAGTTAGGTGGACTATGTAAGAAGAGTTCAGATCCAGTTTCAGATATTTACTTGCTCTGTGACCCGAAAGGAAGAAGAGACTTAATGGGAAGGGCAAATTTCTAGATTTCCTTAACCATTTTTATTTTATTGTTTGGGAGGGAGGCTCAACTTGAGGGTGATATGACATATTTGGAGGTGACTACATAGGTACTCTTTAGAGTTAGAGATTCACTGTAAAGGTAAATTGTTGACCTGCTTGGGTGAATGTCTTTTTATTTTCCTCTCTTTCTTTTTAAGTATTAAATAAAGCTTGGCTTGTATGTTGTATGTGCTAGTCTGAGTCAAGTCAATAGGCATTTATTAAAGATTTATTTATTTTATTTATTTTTGTTTTGTTTTGTTTTGTTTTTTGAAGGCAATGAGGATTAAGTGACTTGCCTAAGATCTCAGAACTAATGTCTGGATTTGAGATCAAATCCTTCTAACTCCAGGGCTGGTGCTCTCATTACTAGGCCACTTAACTCTCCTTGTGAGGATTTATTAAGGAGCCAAGATGGTGGAATAGCAGGAAAAAATATAGCAAACTCCACTTTACCTCCTAAAATTCTTCTAAGCAGATCTAGAAAATGCATCAGATCAATTGCTGATTATAAAAATCTAAGAAAAAAGTCAGTGAATTATTGGTCAGATAACCTGTATTGGTCAGAAAGAAAAGACAGAGAAAGAGTCCAGGGATGCTGGAGATAGAAACCAGCTGGCCACAAGGAATACTGCTTAGGGATTGTTTCCCAGAAGGATGGTATGGGATTCTGGAACAGATGCCAGTTATCAGTTTTGTTGCTAATTACTCTCTACCTGGAAGAGTAAGGAAGGGCCCTTTGTTCGATAGTACCTTTCTGGGATGATCAGAGCTGGGATCTCTAATTCTCCTGTGTTCCAAGCAAGGAATAAGATTAGAAGCAAGTTTGGATCCCGGGAGTGGAATAGGGTCTCAATTCCAATTTCTTTCTTTTTTTTTTTTTTTTTTTTTTTAATTTTTTATTTTATTTTATAATTATAACATTTTTTGATAGTACATATGCATGGGTAATTTTTTACAACATTATCCCTTGCACTTACTTCTATTCAGATTTTTTCCCTTCCTCCCCCAACCCCCTCCCCCAGATGGCAAGCAGTCTTATATATGTTAAATATATTACAGTATAATTTAGATACAATATATGTGTGTAGAACCGAATTTTTTGTTGCACAGGAAGAATTGGATTCAGAAGGTAAAAATAACAGTTTACATTCATTTCCCAGTGTTCCTTTTCTGGATGTAGCTGGTTCTGTCCATCATTAATCAATTGGAATTGGATTAGCTCTTCTCTATGTTGAAGAAATCCACTTCCATCAGCATACATCCTCGTACAGTATCATTGTTGAAGTGTATAATGATCTTCTGGTTCTGCTCGTTTCACTCAGCATCAGTTGATATAAGTCTCTCCAAGCCTCTCTGTATTTCTCCTGTTGGTCATTTCTTATAGAACAATAATATTCCATAACATTCATATACCATAGTTTACCCAACCATTCTCCAATTGATGGACATCCATTCATCTCAATTCCAATTTCTAACCCAATCTGAAGCTTGTAGAACAATAAACAGGACAGATATCTCCAATCAAAGGAAAAATTCTTTTTTTTTTTCTGTTATTCTGAACCAGTAAATGGTTGATGAGAGCTCAGTCTAGTAGCATTGTATTGCTACTCATACCAAATCTAGGTCAGGAATTTGCAGAGCTCAGACCAGAGGGGCAATGATCAGACTTTACCCTAGATCAGACTACATAAGAGCACTGAAAACTTTCAGCTCCCTAGTTTAAGGTATCCCTGAAAAATGGGAATAGCAACAAAAAAGGACTAAGTCAGACTTTTTCCTCCAGAAGCACTTAGGGCCTAGACTTAATATAGAGTCTTAAGTCAGGAAAATGGCTAAAAGAATGAGCAAACCCAAAGGAATCCTATCCTAAAAAAAAAACAAACATTATGGTAACAGAGATAATGAAGACATAAACCCAGAAAAATAAAATGATTGCAAAACATAAAAAAGCAAAGTCTTTTAAAAAAACTTAAAAAAACAAAACAAAACCCAATAACCAACCAACCTTAGGCAGAAACTCAATCGCAATTATTAAAAGAAATAAAGTACAAGTTAAAAAAAGAATCTAATAATATAAATGAAAGAAGAATGAAAAAAGAGAAATCAGAAAAGAAATGAGTTATGAAAGAAAATTGGGAAGAGAATTAATAGCATGGTACAATACAAGACCTTGTCCAATTAAGAATCCCTGTAAATAAGAATAGAGCATATAAAATCAAATGACTCTATGAGTCAAGAAATATTAATACAAAGTCTGAAAAAAACTCAAAGACTGGAAAAAATTACAAATATGGTATCCTACAGCAAAAACAACTGTCCTGAAAAATAGATGGAGCACACACACAAAAAAATTGAAGAATCATGTGACTATCTGAAACCTGTAACCAAAAATGTAGACATTATGTTTCAAGAAATCTTAAAAGAAAACTTCTCTGATCTTTTAGACCCAAAGAGTGAAGTAGAAACAAGGCCACCTTAAAAAGTGAAAAATCTGAAGAATATTATAGTCAAAATCCGTAGCTTCCAATTAAAAAATATATAGTATAAGCAGTCAAAAAGAAAGATGTTAAGCATCAGGAGCCACAGTTAGGATCACACACGATTTAGTAGCCAGCACTATAAAGAAATAGGAGCCTGGAATATGGTAGGTTTATAGCCAAGAATAACTTACCTAGCAAAACTGAGTATAATTAAGTATATAGTAGGAAAATTTGAATGAAATAGAAAACTTTCAGGCATTCCTAATGAAAAGACCGGAGCTGCAAAGAAATTTTGAAGTTCAAATACAGAAGTTAAGAGAAATTTTAAAAAGTAAATAGGATTAAAGGCTAAGCTGTTTACATTTTAATATGGGGAAATTATATGTTTGTCTTTTCTGAACCCTGTCATCATAAGGTCAAAGAGGAAATATAATTAGATGAAAGTCCTAAAAGTGTTCTATTATATTTTAAAGAGCCTAAAAAAAGAATGGAAAAGAGGAACATGTTGGGAAGAGAAAGGGAAAAGGTTAGAGTAAATGATCTTGGAGTGCAGAAGTAAAATTTTACCAAAAAATTGAAGGTCTGGCTGCCTCTGGTTTACTTTCATCTGAACTAATCAAAGGAAGAAAAAATACACACAGATGGGCACAGAAATATATTTCAATCACTAGGGAAATAGAAGGAAAAGAAGAGAAGGAGGAATTGAAGGGAGGACATATTGAGAGGGAATAATCCTAGGCAAAACACACTCTAAGAATGTACAAAGCTATTTGTATGAGAACCTGAAGGGATGTCCCTCTCTTGGGTACATAAATTACAGTGTGTAAATTATAGTATATGAATGTGATGAATTGTGCTACGAGAAATAATGAAAGGTTTGGTTTCAGAGAAATCTGAGGAGAATCAGGGGAATTATTCATACAATGACAACAATATTATAAAGATAAGTGACTTTTGAAAGACTTGGAAACTCCAATCAACATAATGACTAACTACAATTTCAGAGGCGTAATGATAAAATATGATACTTGCCTCCTAATAAATGGGAGATTCAAAGTTCTGAATGAGATCAGTGATTTACATAACATGATTGTATATATTAGACATGTACCTATGTACACATATATGTATATTCTTTCTGACATGGCCAATGAAATTTGTTTTGCCTTTTTGTTTTGTTTTGTTTTTGTTATCAACTAAGGAGGAAGGAGAGAAGATAGACTTTTGTTGATTGAAAAAAAATTTAATTAAAAAATCCAATCATTTATTAAACATTTACTATATACAAGGCACTATACTAAACACTGGGAAATACAGGAAATCCATCTTTTAAAGAGATTTAAAATTTTTTAAATTAATTTTATAATTATAACTTTTTTTGACAGTACATATGCATGGGTAATTTTTTACAACATTATCCCTTGCACTCACTTCTGTTCCGAATTTTCCCCCTCCTTCCCTCTACCCCCTTCCCCTAGATGACAGGCAATCCCATACATGTTAAATGTGTTATAGTATATCCTAGATACAATATATGTGTGCAGAACCGAACAGTTCTCTTGCTGCACAAGAATTGGGTTCAGAAGGTAAAGATAACCTGAGAAGAAAAACAAAAATGCAAACAGTTCACACTCATTTCCCAGTGTTCCTTCTCTGGGTGTAGCTGAGTCTGTCCATCATTGATCAATTGGAACTGAATTAGCTCTTCTCTATGTTGAAGATATCCACTTTCATCAGAATACATCCTCATACAGTATCATTGTTGAAGTGTATAATGATGTCCTAGTTCTGCTCGTTTCACTCAGCATCAGTTCATGTAAGTCTCTCCAAGCCTCTCTGTATTCGTCCTGCTGGTCATAGGAAATCCATTTTCAAATGAAAACAATGATATACATGCAAGATACAGATTTATAGAGTAGATGGGAGGTAATATGAGAGAAGGAACTAGCAAATGGATGAGGGAGGATATTGGAAAAGGTCCCCTGAAGAAAGTGCTCACATAGGAGTCTTTTTTCTGTGTTACTTTGTTTTGGGATCAGGGTTAAATGACTTGCCCAGGGCCACACAGCTAGTAAGTGTCTTAAGAAAGGATTTGTATTCAGGTCCTTCTGATTCCTGGGCCAGTGCACTATCTCCTGCACCACCACGGTGCCCTGAGAGCACCATTTTCTTGAGAACCAGACATGAACCAAATTCTGATATTTTCAGAAGAAACCTTGAAAAGGAGAAACATTAGCTAACAGAGTATGATTAGAGAGAATCCCTATAGTGAACATAGTATATGTAAACCTATAGCTTTGGTTTTGCCTCTTGGATTACATAATAAAAGCTTGCTAATTAATTTCCCAATTAGTATCCCAGGTCTGCCCTTTTCATTCTAAGAGATAACTCTACAGCCTTCAGTGATTATCTTTGGCTATTGGACTTCTTAGCCTGGACTTGAAGATCCTACAGTCTTATTCCTCTCTCCCTTTCTAACTTTATTTCACATTATTCTAAACTAACAAGTTCTGGCCAAACTCGATTGTTGTTTTCTGAACTCAGTATTCCATCTCCAACTTCTGTGTATTTGCTCAGGCCTGAAGTGCACTCCTTCCTCATCTCTGTCAGAATTTTTAACTTCATTCACGAAAAGTCATAATTAAGAGAAATTCAGTTGAGCATAAGGGAAAATTCGTTATTCTAATAGCTCACAGAACAGTGTGTAGAGGATTGATGTTAGCTTTTATCTAATTTTATCTTTTAACCAATTTATCTTGTTAAGTTTGTGCTTGCTTACCTAGCAAAACTAACTATAATCCAAAGCCCCACCTCCCCAAGCAAGAGAATGAATCTTTGTACCACTGAAGTACAATTTTCTTCATCCTCTATCTTGGTGTTGTTGAACCCAGTTATGACTCTGATTCCTGGCAGAGTGCCTTCTGTGATTCAGAACTTAATAAGTATTTAGTCAGCTGAATTAATTCTTCCCTTCCATCAGGACAGGTCAATAAATATAATACTGCTTTTGCATACTTCTATAAGAACTCTTCCTTCCCCTCCTTTTTTTAAATCATGAAAATGGGAGGGATTTACACATGGCTGTTTTTGTGTCTTCTGAGAGAATCCCAGAAGTTGTTTTAGAGAAAGGAAGAAATATATCACAAAGTTTTCTGAAGAACTCTATTCTTCTCCTCCCGCCCTCATACCCATCTTTCTGAGAAGTCTAGAACAGCCCTCTCATTTGATCCATAGAAACTCAGGCTCACCTTGGCTCACATGCCCATTGCCTGGTAAGACTTGGTCATCCATGAGGAAGATCTTTGCATCTTGAGAGGGGAAATTAGGAAGAAGTGCAATGGAGTGTATTTAAAATTAAAATGGTAGACCCAGCAACATGCATGGTAATATTGTTTGAGGTCTTTGGTCTTTGTAAAGGTAGATGTGAACTTCCAGATACCTGCCTTTGCTTCTGTAACAATCTCTGAATCAAACCCTCAGCGAGATAGCCCCAAAATAGTTCCCAAATGGAAAGCGTTTGTGTGATGTCCCCAATTTCATAATAGGGTCATAGGATATGAAGCTGGAAGGGATCTGAGAGATCAGCTTCTCCTTTTACAGGTATTGAAAGTGATATTCAAATGACTATGTTATGGGTTGGTTGTGAGTAATTTCATTTGTATGACTGTTCTTTCCTTGTCTCCACCCAACCTTGCAGAGAAAAATCAAATCATAGATAGAGTTTTGAATGGGACTGCAGAGGACATCTGGTCCAACCTCCTCATCTTTACATATGAGAAACTGAAATGATATGACTTATCCAGGATTAACACAGATCTTTGCGATTGTTCTAGTCCTTCATGACCCCATTTGAGGTTTTTCTTGGTACAGTAGTTTACCATTTCCTTCTCCAGCTCATTTCACAGATGAGGAAACTGGGGCAAATAGGGTGAAGTAACTCTATCCACTATACCAGAGCTGCCTGTAATACAGGTATTAAACAGCAAAGATAGAATTTGAATCTGGGTCTTTAACTTGACTCAATGTTCTTTTTTTCTGGTAGGTAGTGTGATAGAGCAATAGTTCTGCAGAAGGAAAGACTCATCTGAGTTCAGATTTCAGTCTCAGACACTTCTTAGGTGGGAGAGCCTAGGAAAGATACTTAACTCAGTTTTCCTTAGTTTCCTCATCTGCAAAATGAGCTGGAAAAGGAAATGGCAAACTACTCTACCAAGAAAAACCTCAAATGGGGTCAAATTGGTGATTTAACTATCAACCTCCTTAGAGATCATGATAGTAGTTAAAAGTTATTCTTCACGTTTAAGTCAATTGCAGGTCTTTTGTGTTTCATGCATTTTGTATGTGTAAAGGAACAATCAATAAGCATTTATTAAATTCTTTTTCTATGCCAGACTCTATATTAAATGCTGGAAATTCAAAGGAAGACAAAAATAATCTTTGTGCTCAAGAAGTTTACAATCTAATGGGAAAAGAATTATGGAGTCTGATTGTAAATCAATACATGTTATGTTAATTTTTTTTCTCTTCTGTGTTTTTTTCCTTGTTCTTATTTTTCTCTCCCAACATGATTCATAAAGAAATGTGTATTTAACAGTTAATATACATGTATAACCAGAAAAAAGAAAACAATAAAAAAGAAAAAGAAAAAAACAATCTGATGGGAGAGAGAGCAGGTAAACAAATAGGTATAAATAAGATACCCACAGAGTAGATGGAAGATAACCTTAAAAAGAAAAGCTCTAAGAGCTGGATATTAAATAGCTGTCTTATATCTGACCTACATGGTGCATAGAGTACCTTTCAACTCTTTATCTGGGGAATGTGAGCCTACCCAAGGCTTTAAGTGCCTCTCCCCAGGATACTTGGGATGAGTAGTCTAATGAATCAGAATTTGAAGAGAAAAATAGCCTGACTCCTTTCCTCAGAGGTTAAATTTCCCTTTGATTGGGACTATGGGCCAGGAACATGGGTCCTGAGGGCAATAGCTCAGTCCCCCAAATCCAGCAGAAGTTTTTTGTTATTACATTTGGAGTAGATCTTGTTTATGCTCTTAAGATGTAAAAGTGGGAATGAACTTACAGACAAAAAGTAGCAGGGAGCTGTGGAAACTTGGAAACTGGGATCGGAAGATCTGAAGTCTTGCTCTAGCTCCAACCTTAATTTACTCTGTAACCTTGAACAAATCATTCATCTCTCTTAACCCTGACTTTTCTTATCTGTGGAAAGAGAGTTGGACCAGATAACCTTTCAGGGTACTTTCACTTCTAGAATTTGTATTTTCCTTTTAATCTTGTTTCTGTTGGTTTTATTTGTGCAAAACTTTTAATTTAATGTAATTAAAGTTCCATTTTGCATTTCATAATGTTCTCTAATTCTTCTTTGGTAATAAATTCCTCCCTTCTCCAAAGATCTGATAGGTAAATTATCCCTTGCTCTCCTAATTTGTTTATGGTATTACCTTTATGCCCAAATCACATAACTATTTTGATCTTATTTTAGTATGGAGTATGAGTTATAGGTCTATGCTGAGCTTCTGACATTATTTTCCAGTATTCCTAGAAATTTGTGTGTGACTTCTTATTCCAGAAACTGGAGTTTGGGGGTTTATCAAATAATATTTTCCTAAAGTCATTGATTATTATGTCATGTGTGCCAAACCTATTCCATTGGTCCACCATTCTATTTTAAAGACAGTACCAAATGGGCCTGATGACTGCTGCTTTATAATACAGTTTAGGTAAGTACCGATATTGAACCAGCCTTGCTTTCCTGATATAAATCTCACTTGATCATAGTGTATCATCCTGCTGATAAATTGCTGTAATCTCTTTGCTAATATTTTTATTTAAAATTTATGCACCAATATTCATTAGGGAGATTGGTCTGTATTTTTCTTTCTTTGTTTAAATATCAGTACCATATTTGTGTCATAGAAGGAATTTGGTAGGACTCTTTCTTTGCCTATTTTCCCAAATAGTTTACATAGTATTAGAATTAATTGTTCTTTAAATGTTTGGTAGAATTCACTTGTAAATCTATCAGACCTTGGAGATTTTTTCTTAGGGAATTCATTGATGGTTTGTTCAATTTCTTTTTCTATAATAGAACTATTTAAGTAATTTATTCCCCCTTCTGTTAATCTGGGCAATTTATATTTTTGTAAATATTGATTCATTTCAATTAGATTGTCAGACTCGATGGCATATAGTTGGGCAAAATAGCTCCTAATTATTACTTTAAATTTTTTTCATTGGTGGTAAATTCATTCTTTTCAATTTTGATGCTGGTAATTTGGTTTTTTCTTTCTTAATTAACCAAAGGTTTATTTATTTTGTTGGGTTTTTTCCATAAAACCAGCTCTAGGTTTTATTAATTAGGTCAATAGTTTTCTTCATTTCAATTTTATTATATCTCCTTTGAATTTCAGAAATTCTAATTTGATATTTAATTGGGGGGGTTTAATTTGTTCTTTTTCTAACTTTTAGTGGCATGCCCAATTCATTGATCTCCTCTTTTTCTTTATTCATGTAACTATTTAGAGATATAAAATTTCCCTTAAGAACTGCTTTGGCTGCACCCCATAGGTTTTGATATGTTGCCTCATTATTGTCATTTTCTTAGATGAAATTATGGATTGTTTCTGTGATTTCTTATTTGATCCATTCATGTTTTAAAATTAGATTATTTAATTTCTTCTTCTTCTTTTTTAACCACAGACAGTTCTTTATTGTACACCATTTTAGAAAATACAATCAATATTTGGGTACATGGGGGAAGGAGAAACTGGGTGCTCAACATAAATATTAAAAAATGAAGGAGAGTATATATACATGATGACTAAATAAGAAACACAAGTTCTGAAGTAAATTATATATAAATGTATAGTTCAAAGCCATTTCTTCAGGAGGCCACAGGTCTATTTAAGTGATGTCATTAATCCAATTTTAGAATTCCATTTAGATCCATATAAGTCTATATAATTATTTTGTGATCATTCCTCATTTTTAAACTTGCTGTCACTGAGAATATATAAAATATTACTTCCAAATCCAAATTTCAAAAAATATCTTGAAAAATGGCATCAATCAGTGGAACCTGTGTAAAGACTGGAGATAAAGTTATAGATGAACATTCAGAATAGTTAATGCTGATGCTTGTTTTTAAAAGTACCACATTATAGTCATACTCCATAAAAGGTAGCACCTTCTCATCTTCATCCAATTTGGAGGAAATATATGTAGACTGGATCATTAGCAGAGAAAAGAGTTTTAGAGTGCAAAAGAGGGTTTGTGTAGTTGAGATTTGAGCAATTTTCGAATTGGTGACACTTCCAACTGCTGGGCAGTCCTTTTTCCAAGTTGCACTGACAACTTCTTGAAGAATTCAGTAGTATCTTCCATAAAAGAATGCAACAGCCTTATTGATCCTTGTCACCATCCATCACCATCTCCATGCTGTTAAAAGCTTCATTCTGGCTGTCTAATATTTTCTGGTAGTCAGGTTTTGTGCTAAGAATTTCGCTTTGTGAAGACTGTAGATCCAAAGTGGGGTCCAGTTCTACATCAATAATTTTGGCTTCCTCTAAAGTACTGGAGATCTCTTCAGCTACTTTCTGGTGATGCAGCAATAGTTGATCCCAATTTGCACACTCCAAAGAAAGCCTGGCTATATATTCTTTTGTCACTGTCATTGATGCTTCCAAGGCAATATCTGCTGACTGCCCTTTTGATTCTTCAGAGCATTTTTGTAAGGTCCCATCATCTTCAAGTCTATTTGTAAAATTCTTGGATTCTTCAGAAATTGAAGACACTCTGGCTTTAAAAGTATCAAGACTGATGTCATCAACGTCTCTCAGAAAGGTTCAAGTTTCTGTGCAGAGAACTGAAAACTGGAAAGAAGGAGACAGCCAAGGCATTTGCTTTCAGCCAAGTCTATGCCGATAGATCTGCTGAGCTCTGTGATACCCTGGTGAAAGGGTGGCAGTGATTTCCGATGGTTTGTTTCTTTCATGCTAGCCCTTCACCAGGACTGACGCTTAGCTTTTTGATTGTTATTTTCTTGTGGGGCCATATAAGTGGGCTCCAGATCTTGATTTTTTCCTGTTTGTTTTAGGACTGTTTTCAGAATTCTTTTTCTTGAGACATCTTTAGTAGTCTCCAGGAAGACAGAAGACACAGTACAGATGTTCAGAGAGGTAGGGCTTGATGTTAATTGATGATCTTGAGTCTTGGGCTCCAATGCTTTCTCTTCAAGCACTCTTGTTGCCTCAGAACCATTCAATGAAGTCAATTTGGGTGGAGAATCCATCTACACAGCGCAATCTCTCCAGTCTCCTTAATCCGGGCGCCCTCCTCTCTGATTCAGCCTGTCTCTGTGGGGTCTCTATAGGACTCCCCAAAGCCAGGCTCTGCCTCTTGCCCAGCGCTTAGAACAGGGAGGTGGACTGAAAGCCGGAGCCAAAGAAAGGAATGGGACAGAGGAAGAATGAGGCCAGGGGGGAAGGAGGGCCAGGGAGGGCAGGGAGAGCAGGAAGAAGCAGTACAGGGTCACCCCCATGCTCTAAGAGCTCAGGAATCTCAGGCAAGAGGCGGGCAGGAGGCGGGATGGAGCATCCTCACTTCGGAAATCCTTCTGTCCAGACAAAAGCTTCCGCCTGCAGTCCCCGATCCCCAGGTCCACAGACTGAGCCATCCTTCCAACACCACCACTGTGCAAAGAAGCCCTAGATTATTTAATTTCCAATTGGTTTTTAGTCTATCTTTTTCAGCCCCTTTATTGAATATAATTTCCATTGCATCATGGTTGAAAAAGAAGTATTTACTATTTCTGCCTTTCTGCATTTGATTGTGATGTTTTTGTGCCCTAATACATGGTCAATTTTTGTGTAGATGCCATGTATTGCTGAGAAAAATGTGTATCCTTTTTTGTCCCTATTCAGTTTTCTCCAGAGGGCTATCCTATCTAGTTTTCCTAGGATCCTGTTAACCTCCTTAGTTTCTTTCTTGTTTATTTTGTGGTTAGATTTGTCTAATTCTGAGAGGAGAAGGTTGAAGTCTCCCACTAATATAGTTTTGCTGTCTATTTCTTCCTGTAACTGGCTTAACATCTTTTCTAGGAATTTAGCTGCTCTACCATTTGGTGTATATACATTTAATATCATTACCACTTTATTGTTTATGGTACCCCTTATCAAGATGTACTTTTCTTCCTTATCTCTTTTAATTATATCTATTTTTACTTTTGCTTTATCTGAGAATTGCTTACCCTGTTATTTTTTTCCTTTAGCTAAAGCATAATAAATTCTGCTCTATGCTTTTACCTTTACTCTGTATTTCTCTGTTTCAAATGTGTTTCTTCTTGCTAGGTATGGGATCCCACCAAGAAGGAGTACAGAGGTCACCTTGACCTTTGATGCGCAATAAGTTTTCTGCCACATTGCAGAAATGTCCTTGTTGAGCAAGGAGCAGTGATGTGTGTCATGGGAATGGGTTTGCCTGAGGGTCACTGTATAGTAGCTCATGAGCAGGGATGCCTTCACAGGTCCTCTTGTCTGTAAGCAGATTGCTAGATTGCTGGATTGGCTCTCCTCCCATTGACACACACCATCCACACACAATGCCCACAAGCTGCTTCTCTGAATGGTGATTGGGGATTGCCTACTGTTCATGGGCTGATCATGCTTCCAAAAATGTATATCAACAAGACTGTATAGCATAATAAACTGGAGCTCTTTTCACTTTCTATGAGTCTCCCACCTTATTCATCTTGCCTCTGAGATCAAAGGACTCCTATGCTTTGAGCTCTTAAAACTACAATATCTTATAAACAATATATTGTAGGATTCTGTTTTTTAATCCATTCTGCTATTTTATGGGAAAGTTAATCCCATTCATATTCATAGTTATGATCATCAGCTCTATTTCCCTCCATTCTATTTTCTCCCCTGTATATACTTTTGTTCTCTCTTTCCACCCTGTCCCTTCTTAGTAGTGTTTTATTTTTAATCTACCTTACCCATTATCTGTCCTATCTTCTATCGCCTCTCCCCCTTCTCTTATCTCTTTCTCCTAGTGTTTCTGACCTCCCTTTAATCCAGCCCCTCCTCTTTCTTTCCTCTTTCTCCTATTTCTTTATAGGGTAAGGTAAATTTCTATACCCAATTGAGTGATTAATTTATTCCCTTTCTAAGCCAAAACTGATGAGATCAAGCTTCAGACAATGCTCAGACCCCTCCCTTTTTTCCCTTATAATAGGTCTTTTGAGCCTCTTGGTGTGAACCAATTGTCCCATTATACCTCCCCTTTCCTCTTTTTCCATTAAGGACCTTTTCCCACTCCTTAATGTCTTTTTCTTTGATATCATTATATCAGAACCATACACAACCATGTCCTTAGTCCATGTGATGCCCACCTCTAACTGCCCCAATAATAGAGACAGTTCTCAAGAGTTACAGATATTATTTTCCCATGAAAGGATGTAAATAGTTTAAACTTTAAATAATTGTTTATCTTTTTATGCTTCTCCTGAGTACAGTGTTTGAAGAACAAATTTTCTGTTTAGTTCTGTTTTTTCCAATAGAAATGATTGAAAGTCTCTTACTTCATTAAAGATATATCTTCTCCCCTGAAGATGATGCTCTGTCTCGCTGGATAGTAGATACTTTGTGGTAACCCCAAGTCCTTTGCCTTTCAGAATATGGTATTCCAAAACCCTTTGATCCTTTACTGTAGAAGCTGCCAGATCCTGGGTAATCATGACTGTTGCTCCTTGATATTAAAATGTTTCTGTCTGGTAGCTTGCAGTATTTTTTCCTTGAGATTATAGTTCTGAAGTTTCACAACAATGTTCCTTGAGTTTTCTTTGTGGAATCTCTTCCCAGAGGTGATCAATGGATTTTTCCAATGACTCTATTTCTAATATGCCAGGGCAGTTTTCCTTAGTGATTTCTTGAAGAATGATATCCAGGATCTTTTTTTTGGTCTTGGCCTTTAGGTAGATCAATGATTTTTTAAATTATCTCTCCTGGATCTATTTTCCAGGAAGGCTGTTTTTGCAGTGATGTATTTTATGTTTTCTTTCATTTTTCAGTCTTTTTTTAATTTGTTTCACTGATTCATTTTTTGAGGTGTTGTTTTCTTCAGTGGATTTTTTTTTTGCATTTTGCCAATTATATATTTTTAAGGAATTGCCTTCCTTTTCCAAGCTGTTGACCTTTTTGGCATACCTCTTGTTTCTTTTCTCATTTTTCTTCTACCTCTCTTATTTGCTTTTTAAAAATTTTTTATGAGAGGGCAGCTAGGTGGCGCAGTGGATAGAGCATAAAAGTAGTATCTCTTTTGATATTTTCTCTTTTTTATTTTTATGGTTAAATTCTGCTCCTGGGGTAAAGGTAGTGCTGTCCCAAGATTCCTGTGCAATTCTTAGCCTTGGCTTTGAGCACAGAGGCCCCTTGTGTTTGGAGGGGGTAACTTTGCCTGTTCTTTTGAGGAAACAGCTTATTTTCCAAGAATTTGCCTTCTGAGCTGGGACTGGAGGTTGCCTCACTGGTGTTGTTCGCTACTGAGCCAGGACAGAGGATTTCATTTGCTGGTCTGTTATGATTAAGACTCTCTCAGTGACTTTTGCAGACTCTGAGCTGAGTTGAACACCCCCTTTTCACTCCAGTAAGAATGACCTTTCTTGAAGTTTTTCCAATCTATCTTGATCTGGAAGGTGGTTTCATTACACCAGATTCTGTTCAGAGGCTTGGGTTCAGGTGGTTTTCAAGGGAAACTGGGAAATCTTGAGCAGCTTTCTAGCTTCACTCTACCATCTTGGCTCCACCCCCTGAAGACTCTTGTCTTTTTTTTAGATTTGCCTGAAAATCCTCTATTTCATTAAATATACATTTTCTCCCTGAAGGATTATGCTCATTTTTTCTGGGTAGATGATTCTTGATGTAAACCTAGCTCTTCTGCCTTCCAGTCCCCCCAAGCTGTTAATATGGAAGGTGCTAAATTTTGTGTAATCCTGACTGTGATTCCATGATATTTGAAATGTTTCTTCCTGACTGCTTACAATATTTTCTCCTTGACCCAGGAGCTTTGGAAATGACTTTCTTATTCCCGGGAATTTTCATTTTAGAATATCTTTCAGTAGGTGATTGGTGACTCTTCTAATTTCTATTTTGCCCTCTCATTCTATTCAGGAAGTTTTCCTTGATAATTTCTTGAAAGATGCTGTCTAGGCTTTTTCTTTTTCTTTTTTCTCCCTGATCATGGGTTTCAGATAATCCAATAATTCTTATATCATTGTTCCTTTGATTATTTTTCAAGTTAATTGTTTTCCAATGAGATTTTTTTTCATATTTTCTTATTTTTATTTCATTCTTTTTTTGATGTCTTATGAAGCCATTAGCTTCCAGCTTCTCAGTTCTCATTTTTAAGGAATTATTTTCTTCAGTGAATTTTGTGTACCTTTTTTTCCATTTGGCTGATTTTACTTTTTAAGTTCATTTCTTCAGTGAATTTTCATGATTGTGCCAATTCTGTCTTTTTTTAAGGTGTTATTTTCTTCAGGGTTTTTTGTTTATGTTTTTGTTTTTTGCATATGTGTGTGTGCTTCTTACCAAGATGTAAATTTTCTTTTCATAATTTTCTTGATCACTACCATTTTTTTTTTCAAATTTTCCTCTGTTGCTCTTATCTCTTTCTTTAACTCTCCCAGAAATCCTTGTTCAGTTTGGGTCAATTAGCTTTTTAAGTAGCTGTTTTCACATTATTGTTTTCTAAGTTTGTGTCTTGTCTTCCTTGCCACCAAAGTAACTTTCTATGGTCCAGTTATTTTTTGCTGTTTCCTGGTTTTTTTAGCCTATTTTTTTACTTTGAACTTTATTTTAAATTTGGGCTCTACTGATGAGAAGTCACTGTTCCAAGTTTTAAGCTTTTTCATGCTGCTGTTTTCAGAGCTAGTTCTGGGGGTCGGCAAGTTTGATCAGGCATGTGTGGTGTGACTGAGGAGAGATGTGATCACTGCTTCCCTGTGTTTTGGTCAGCATAGGAAGGGTCTCTGGTCTCTTGCAGTCACAAATATTAGCAATCTTCTTGACCCTGGAACTGTGACCAGGTCCTCTCTTCTTCTGTGACCACAAACATTACTGTTCCTCTTTGGTAACAGACTCCAGAAGCAACAAGATATGAAAAATTACAATGTTAGACTAGACTTTTAATTCAGTGTAATACAGAGAAATGTGATGTCAGAGGATTTTCGTTCAAAATCCATCTCCATTATTAACAGTGTGTTTGACTCTGGGAGAGTCATTTAAGGTCGCTGGGTCTCTGTTTCCTTATCTGTAAAATTAGGGTATTGAAATAGATGTGCTTGGAGGTCTCCTCTGACTATAAATCTATGATTCTATGAATTCTGAAAGTATCTTACAGGCATTTTTGGCAACTATGCCTTTTCTACTCCCATCTGGACCTTGAAAATAGCTATTGTGCCCCTCTCCTTGGAGGCTGTAAAAGCAGGCCCTCTGTTCTCGATATTCTTCCCCAACACAAACTAATGGGTTGCAACATAATCCTTATCTGAATAGGTAAGCACATTGCCTAATGCTGGTTTGAGACCAGGTTTGAGACAAATTATAATTTGTAATATTTCTTTTACAGCTCAAATGACTCAGACTTCTTAGGGTAGAGAACTTACTTTTTCCTGTTTGGAATACTATGGAGGAATCCATAGTGGGGGAAATAGATGATAGATATCAATATTAATGCCCCAAAAAGGGAGGAAAAAGAAGAGAACAACAACAAAATATTAAAAATCATACAAAAGAAGCAAGAGGAAAGAGATATACAAATAGGCAATTTTGTGTTAAATCTGAGATGCACTTTAAAAAACTGAATAGCTCATATTTTTTATTAATGTTTATTTTTGTTAAATTTATAACAAAAAGAAAAATTAGGAATCCCAGATGCTACTACAAACTTAAGTAAACCAGCTCAGGTAAAATGTGGGTTATTATTTGCCTGTGAATGAAGGAGCAGTTTACCACCGAGGGATGAACTCAGGAAGAAAGAAAGAAAAGAGAGAGGGGAGAGGGAGGGAGGAAGAAAGAAAGTGAGGGAGAGAGGAAGGATGGAAGAAAGGGAGAGGGGAAGAACAGAAAGAAAGAAAGAAAGAAAGAAAGAAAGAAAGAAAGAAAGAAAGAAAGAAAGAAAGAAAGAAAGAAAGAAAGAAAGAAAGAAAGAAAGAAAGAAAGAAAGAAAGAAAGAAAGAAAGAAAGAAAGAAAGAAAGAAAGAAAGAAAGAAAGAGAAAGAAAAAGACAGGAAAGAAGAAAAAGAAAGGAAGAAAGAAGCAAGCCCTAGGGGCCTTCTCCTATTCAACTACTCCTGGATTCTTCTCTCCAGAAGGATAAAAATGAGTTATTAAATGTGGGCAAGTCTTAGAGAGAAAAGCATTATGCAGGTCAAAGTACTCTAGTATTCTCCTCAGTATCACATCTATAAACTAGAATATTGCCAGAAAAAAAAAAGAAAAAAAAAAAAAGCTCATTGAGACTACAGTTTCCTAATTCTGTTCTGGTCCCTTTTTGGAAAATGTAGACATTTCTGTTTCTTCTGTTGTTTCTCTCTCATTCAGCATTATACCTCACCTAGCCTTAATCATTGAATGAATGGGTGCAGCCTCAGTCAAACTGAGACATGTTGAAGACCTTAGCTTACAAAGGTCACGGTCTCCTATTGCATCAGGACCATCTCCCACTGTCCTGATCTATACCTTGGCACCGATCCCAGATGTCTCTGGAGAGGAAAGAGAGGCCGGTGACCTTGCCCAGCCCTCCCTCACTTAAATCCAATCCACTTGCATTCCATGGCATCCCCTCCCCGCCACCATGGTCCTCCTCAAGAACAAAGGACAAAGAGTAACAACAATCACGATCCCTTACGGTCATGTCTAACTTCAGTATTAAGGTTTCAGGACCACATCCTCTTCATTAGCTGCCCTCAATGAATAAATCCCATTTAAGCCACAAATACTTAGGGCATGTATTTCCTGACTGCCAGCTCCAATTATATGGTATTGTAATAGTTTGTACTAAGGCTGCCTGAATTGATTAAATTGAAGAAAAGGGGGGAAAAAGCCAACCTGGTTCAGAAGCTACTGCTATGTGGTGAGTGCTCCGTGCAGAGTCCCTAATGCCCACCCAAGTGTTTGGCCCACTAGCAAAGTCCATAATGCCACACCTTCTCCATAAATACTCCTCCCCTCTTACTCTAGGATGCAGGGCTGGCGAGAGGCAGCAGAAGCCAAAGCTTCCTCTTCTACTCAGTTCTCTCCAGGAAAAGCCCTCCTTGAGACTACTTAGGCTCTGGAAGAAATATCTTGATCTATAAACAACTCTGGTTCAGATTTTCTGGAACTAGGTTGTTTCTTTCTCTTCCTCTCTAAGCAAATTCTTTTTCCCCATTTCTTATTTCAATTTTTCTTAAAAGGGAGCCAGGAAGGAGATTCTGGGTCACCATGCTGTCCACTGTCACCTGCTGTGAGAACTCCAACACTATGGTGAGTTAATGACTTGTGGAGAGGGTCTTAAGAGAGAAAGGAAAGTGAAAGGATACATATACACACAGATGGGAGACAGAGGGAGAGAGAGACAGAGACAGACACACAGAGACAGAGAAAGAGATAGAAGGAGAAAGAGAGAGAGAGAGAGAGAGAGAGAGAGAGAGAGAGAGAGAGAGAGAGAGAGAGAGAGAGATGGAAGACAAGTTTAGGTGAAAAAGAAATAGGAAGGACTCCCTGAAGAGGCTTCTAATATTCTTTCTCCTTCTGCTTTATTGATATTACCTAGCTTTTGGGTGGAGGAGGCTAGAATGAGAAAATCACTTCTCTGGATGTGATCCGTAATGAAAATGGAGGAATGGAATTGGTTGTTTCCTTTCTTATGGGATTTAGTTTTCTAAAACTTGTCACTTCCTGTAAAGCATGTTTTGGTGACTAAATGGGAGGGGGAACGAGTTAAACTGCAGGCCAGATAACAAAGGATCTGAAATTCTTGCCAAAGAGAGAACAAAGTCTCCACTCACTCCGTGTTGGATAGTTGTAATCAATTGATGAGAAGTCATGTGGCCTAATGGAAGGCATTAACTGTGTATGTAACCATGGTCACCTTGTAACCTCTTTAATCCTCACTTTTCTCTTCTGTAAAAAAGAGACAAAGATACCTATAGAGTTGTGAATATCCATTGAAGCCATTTTTCTCAATTATTTTGTCAGAGTGCTTTAAAACTCTATAGAAAAAAAAAAGCCATCTACGATTGTATTTATTGACTACTGCCTCAGAACTTTGCCAAGAAACAAAATCATTAGGCATTTGTTTCCCAAGAGTAAGAAGTTCAAAGTCTAGCGGGGGCCCCATCCGAGGTACAAACTGATACTCTGATTCCTGGGAGGGAGACTGATCCCTCCATGTGCTAGCACTGACCGGGCAACTGGTTCTGGCTGCAAATACTTTCACAGAGTTCAGCTGATCATTAGAATGACCAGCCAGACGGGTCCTTCCAGTTTCTTCTGCTCCAACTTCACATCTCTTCCAGGAGCTTAACTGTTTGTTTTTTTCTTCATGTGCACGTACCTTAGTAACCCTTTTCAGAAATTGTTCTGTAGCAGAATTAACACATATTAGCCTCATTCATAGTTTTGAATAGGGTCTTGATCTCAGCTTATTACTTAAAGTCTTAACCCTCCCAGAGAGGTCTGCATTTTTAAAAACTGATTTAAAAAAAGCATGTTCAGCTGTTTCTTTGAACAGTATTTTATTTTTCCAAATACATACAAAGATAGTTTTCAATATTCATCTTAGCAAAACCTCATTTTCCAAAATTTCCTCCTTCTCTCCCTTCCCTTCCCCAAGACAGCAAGCAACCCGACATAGGTTAAACATGTGCAGTTCTCCTAAACATGTAGACTGTTTCTAAGGCTCTGTGCTTTATGCCGTGGAAGAGATCAGCAGGATGCAATAGTAAGAAAGCTTGAATCAGATCCTGACCTTACAGTTTACAAACTGACTTCGGACAAATCACTGTTACAGCTGCTCTTTTGCTTATGATTATCAGCTCAATCATATTTGCCTAGTGGCTTAAGGTTTGCAAATCTGTCTCCCATAATATTCTCCTTTGAACCTTATCTCTCTCACCTCCATGCCTTTTCACAGACATCCTCAAGTTCCAGAAATACATTCCCTTTTAACTTCTCCTAGTCTCTTCCTTTAAAACATTTCTCAAACACCATCTACTGCACAAAGGCTTTCTTTCTGAATATCCTTGTTGTCTCTCCTATTCAAGCAGTCTCTCTTCCTTTAAGACTTTACTCAAATATCATCTTCCCCATGAAGCCTTTCTTTCTATATACATCCTTTGTTGTCTGTTCTATTCAGTTCTTTGCAAGTAGGAATTGTTTCATTCTTTGCAGCATCTAATAACATTTTTATTAGACATTTGATGTTTGATCTTTACAACCATGCTGTGAGGTAGCTGCTAGATGTGGAAGTAAATGGAATGCTGGATTTAGAGCCAGAAAAAGTGGAGTTTAAATTTGGTGTGAGATATTTACTAGCAGTGTGACTCTGAACAAATCATTTAATATCTTCCTGCTTCAGTCTCTTCCTCTATAAAATGGGTGTAATATTAGTGCCAACCTCCCAGGGATGACATGAGGATTAAATGATATATTTATAAAGTACTTTGAAAAATCTTAAAATACTATTAAAATACTACTAATTTTATTATGTTATTATCATTCCCCCACATCCATTTTAAAGATGAAAAAACCTCATTTTCCTCACACAATTGCACAGCTCTTAAGTGTCTGAGGAAGAATTCTAGCCCAGGCTTAATGGTCTATTCAAGATTCCATTCTGTAGATCTCTAGCTCTAAAGATCTGCCATTTTCTGCCCTTCTAAGTAAGAGATACTAATAGTTGTACACCTTGTTTCACACAGACCTGTTATAAGGCACAAGTGAAATAATCATGTATCTTTTAAAAGTCTTATTTATGTAAAGCCAAAAGGAAGCTAATAAGACAGCTCTGACCATCAAGAAACAAGTATTTTAGGAAGAAAGACAAGACATATATATAAATAACTGTAACATAAGGTAGGATGTAATAAATGCTATAAGAGAAGGACCTCCAAGTTCTTCAGGCTTTAAGAGGGGGAAGAGAGATTACCTGTAATTTGGCTTGGGAGTGAGGTACAGAATAGGTCCACCATTGGCCTTGAGGAATTTGGGTAGAAATTAGACTGACATGGGGTAGAGCAGGGAAGGAGGAAGGACCCTTCAGTCAGAGGGAACAACATTAGCAAAGACACAAAAAAGGGTGCTGGGGATGTAGGGAACAGAACTGCACGATTTCCAAGTTGGAAGGGAGCCGAGAAACCATCTAGCTTTGGGGTCTGACTTTCCCCCTACAATATTAGCAAATCTCACAAGGATTTGGAATCTTTGGGAGAAAAGGGTCTGTTCCATAGTAGGATATATGAGAGGGAGAGGAAAGCAGGGTATTGTTAGATATGTGCCCCAGATTTGGAAAGAGAAAGTTTTAAAGCAGTTCAGAGAAAAAAGATGGCTTTCCTAGTTGAAAATTCTGTGGCATTTATCAGGCCTCAAAGGATGGGAACTTCCCAAGAATGAAATTATGAAAACATAAAAAGAAAGAATTTCAATGATGAGGAAAAGGAGGAGATAAAGTTAAAAGAGAATGATATAGAAGGACCAGGAACTCAATAATTTAGATATTTAAGAGATGTGCGGAATATTGAGAACACTGGTGAAGTTGTAACGCCACCAGTAACAGCCATTGCCATAATAATAATAATAAATAGATAAAGTAAAACTAGCATTCATATAGTACTTTAAGGTCTGCAAAACATTCTACAGATATCATCTCATTTTACCCTCAAAGAACCTTTGGGATGTAGATGATATTGTAATTTATTTCACAATTGAGGAAACCAGGAAAGACTGAGGTTAATAAACTTGTTAATAAATACAGTTAGTAAGCGTCTGAGTCTGGATTTGACTTCAGGTCCGGTGTTCTGTCTCCTGTATCATCTACTTCAGAGGGAGGTAGATGGTAGAGGATGAAAGGAGCCAGCAGTTAGATGAGAGATGAGGGTGGAGTGAGATTGCTGTCAGCTGAGCACTAAGTTCCAGGGTCAAACTAGGACCTGTAGTTGCCAGGGTGATTTGGGGGTTTGAGTCTCTGTGAAGAGACCAGAGGAGCTGAATAATGGCATTATAAACATTGAGAGCAGGTGCATAAGGAAAAGCTCAGCCCCGGGAAGGAGAAGGGCAGCTAATAGTCATCCAGTCCTGGGAAACCAGGAGAGGAGTAAATGAGTCAGAGATTGGACTCATTGGTGCTGTGAGTTTGCTGGAATTATGAGTAAACCTGGAGAAGGGTTGTTTTGTTGTTTGTCTTTCGTTATCTAAGAAGAACATGACATCGGGGAGGGGATGCCATGACAGGCAAGTGAATTGGATGAAGTGAGGGAGGGATGTGCAAGGTCATCTTCCTCACTTCCCCCTCCAGAGCCATCCGGCCAGGTATGGATCAGGATAGAGACAGAGATAGAGATCAGGATGACTGGACATGGCCCTGGATGCAGTGGGAGACTTTGGCCTAAGATCTTCACTGGGTCTTAGTCTGACTGAGGCAATGATTAAGGCTAGGTGAGTAATATGATAGAGAATGGCCTCTTATCTAGTCAAAAGAAAGAAAAAAAAATCAACCTGGGAAGAGAAGATGCTCAGCATTTCTGGCCAAAACAGAAACAATTGCTATTTACATTCACTCTGAGCCAGTCAGGGCCCAATGACCAAGTGGGACTTGCTTAGGACCCATTGTTGGCCAACCAATCAGAAGCAGAATGATCGGGAGGGGGAAGTGTTTAAGGCTTGGACCTTAAGAAGTAATTTAGCCTGTAAATCCCAAGATATGGGGGAAAGGAAAGGAGAGAAGGGAAACTCCTAGAAGAAACTCCTAGAAGTATTTGCTAAAGGAAGATTCTAGTCCCTTCCCTGATCAGATAAATATGATGTATATTTAATACCTATGATGCATGATGCTTACTGGGGAAGAGACTAAGAAGTTTCTCTTCAGTGTAAAGCTACAATCAGTCAAATTCACATGTTTCCTATGACCTAAATTATCATTTTGTTTGTAATAAGAACCTTCCCAGATTGAATTTAAGTCATTTGAGTCCTGAGTTGTGGTCTGTGCCTTGGCTTACTGGCAGTTATGAGGTGCTGGGCCTGGAGTCAGGAAGGCTGGTGTCCCTGAATTCAAATCTGGCCCCAAGCATCTACTAGTTGTGTGTGTGGGGGCAAGTCACTTAACCCTTTTTACTTCAGCACCTCATCTGCAAAATGAACTGAAGAAGGAAATGGCCAGCTGCTCCAGTATCTTTGCCAAGGAAACGCCAAATGGGGTCATGAAGAGTTGGACATGACTAAAAATGATCGAACAACAATAACAAAACTCTAACTTACATGTATTATTCTTTTTTATTTCTAGATTCGTTTTTGTTTTCAATGAGCACACTTACAGCATTTTACATGCTGTAATTGATTTCCTTTATATAGTCTTTAAAATTTTATTTTATGCATTTAAAAACATCATTCTAAAAAAATGGTCCATGCCCATCAGTTGGAGAATGGCTGGATAAGCTATGACTTATGAATGTAATGGAATATTATTGTTGTATAAGAAACAATCAAGAGGATGATTTCAGAAAAACCTAGAAAGATTTCCATAAACTGATGCTAAGTGAAGTGAGCAGAACCAGGAGATCATTATGCACAGCAACAAGATTATGGGATGATCAGTTGGGATGAATTTGGCTCTTTTCAATAATGAGATAATTCAAGGAAATTCCAATAGTCTTGTGATGGAAAGTACCATCTGTACCCAGAGAGAGGACTATGGGAACTGAATGTGGATCAAAGCATAATATCTTTATCTTTTTTGTTGTTTGTTTGCTTGCTTTTTTTCTTTCTTGTGTTTTTTTTTCTCATTTGATTTGATTTTTCTTGTACAGCTTATATCATATTGGTTGCTATCTTAGGGAGGGGAGAAGGAATGGAGAAAAAATTTGGAACATAAGGTTTTACAGAGGTGAATGTTGAAAACTATCTTTGCATCTATTTGGAAAAATAAAATATATATATATATATTTAAAAAAAACTCTCATCACTCCCTATATCACTCCCAGAACACTGTCTTTCAGTGGAAGACCTAGTTTACCCCCCCCCAAAAAAAAATCAATATCCCATATCCTGAATTCCTTCTTTCCTCTTAATCGATACCTCCCAAACATCTTTGTGCCTCAGTTTCCTCATCTGTAAAACTCTGATTTATAAGACAAAAGCAGAGAACAAACATTAGGAGCATAATTCACGCTATCTTTGGCAAATCTGAACATACTCCTGCAACTTAGTCCTGTATATATTCTATATCTTCTACATTAGTTTGTGATTAATTTTATGTTGGTTTGTGCATATTCCTTATCTATTCTGGTTTTCTCTTCAGAGAAAGCTGGTTCTTTTGTACCTCCTAGGGTCTAGAACAGGTGTTCTAGATGTGGTGGGTTCTCAATAAAAGTTGGTGACTTGGTTCTTACAGAATGACATCCTGCCAAATCCCAGCATTAAGGGGCAAGGCAAGAAGCAGAATGGAGAGTCCCAGAGTCATAGACGACTGGCCTACAGCATAACAGACACCCCACCCTGGTACCTCTGCATCTTTCTGGGGATTCAGGTAAGAACATCAGGCCAAAAAATCCCCAACCAATCCTGGAAATCAACATTGAAAAAAACCTGATCCTCAGTTGAAATGATTTTTCTTTGACTTGTTCGACCATCCTAAAAACAAAACTGGTCTGAGCATCTAGACACAAACTTCCTCAACACTGGTCTGATATATTGTACTGATTCTGAGTAATAAGCAATGGCATCCTCTTATCCTGCTATCGCAGAAATAATGTCTGATTGCCATTTCTTTGCCTTTCCCTGACCATGATAACTTAATGTGACATTGAGAGCTGAGGGAATGTGACCAAAGATGGAGACTGGGTTGTGGGTGGCCCAGATGCCAGAGGTTAGACCTGGAGTCAGCAAGACCCAGTACCTACCCTACCTCAGACACTTCCTAACTGTCTGGCACTGGGAAGTCACTTTACCTCTCATTCAACCAAGTAATCAATTAATAAACATTTATTAAATTCCAGCTGTGTACTAAGCACTGGGATCGTTTCCTCATCAGTAAAAAGAAATTTACCACCCAGGGTTGTGAGATTCCAACAAGATAACAAGAAATCACTTTGCAAACCTTAAAGTTTTTCATGATGATGATGATGATGATGATGATAGAAAGCAGAGTGTGGAAGGAAGGTTTGCCACAGTGGAGCCTGTTTTCTGGAATGGTTTAATTTCTGTGGAGTTCTTGTGAGGCTAGGACTGGGGACTCAGGCCCATATGGACCAGTTAGCTTTGCTGAGGAAAAGAATGGTCACAGAGGGCTTCCAGAGATCTGCTGATCAAATCAGCAAGTCAGCAAATGTTAGCTGAAGATCTTTAGCTCCGTGAGATTCTCCGTTTGACTTCATTGCCATCACCAGGAAAACAATTTCAAGATTGTTCCTCTAATGTGATCTTCAGAATTTTTTTCACATGACAGAAGGAAGGAGGAGAGAAGCATTAGTAAGCCCCTCCAGTGCTAATATTCTGTCATTCTTATTTTTATCTTCACAATAACCCTAGAGACAAATTCCACTATTATCCTCATTTACAGTTGAGAAATTGAGGTAAGCCAAAGGGATGTGACTTGTGATGTCACATAACTAGCAAGTGCCTGAGCGCGAATTTGAGCCTAGCTCCCTCCCTTCACTTCTCTATTTTGCTAGAGCTCCCAGGAGAGGAAATCCCCAGAGAAAGCTCTCAGCTTCCCCATCCCTCTCACCTGTTTTTTCCCATCACTCCATTTCCTAAATTAAGGAAAATTAAGGCAGACTGTGGTCAGCATCAGGAAATGTGTGATGGGACAAAACAGGTTGGGCTGTTAGTCTCCGTGCTCCAGCCACCCCTGACTAATGTTGCTGTTCAGTCGTGTCTCATTCTGTCCACGAGGTTTTCTTAGCAAAGATGCTGGAGGGGTTTACCGCTCCCTTCTGCTGAATTTGAACCCGGATATTGCAGACTTCACCCAGAGCTCCAACCCCTGAGCCATCTCCTTCCAGCCTACCCACTAACTAACCTTGGTTTTGATGGTACCTGTTATGTCCACAGGGCAGGAAACAGCACTAGATCTTCATGCTCTTCTCTTCTCTCTCCCACAGCATTATCTCACAGCCCTGGGGGGGCTTGTGGCTGTGCCTCTCATCCTGTCCAAGTCCCTCTGCCTGGAGCATGATCCCTTGACCCAGAGCTATCTCATCAGCACCATATTCTTTGTGTCTGGCATCTGCACTCTCCTTCAGGTGCTTTTTGGTGTCAGGTAAGCACACCGGATCCCACACTCTTCCCTTCCCCTTTGGGGCAGGCACTGGACAGGTGGGATTGGCTGAGGCACTCAGGAAAACAGTGAAATGAGTTCTTCCCACTAAAGCCCTCTGCAAGACTGGGAGACAACATTATTAGCTCCTTGAAGGAAGGGATTGTCTCACTTTTCATATTTGCGTCTTTAGTATGTAGCATGTGGGAATGATGAGAATTAGGTAAGGGGTAAACCCTTTTGGTTCGGCTCAAGGATACATAGTTAAATGCAGTCTAGTGATGGTGCAGAGTCCCTTGTAAAGGAATTTACAGGTCCGAAAACCTAGATTGATAAAAAAAAAGTTTATTGTAGGGGTTTGGAAGTAAGGGTAAAGGTAGAAAGACGCCAGGGCCAGAGCTGGTCGCCGGGTGGACAGAACCCTTGGCATGGCTGACCTAAGAATGTTTTTTGGGCTCCTGCAAAGAATGGGCTCCAGGGTTCCCCTTTCTATAATCTTGAAGGTGGGTGGAGTCCCAGGCTCCTGGCTGCTTTTGGCCAGGGTTAGCATTGAATAGAATTCAATGGGTTTTTATATAAGGAAGAAGCTGTTTGTGGGGGTTGGGGAAACCTGAGCAGATAGTGGGGGGCTGGGAAAGCCCAAGTTAGCTCAGATCTGATGGGGGCTGGGAAAGCCCGGATATCATTGGAATTCAAAAGGGTGCTTTTTGACCAGGATTTGTGAATCAAAGGTCCTAGCTTCTTCAGCCATGGGGGTAGGGAATCAGAAAGGAATCTTAAAGGGACCTCAACCCACATCAGGAGGACTTAAGTTGATGGATTCAGTGCCTTTTTTCCTCCTCTTTCTATGTTCCTAAGGTGCTAAAATCACTTCCCAAGGCTTTAGGGAACCCAAGTTTCTTGGAGCTTTCTCACAACCCATTTCTAGAAGCACAAAAAAGCAAAACGTCATTTAGATTGGCCTTTCTCTTAACCAACTCCATATGTTCAGTTAGAGTTGCTTCCTATACTCTACTTTGGGGATAGGACTTGGAAGAAAATTCAGCTGATAGAAGTCAAGTAAGTAGTAGTAACCAATGGGTGAATCAATATTTATTAAGTATCTACTGTTTATTAGTGATAGAAATATATAAAATAAAACAATTCCCTAGAGCCAGTCTCATCTCATAGCTATCTTGCACATCTTGGAAAATATCCAGATCTTCTTCTGCCCCCACAGATCAATTGCTCTGCCTCTCTGAATGTGCTAACATTGTATTTGGTTGAATTTTCCTAACAAATTTGGATGTGGATATTTTTTTTAATGGAATATCCAGATCATAATGGAAGTAGTAGTTTTTGGTAGGAAGATGTCAAAGGAAGAGTTAGGGACTTATTTTGAAGATATTTTAAAATTAGATCTCAAAAGACAGGAAAATAAATGATTAAAAATTATCCATGCATATGTTTTGAAAATAAAAAAGCTTTAATAAAAAAGAGATTAAAGAGATTAATTAAAGAAATAATGAATGAACAATTGAATAAGCAAATCAATAGGCAATTGAACAAATAGAAGAATGAATAGATGAATAAGTGAATATATGAATTAACAAATTAATGACTAAAGAAAAAATAAAATTTAAAGATAAAGCAAAATAAGTCTTCAAAAAGACAAAAAAAAAGAAAAGAAAAATAAATATATCTGGAAAGATAGAAGATAGAAAAGGGGAGAAGGGGGCAGCTAGGTGGCACAGTGGATAGCACCAGCCTTGCATTCAGGAGGACGGGAGTTCAAATCTGGTCTCAGACACTTAACACTTCCTAGCAAGTTACTTAACCCCAGCCTAAAAAAAAAAAAAGGGGGGGGGAGATGGGCTTTTTCTTTGAGAATATTTTTATTTAATCATTAAAATAAGTAATTTATCTCAACTTAAATTGTTGATATGAGTCTGTTTGGGACTATAGGTGGATAGAGTGCTGTGGACATAATGGCACAAAGCATAGAATTGTTAGTGTTCAGGTCGACAGGAATCGGAAGGGCATAGCCACAAAAGTATAAAACAGTGACTAAATTTAAATTCATCTAACAAGTATTTATCTGTTTGTTGTTATAACAAGACTTTTCATGACACTGGGCCAAATTTTAACAGGTGTATTTACTGATAAATATCCAGAGAATCATGGGGAGGAGTGGCAGCAGATAAAAAAGGGCCGTAGCAAAATAGGATGCAAAAGGTCCTCCATAGTTCCTAGTCATTCCTCAGTTTCCTGTCTCATGAACCAAATTCAGCAGCTTCCCTTCCTATTCCACCCCCATGACTTAAAAAGAGAGTTTCCTGTCATTTTGATCCACCAACTCTGATCCAAGGAAGAAAGACAAAGTCTAGCGATCCTGGGTAGCTTTTGTGGGAAAGAGGGAAATACAGCTGGTCACCAGGGCAACACTCCTCCAGACATCCAGGACCCACAGACAATCTCCAAAAACAGGTCAAGAAGGATGCAAAATCATTCATAGGGGGTCGTGCCCCCACCAGGCTCCCCAGAGAAGACCTAAAACCCAAAGAGGAAAAGGAAGTATTAAACACCCAGGTGTGTGTGTATTGAGGGAAGAGGTGTTGCAGTCAAGAAATGTTTATTAACCTGTTTTGTGCCTCTACTGTGAGCGAAAATCAAAAGACTGAGTGAGGAGGTGATCAGATGCCAGGAAATACAAACAGGGAAGAGAAAGAAAATTGAGAGAACAGATTAGAATCATGAATCCTGGAGACTTTGATTATCATCTGCCAAGAATCTGTTTATTCAGAAACCACTCCCTAGGTGTGACTGAGGATTTACTGGCAGATTTGTATGTGAATGGAGTTTAGATATGTAGGAAGAGATGGTGGTAGGTCTTAAAAGCTTGCCAACTAATGATCTCCCTTGTTGCCATCTCCATCCCTGACCTGTGCTGAGGTTATGATGTAGTTGGTCCTACAATAATCTGCAAAAATACACACAGGTGTCAATGCTTAGCTAATTGTTTCCTGGAAGGACCAAGAGCATGCTCTTTCTAGCATGTCTTATGTGTCTGAACAAAAGAAACGCATTGAAAATGCTTTTAAAATTGGTCCTCTGTAATAACCCCTCCTCAAATTATCCACTTATTTGGAACCCCTTATAGATGTTTATATCTGAATCGTACCTAGAGGTTGTAAAGTATTCCTCTGACCACAACTCCATGAAACAGGTAGAGCAAGTATTATAACATCATTTTATACAGGAGGAAAAATGACGCTCGGGTCTTGTGACTTGCTTTTTGGTTATATAGCTGGTAACTATTAAACCTGATTGTAACTATATGGAGACTATTAAACTCAAGCTGTGAAATAATCTCTACCTGGCAGGCTTCTGCTAATCAGATGAGGCTTTTTATTTCTAGTTTTATCAGTTGGGTTTTACTCCCTATTAGATATCAAGGTGATGAAGTGGAGCTCCTGGGGAGAATGTAGCAATTTTTGGGAGACCCTAAGGCTACCCAGCCTTGGGAGTGCTGCAAACAATGCTGGTTGTCAGAGAACAATCCATTGGTCAGTAAACCATATAATACAATGATGGGAGCTGCTCTGACTCTATTCAATACTCTTCAAGAAGCCATTGAATTCCCTATCATTCCTCAATTGTACCTCTAAACCATAAAATTAGCAAGTCAGCCAATGATCTTTGTTTATCTTTCCTATAAAATTGTCTTTTTGCTGCTACCTCTTTGCTAAATTCCCTTGGAACTTAGTCAGCTATCAGAGTAATTTTTGCCTCTTAACTTGTCTAATTTGATATTGATATAATTGATGATTGATAGGTAAATTGAGTTTGGGAATTCTTTTGCCATATCCATGACAACCACCTGAGGACCCTAATATTGTTGGAGTGTCTTCTGTTTTTAAAAAAGGGAGTCATCCATTAAATATGATACTTTGAAAGATCCTTGATTTCACATCCTCCCTCAGTTTCTGCTCATATTTTCCTCCAAAGGACATACCCAACATGCGAGAAGCCTTTGATGAGATGCGAGAATTGAGGGTAAGAGATCCCCTAACAACAATGGGATCCCCTTGATTGGTTGTGCCGGTTTGGTAAAAGAACACACAAACCCCAATGAAGGTTTGTGGCAAAGAGAGGACTCTTAGCAGGCAAATTCCTGATTAGAAATTTAGCAAAGATGGGTTGATACTGAGAAGAAAATATCTTCATCAGTGGGCTAAATCCAGACGAGCATTTAGCAAAAATTGGGGTTTTAGAGTCATCTTTTATTAGCCTTCTGAGATCTGGGGCTTCTTTGATCTTTAGTCCGAAGCCAGGGGCCAATCTCTGGATGAATCCAAGAGACTGATTTTCAATTCAATTCAATTCAATTCAAAATTGAATGAGATTACTTATCTTGAATGGGTGTGGCCCCTCCCAGAGCCTGGGAGGGTTTGAGAGTCAGGAGTACACTATCCCCAAAGATTCCTTTCCACCCTCTCCCCTGAAGATTAAAGGGGACACAGTTTACATCATTCCCCCCTCAAGCAGTCCCTCCCCCCTCCCAATTCATTTGGGGCAAAGGGAGGAAGATCTCATTTTTAGTAGCTGCTTCAAGCTGACAAGAGGCATAAAGATGTCTCTATGTTCATGGGGGTTCAGGCCTGGAGGGGAAGTGTGAGATCTGAAGACAGCAGCAGCAGCATCTAGGAAAAATGGAGCGTCCCATGATCTTCAGGGAACAGTTAGAAATTCGCTTGGAGCCTGGAGGAAACAGATCTTGCAAGCAGGTTAAAAGTGGGGTGACATCCAGGGTGGAGATACAAATAATGCATCAGGTCTGGAGGCTCCTTTGAGGATGCTGATGGCTCACCCACCAATCCTGAATGCCTCCACTGCCCATGGAACTCCCTTGCTGAAAGGCTAAGAAGGGCCTTTAGAATGACATCAAGAAAAGCTAGAGAGAGGATGCTGGGAGCAAAGTTCTCATCCTTGGAGAGAGAGAGTTAGGAAGGAGAATATAGTGAGAGAAAGAATGACACAGACAATTTCATCCTTCTTTCCCCAGAATGCTCACAGGAGTACTCTGAAATACCTGAGAAGTAAACACTGGACTATTTGTCTCTTTGCAAAGAGCTAGGCGGGCTTAGGCGAGGTATAATGTCTTTTAGCAAGCTCCTTGATAGCACCAGAGCCTTCTCAGTCCTGCAGGGAAAAGCTTCTACCCAACCATTAAAGGTGTAGACCAAAAACAACTTGAAATCAGTCTCCCTGGGTATGTGTCTCTGGATGAATCTGAGAGACTGATTTTCAATTTAATTCAATTCAAAATTGAGTGAGATTACTTACCTTAAATGGGTGTGACCCCTCCCAGAGGCTGGTAGGATTTGAGAGTCAGGAGCACCTTTCCCCCAAAGATTCCTTTCCAACCTTTTTCCCCCCAAGATTAAAGGGGACACAGTTTACATCACCTTTACATAGTTCTTTTCAAGAGAATTAAAGTCTCATTTGTACTATTTAGCTGTGGAAAGAAGGAGAAGAGAACAGAGCAGAGGAGAGGAGAGAAGAGGAGAGGAGGAATGAGCATTTAAATACCCACCATGTACAAAAACCCAAACATTTCCTGCATTCAAGGAATTTTCAATCTTTTTGGATTAATATTGATATTACTTCTATAATTCCTCTTTTAGCATTCATTTTCATATGGACTTTTCCAGGAATGGTAAGGTTCTTAAGGACAGAAATCATATCTTTTGTTTATTTTCTATTTCCTGTACCATCTAGTACATTTTACCAAAGGTAAGCAGTAAATGCCGATGATTTCATATTCTTGTTGAAATAAAGTCTGCATTTTTTTTTCTCTGTGGGCATTCATGGAACTCAGGGGAATTTGACTGGGAAAATTAACATCGCAGCCAGTTATCCATCACTGTGGAGGGGAAGGGGGAAAGGTAGAAGGGAGAGGGATTGTTTGAGGTCTATTGTCTGAAGTCTAGTTAGAAAACAGCATTGTCATTCAGATCTGGAAGGGGCACTCAGCTGAGAGTCAGGAGAAGGGCCTACGTGTTGGGTCCTATATTACCTAACCTTGTGACCCCAAGTAAGTCATCTACCTTCTTTAGGCATCACTTTCCTTAGGTATAAAACGTGAAAAGAGGGAGAGTTGGAGGAGATGACTATTAAGATTTTTCTCAGCTCAAATACTCCTTGAATTTTATGATTCCTGAACAGACAAGCTATGATATGGTGTCATCTGCCCGCGTAGAGACCAGAGTATCAGATACAGATATTGGAGAATGAGGGTGTTGAGGGGGAAGACACTCAACAAAGTTAGCATCCCCTGGTCAGTGCTATGGGTTTGGTGAAAGAATTTACACAATCAGTTTGTCTCCAAATTAAGGGACAAAGATGTATTATAATTATGACACCAATTGAAGTGGGTTAACATTCCAAGGGAATCTAGCAAAGACCCAAAAATAAGAGGATATTTGGGCTAATTTCCAAGGGAATTTGTCAAAGAGGAGAATCAAGAAGATAATTTTATAGGAAAGAGAAATAAAGATTAGGTTAATATTAAGGTTTAGAGGTGCAATTGAGGAGTGGTAGGGCTGGGCTAATTCCTACCAATGAGTTCTACAGCTTACTGACCAACAGAATGGCCAGTGTTGTTTGTGGCACTCCCAAGGCCTTAGGGTTTCTTAGGAGTTGCTACTTTCTCCTATCTCTTCAAGGGGGTCAGAGAAGTAAATGCCCACACTGATAATGACAAGTGACATAGCCAGAGCTGGCTCAGTGTTTGGAAAACCCCAAAGGAAAGTACCCCAGTACTTCCTGCATCTGCTCACTGATCTTTGAAATTTTTAGAGGGTGTGGGGAGGGGAAAGGGCCTTTTATTTCATAATGAGATTGAACTTAAAATATAAACATTGTAAGTGAGGGAATGCTGATTGAATGAGATGTATTCTCAATAACGTAAACATGACTAAGTATAAAAACCTTTCCTGATACCAGATTTTGATTGATTGGGGTGTGTGGTTGGGAGTTACTGGGAGGGCTTTTTTTCTGGTTTGGCTAAGGAAGCCAGCCCCAAACAAGCCTGGTTTGTTTGCCTCTTATCTGAGAGCACTGTCAGTTTTTTGAAACTCCCTAAGATGAAACTTTTCAAAACATACATGGGATTTTGTTTTTGTTGGCTTCTGTGGTAGTTTCATGAGTCATTCTAATTTCCAGTTCCATCATCAACCAGCAGCAGCCATCTTCTTTCAATTCTTGAGGCACAGTGGCTGCCACATAATTGTGGGTCCACAGTAGACTGAAGCCACTAAAGATCCCACTAAAGATCAGAAGAGTGATTGCATGTCACACAAAAATGGGTGCTATGACTGACTGAAAGAGCGGCATCCAAGTCTGAGAGAGCACCTGAGTATTGGAAGTGATCTGTTATCCTGCAGTACGTATAGGGGTGCTGGTCCCCGAGAGTCTGTGGTGGAAGATGTTTAACATGCAGAGAATCAAAGGAGGTTTAATGTCATTGGAATATTTAATAATATAAGTGAGATTGATTAGATATTGGTGAAATCATGCGGGGCTGAGGGATTACTGTTGTTAGAAATTTGTGGTTGGCTATGAATCCCTGTAGTTTTGCATTTGGGGGAGAGTTGAGGATTAAAATAGAAGGAGGGTTGGTGAATCAGCTGGTGAAGTTGATTGGTGAGATGACTCTGTAACAGAACCAATAGATGCTGTGTCCAAATGACACAAGTCTGAGTCACAAAGTCAGTGTCAGAATGTGAATGAATCTGTGCAGACTGGGTATAATTTCATCCCATCCCACTCCACTTTGAGTAGGAAGCCTAGTGCTCAATAAAAGGCTAGTTACCATTGTTCTGAGTCCCTAACATTCTCTCCTTTTCCCTCCCTTTACCTCTGTCCTCCTCCTCTTCTGCTGCCTTCTTCCTCTCTTTTCTCTTCTTTCCTACAGTCTACTTTATCATTGGTCTTGGAATCGTAATTGGCTATTGCATTGATCAGAGTTCTCAAGTCTATCAAAGTTGTTTTTCCTTATGTTACTGTTGCATAATTTTTTTTTCCTGTTTCTGCTCACTTCACTCTGAATCAGTTTATACAAGTCTTGCCAAGTTTCTCTGAAATTGTCCATTTCATCATTATTTATTGGGCAATGATATTCAATTACATTAATCTATTATAATCTATGTTTTGCCTGAGGCCAAACATAGTAGGGAGCAGAATGGTCCACTATATTCTAACTCATTCTTTTAAAAAAATCTTACTTGGAGTTGACCATTAGATAGGTACCCCTTAATATTTAATTATTGGGGCAGCTAGGTGGTGCAGTGGATAGAGCACCAGCCTTGAATTCAGGAGGACCCGAGTTCAAATGTGGTCTCAGACACTTGACACTTCCCAGCTGTGTGACCCTGGGCAAGTCACTTAACCCCAGCCTCAGAAAAAAAAAATAAAAATAATATTTAATTATTTGCAATGACAAAAAAGAGCTATTAAAAACTCTACATCTCGGTCAAATACTTTCTTTGTTCTCTTTGGGCCTATTGGTTCCTCTATTCCCAATTTGTAGTTGGTGAATTACCAAAATTAAAGTTGCTCAGTCTCCATTAAAACTTGACTGTTGTAGAGTGGTGGTGACGAAGAGTCCTTGAAGGCTTTGCCAGCAAAGTGCAAACTGTGGCAGGTTTTACTGTAGATTCTTTTTTTGTCCATAAAAATTCATTCAACCATTTAGGAAGCTGTGGAGGGGTTTCTATCTGAATTGGTGGAGGGAGTGAAATCATAGATTTTTGAAAGTACTAGAAGAAAGTACCTTAGAATAAACATCTCCTTTCTCCTCTGTGCTCAGTGGGATTTTCACTCATACACCAGCTTTAGCCATGGTCCAACTGAGAGATTGGTGTAGGCCCCTACTGATCCTTGGCCTTCACAATGGGAACCATCATCCTAGACGATACCCCCACTTAGACAATATCTTTTCCCGTGAATCTTTCCCCATACTGCCTGCTCTTAAGTATGGAATATTTGCCTTTCTGGCCACTTTGCTAGTGAGTGTTTCAATCAATATGGACTTTATCAAACTAGAACAAATCTAAAAGAGGGTGACCAAACTTGTGAAAGATCTGAAAATCAGCACATATGAGGAGTAATTGAAGAAAAATGAGATATCTTAAAAGCTGTCATAGGAAAGACTAGGCTCATCTTGGATAGTTCTAGGGCAGAACTAGGACTATAGATGAGAGTTATACAGTGTTATAAATTATAGTTACTTAATATTATGTTTTAAATATAAATAAGAATTTAAAAAACAAACACAAAAATAGCTGTACCACAATAGAATAAATTGTCTTGTGGGATAATAAGAACACTGTCATTGAATGTATTTAGTAGAGGTAGAAAATTATCTGTTGGAGTAGAAATTCATTTTTGGTTCAGGGAAGGGATGAAGAAAGGAACAAATATTTATTATATTTATTAAGCATCTAAAATGTACCAAGCATCTGTTGGAGTAGAAATTCATATTTTAGATAGAAGGGAAGAAGAAAGGAACAAATATTTATTATGTTTATTAAGCATCTACAATGTAGAAGGCACTGTTCTAAGAACTTTATAAATATTATTTCATTTGATCCTCATAACAACCTTGGGCAGTAAGTGCTACTATTTTCCTCATTTTATCTAAGATTGAATTTGAACTGAGGTATTCTTGACTTCAAGCCCAGTTTTGTCCACTGTACCACCTGCCAACTCTAAAAAGTAATGTTTCTCCCTGGAACACAAATATAAACCTATTACTAATTCAACTGTAAGCAGAATTCTATGTCCAACACATAATGGGCACTAAATAAATGCTTGCTCCCTTCCTTTCCCCTATCTTCTTCCCTTAATTCATGTTATTAAGTGTTGTTTCTTAGCTGAAGCGTCTCTCAAATCTGTAGCTTGTTTCTGTTTTATTCTACCTCCATTACTGCTATTTCCATATGATTTCACTTCCTATTTCTCCCCTAAGCTATTACTACTGTGTGTTGGAGCTGTTTAACTGCAGAAACTTCTTCCTCAAAAGAAGTATTGTTATTTTCTAACATCTTTTCAGCTCCTTTGTTAGTCAGAACCATAGCCAGCTGTGACAAGCACAGATCTTTTTTCCCCCAATGACCTCCTACTCCATACCCTTCTTTAGGAGTTCCCCCTGCTACTTTGACATTTACGTTAGGATAAGAAAATGCCTTTCAACTCCATCATGATCCTGACAGAAGCTTTAACAAATCTTAAGGAGATCCTTAGCAACTCTGGGGAGACAGGGCAGAGTTAGCAACCTTCTTCCTTTTTTTGCCACCAGTGTTTCAGTTACTATGTTCAGGTTGTTGTCTCCTTATAATTACAAGGTCATTATTATTACATTTGATCCTGACAATTCTGAAAGATAGCTAGTTTAAGTATAATTACCCCCATGATACATAGAAGGAAATTGAAGCTCAGAATGAATTAAACATAAAAGAAAGATTAAATGATTGGTCCAAAGTCATTCTGCTAATAACTGGCAAACCCAAAACTTAAGGAGCAATGGATTTGGGAACACAGATTGGATGTGTTCAGGAACACAGATTTTTGACTCAATAGAAGGAAAAACTTTCTAACAAATCCAACTGTCCAAAATACAAAAAGACAGAATTGGAAAGTAGATTTTAAGGCTCTGGAGCTCTTCAATGGAGGTTATATGAGTGTTTGTTGGAATGCTGTCAAGAGGACTAGATAACTAGACTGGATAATTTTTGAGGTCCATCCAAGTCTGAGAGTCTGTTACTTGAACTCAAATCTAGATGGTCAGTGTTTTTTTTTTCTACTCACTAGGTTTGGGCATTAGGATCAAGGGGTCAGGCCAGAATGTTTTGATAAAGAAAATTATAGGGAAATATAAAAACTTAGTATAGTTCACATAGTAGATACTTAATAATTTTTTGGTTGAATTGGATTAAATGATAATCCCCAAACCAATCCTCAAAATAATCATCATGCCATCCACAGATGGCATTCTTTCCTAGCTAAACTAGAAGATATGGTTAAATAATCCCATTGTTGTCCTCTTATTCTAGGTTGCCTATTCTCCAGGGTGGGACATTCGCCTTTCTGACCCCATCCTTGGCGATGCTCTCTCTTCCTGCATGGAAATGCCCTGAATGGACTCTCAATGCCACACAAGTGAATGTCAGCTCTCCGGAATTCATTGAAGAATGGCAGAAAAGGATTCGAGAGGTAATCATTCTGGGGAGAAAAGGCTGAGTGTTGGCCCTGGGGAATGGTGGTGATTGTAGAGCTAAAACAAGGAGAAAAGGACTGCCAGAGAGACCATGGAAGTAGAAATTTCAATCATAATATTTTGAAAACCTTTTTTACTTTTCATCTAAGTGGTTCAAAAGATTATCATACTTGCCCTCAGGGATTCTTTTAGCCAATCCAGAGAAATAGTTCAAAACAGGTGGGAATGTTGTAGTTTTATAAAGATTTATCAACTCAAGGTTGCACAGTCACATTTGTGCGTGCAAATCATGTGTAGTAGGGTACATTAAATTCCAAGCTCCTAAGTAAAAATTTCCAAGTCTCTCTTGGCTGATTATACCAAGAAGCATTAATCATTCACCTTACCAGGACTCCAAGTGCTGCTCAGGATTCTTGGAGATTAGACTGATATTTGGCAATGTACAGATAAGTGTATCTTTTTGTAAGGGTCTTGCCCCAGTTCAGGAAACTATCTGGAGAGCTATCTAAAACCATTTTAGGACATTAAGTAGGAACAAAAATAAAAGACAGGAGAAGGATGTTATGGGGGACATGCAGGAGAAAACCCCTTTGTTCTTTCCCCGTTCCTCCAAAAATCCAACAAATTCTCAGTCTTCTGGAGACAATTCAGACAGTTTAATGAGCTTCTTCGAACAATAACTGGAGGCCAAAAAACTGCTCTAATGCTGGAGTTTCTTCATCCAAGAATTCCCTCTATAGTGAAATTACAGGGTTTTGTCCTTATGCATTTATCTGCTACATCAATAAAGCACATTGTGTGCCCTCAAATAAAAGCTCTTGAAATTGATGATGGTGTGAGCTGCTTCCCCTTGATGCTTTCACTGGGCCAAGCAAAGGTAAAAATTTAGCACAGTGTCTTGTACGTAGTAGGTAATTAGCAATTTTTTGGTCAAATTGCTTTGAATCATAATCCTAATAGCTGACATTTAGGTCATATTTTAAAGTTTGCAAAGTGTTATATGTGAAATTTATAGGACAGTCCTATTAGGTAAGCAGTAGAGGTATTATTACAACTACATTTCACAAATGAAAAAACACAAATATAAAGTATTAAGTGCTATGGTCAGATAATCAATGGCAGAGGTAAGATTTGAGCCTAGATACTGTAACCCGCAAATCCAAATCTTCAACTAAACTGCCTCTCCAGAGATTGAGCTTTGCCATTGCTCAGGTATCATGCTATCTCTTTAAGAAGTTAGAATCCTGGCTCTTCAGTGGTCATGTAATTAGGTTTGTTCGGTATTATAATGAATCAGACAAATCACACCACTAAGGAAACAAGGCCATCAATCAAAAAATTCTGCTGTCTAATGTTTATGTATTTATTTTTTTATATCTGGAATCAATGGAATTATTCATATTCAATTAGATTAAGCCACATTGTCTCTTCTTGGTGGTGACCTTCCACCAGTTCTTTAAATTTCAAACTTTTGCCACTGACATTCTAAGATATCCATGATCTAGATATTGCTGATTTACTGTCTGAAGAAGTAAAATTTGTAGTGTGGATTGGTGGCCTGGGGCTGGACTAGAGCATTCAATCCTGATATCAATTCAAGAAATATAAAAGTATAGCTCTTCTTTTTCAGTTACAGGGTGCCATCATGGTGGCTTCCTGTGTCCAGATCATTGTGGGATTCTCTGGCCTTATTGGCTTCCTGATGCGATTCATTGGCCCCCTGACCATTGCCCCAACCATCTCCCTTGTGGCTTTGCCTCTTTTTGACTCTGCAGGGACTGATGCTGGGATCCACTGGGGCATCTCCGCTATGTAAGTGTTCCCTGGGGAAACCAGCTCCTTTCGGGATGAGCCTGGAATCTTATCTACTGAGAAAATCAACTTGTGGTCAGTAGTCACTGTAGTTCATTTATACTCTGACTTAAAGTGATAATTGATGGAATCACAGAATTTCAAAGTTGGAAAGGAGTCCAGTGGTCAATCCAGTCCAATTCATACCTAAAAAAGTTATCCTCTGCAGAATACCTGAAAAGTCTCCCCAGCTTTTACTTGAAGATCATGAATGAAGAGAAATTAGGGAGGGAGAGGACTTCCTTAATTGTTAGGAAGCATTTCCTTATGTCAGACCTAAATTTGTCTTTCCAAATTCTTCCCATGTGGGACCAAGTAAGTCATGTCTAATCCCTCTTCCCCGCAGGGAAGCCTGAATTCTGATGTTTACAGCAAGGAGAGTAATAGCAATGGTGTCCTTCAGATATTAGGTTGATCCTGTTTGCCTATAACCAGAAAGACATATCCTGTGAGTGACTTTTCCATCAGTGGAGAAAGCGTTGAATACCCCATGGCCACATACTCTCTCCTATCCCCTTTGTCACTTTCTTATAAGACATCTTACTTATAAGAAAGACATCTCATCAAAGTGAGAGGTACAGCTTGTGGAAAAGCATAACCATTATAAACATCGGGCTCATTGAACTCGACCCCATTAGCATCCTGTTATAACTAGCAGAGTTAATAACTATTAGTAACACTCATTCCCCATTATCTCCTTCACTCTAGTCTCTGATAAAGAGATGGCCCTTCTACTTGTGAAGGACAACTGCTCAGTAGATACCCTTCGTGCCCTCATTTCCTGCTTCTACAGCATCTTGACCACCACCACCACTACTATCACCACCACAATCTTTATCTTCTTTCTAATTTTCCATCTCTCCTTATTTATAATTTCCTTCCCTACTGCCTTCATTCTCCTTCATTTTTTAAATATATATTATAATAGTTTTTATTTACCAGATATATGTATGGGTAATTTTACAACATTGACAATTGCTAAACCTTTTGTTCTAATTTTTCCCCTCCTACCCCCCCCCAGATGGCAGGTTGACCAATACATGTTAAATATGTTAGAGTATAAATTAAATACAATATATGTATACATGTCCAAACAGTTATTTTGCTGTACAAAAAGAATCAGACTTTGAAATAGTGTACAATTAGCTTATGAAGGAAACCCAAAATGCAGGCGGACAAAATTAGCATCTCCTTCATTCTTAAAAAACAAACGAACCTCAGACCTCTCAGTTGATACTTTCAGCCCCATCCTATATATCTTCTGCCCTTCTCAGCTAAACATAAAAAGTCATTTACACTTGGGGCCTCCCTTTCTGAAATCTAATTCTCTTCAAAATCACCTGATTTCTCAGCTTCTCGGGCAACAGAAATTGTTCTTCACAGTTACTAGGGCTCTCTTTATTGTCAAATCCAATAACATTTTCTCAATCCTCATCCTCCCTGCCCTGTCTAGCATTAGTCACTGTTGAACATCTTTTCATCTAAATACTCTCTCCCTGAGTTTTTGTGATACCTGATTGCTATTCTAATTCTCTTTTGCTGATCTTCATCTATGTCATGTTGCCATGTTTTCTTTTCCCTTTGTGATCTCTTCCCTCGGTGATCTCATCTGTTCCCATAAGTTAAAATGCAATCTTTAAGCAAATGATTCCCAGATCTGTCTCTCTTCTGAGTCTACTCCCAAATTATCAACCGTCTATTTGATGTTTAAAAGTGGGTCTTCCATAGGCACGTCAAACTCAACATACTAAAACAGAACTCCTTATTCTCCACCCCCACACACTTCCATTCACCCATTTTCCATTTTTATCTATTATTGTCGGTGGCCCCACCATCCTTCCCAGTCACCCAGGCTCCAAATAGCATTGTCATCCTCAGCTCCTCACTGGCTTAGCCCACAAATCCAGTTATTGTCGAATCTTGTCACTTCTGCCATCACAAAAGCTCTTATGTACAGCCATAACCTTAGCACAGGGCCTCACCACTTTATACTTGGACTTCTAATTGGGCTTCCTGCCTCAAGTCTCTCCTCATTCAATCAAACAGCCAACATGCCTTTGTGTCTATCACAGCTGCTTTATAGAGAAATATAATAAAAGAGGCAAAACCTTCACATTTCCACACAGCTACCAAAGTGATTTTTCCTAAATTGCAGTCTGATCTTATTTGTCGCTCCCTCCTCAGCAAACTTCAGGGTTTCCCTGTTACCTCTAACATCAAATATAAACTTCCAATATGGCATTTAAAACTCTTTACAATTTTCCCCCTTGCTTTTCTTCAGTGTTTTCTTATATATTACTACTCTCAGTGTCTGCCATGCTTCTGCCATACTGACATAATTGCTGTTGCACATGGTGCTAAATCTCCCCTTTCCCTGTTCGAAGTGCTTGAAATATTCTTCCTAATGTTTGTTCTTTTAATCCCTGGCTTCCTTTTAGATCCAGCTCAAGAGTTCCCCTCCCCCTCCTACTTTTCTTCTTATTAAAGACAACTTTATTGTTTAAGTCAATGAAAGAATAGATAAAATGACATGAACATTTTAACTTATAGGCTATAATAATCATAGAAGTTGATCCCTAACATCCATTCTAGCTTTCAAACTCTGTGATTTCAAGTAGTATTTGAATGCTGCCAGTGTAAATCAGGTAAATGATGTCTTATTATGGAAGATTTCTTTCTTTTTTTCCACTTAATAGTATTTTTTCCAATTACATGTAAAGCTAGTTTTCAATATTCATTTTTGTAAGTTTGAGTTCCAATTTTTTCTCCCTTTCTCCTTTCCCTCCTCCCTCCCCAAGATAGCAAGCAATCTGATATAGGCTATCCATGTACAATCATTAATCATATTTCCCTATTAGTCATGTTGTAAAAAGAAGAATCAGAACAAAAAAGAGGAAACAATGAGAAACAAAAAAACATTTTTTTAAAAAGAGAAAATATTATGTTTTGATTTGCATTCAGACTCCATAGTTCTTTCTCTGAACTGGATAGCATTTTCCATCACAAGACTTTTAGAATTGTCTTGGATCCCTGTATTGCTGAGAAGAGCTGAGTCTATCTTAGTTGCTTATCCCATGGTGTTGCTGTTACTGTGTACAATGAGCTCCTGGTTCTATCAAGAACCACTTCTTATACTTTAATTGCCTTTCTTTTAATTATCAGTACCTTCCCCTCTATAACTGCCTTCAATATATTCCATACATATTTTAGATGTACAGATTAATGTGCAGTCTTCTCCCCCATTAGAACATAAGCTCCTTGAGGACAAAAAGTGTATTTGCATTTTTTTTTTGCATCCGCAGCATTTAGCACATGGCAAGAGCTTAATAAATGTTTATTGATTTGTTAATTTTTCTTTTCACACATTCTTAAGATTAGAGTGGGTGGAAATTTGAGGGCCATTGAGAATCTAACCTCATTTTACATATACTGAGTCCTAGAAAAGTCACCTAGTCAGGAAGTGGGAGAATTGGAATTCTAATCCATGTTTTCTGACTTTAAACCTACTACTGAGAAGGCTTCATGGAGGAGATGAGCCTTGAGTTGGACCATGAATGAAATGAGGGATTTTAATATATGGAGATGAAAGAAAACAAAACAATATTCCAACTATGAAAAATAGCACAAAATAGAAAAATAGAAAATAAAAATAGAAAAAATAAAAAGTAGAAAAATGGAAAATGAAAACTGGGGATGAAGCATAATCATTTTGACCAAAATATAGAGGACCTCAAGTCAGGATTGGAGTAGGAACTTCTTTGGTATAGAGAAATCCTGGCACCAATTTCCATATACCAAATTCCCTTTACTACTGCAGATTGGGGCCTTCTCTATAACTTACAGTCTTAAAGAGTTGCTGAGAGTATTGAGAGCAATGGAGAGACTTAGGAGTTCACTCCAGTTCTTTCTGACTCTGGGATCAGTTTTGAAAACATCATGAAAATGAACTGGAATGGTCACTTGGAGCCAAACTGATGGGGCCTTAGCTGCCAGGGGTCAGCAGTCTGTTTTATTTGGTAGATAATGGGGAGCCAGTGAAGGTTTTTGAGTAGAGGAATGATATGGTGAGGGCAGTGCATCAGGAAGTTTTCTCTAAGCAGTAGTATTAAGGATGCTATGGAAAGGTCAGAAATCACATAGGAGGTTTCACCAGTAGTCTAGATGGGAAGAAAGAGGGAGTTGTAGTGGAAGGGAAAGGAAGCAGCGGAGAAAGTGGACATTCTTAGGAAGATCTGAAATCTCTTCATGATAAATAGCAGTAATCCAGACTTACTTTCTTTTCATTCCAGAACCATCTTCCTCATCACACTGTTTTCTCAGTACCTGAAAAACATCCCCGTGCCAGTACCTGCTTATGGGCAAGTCAAGAAGTGCCATGTTTCTAAGCTCTACCTGTTTCAGATCTTCCCGGTAAGTTATATTTTTGAGTTCTTAAAAAATTGTTGACTCTTTTTTGTTTTGACATCCTTATCATTTCCAAATAGGCCCCGTCCCCTTCTCTACATAGTGAGCCTTCCCCTAGAACAAAGAAGAAACCTAATCAATCAACCCAGAATCAGTCTAGCTAATCTAAAGGGAAGCTATGTAGTGCAGTGAATAGAGCCCTGGACATGGAGTTGGGAAGACCTAAATTCAACCTCAGATATTAGCTTGCCATTCTGGGCAAGTCCCTTAACTCTATTTGCCTCAGTTTCCTCATCTGTAAAATAAGCTGGAGAAGGAAATGGCAAACCACTCCAGTATCTTTACAAAAAAAAACAAAACCCTCTTCTTTGGAGTTACAAAGATTTGGACACAACTGAACAACAAAAATACCTTCAGAATCTAAATTAAGGCTGCAAACTTAAACTAACATTTCATATCAATAGTCCCTTAACTTCCCAAAGAAAGGAGAAAAATGTATCTCTTTACCTCATCTTAGGGCCCAAGCTTGGTCATTATAATTACATAGCTTTCAAGGTTCTTTTATTATTTTGTTTTTACTTACACAGCTGTAGAGGTTTCTGTTACTTTCTTGGTTCTGCTTAATTTACTCTTAAGCTGTTGATAATTTTAGCAACTCTTTTCTGCCCCACAAAAAAGAATCATGGGAGTTTACTCTTAGCCTTTTCTTCTGGCTCTTCTTAATCACAGTCACAGAATTTAAAAGTTGGAAGAGAATCCAAAGGCAATCTAGCTAGGTCATGATTTTTGACCTAGAGTGCTTATATTTTTAAAAAATTTTACATATATCTAAATTGTCTTCCTTTGTAATTCTGTGCATTTTATTTTATGCCCCCTAGAGATATCTTTCTGAGATGGGGTCCATAGGTTTTAGCAGGCTGCCAAAGGAAACTGAGGATCCAAAATTAAGTGACCAAGGTCACATAGCTAGAGCCCAAGACTTCTTACCTATTGCTCTTTTTCCTTTCTTTTTACAAATTTTACAAATTTTGTCTCTGGCCAATCTGTATTCTATTTCTATTCTTTATCTTTAGTATTCTTATTTGTGAAATGACAGATTTCCACTAGTTCAGAATAATTTCTGACCCAAGAATAGTTCCTTAGTTCCCTCTTCCTTTTCCCCACCCTTTCTGAGAGGCAGGCAGCTTAGGTTAAAATTAGGGAAGTTTGCATGGAATGATGAAACTGTTTCTTTTTTTGGGCAGGTGCTACTGGGGCTCTCCATTTCTTGGATCATCTCCTTTGTGCTTACTGTCACCAATGTCTTGCCCTCGAGCCCTTCAGCATATGGTTATTTGGCCCGTACAGATATCAAAGGCAGTGTACTGTCCCAGGCCCCTTGGTTCCGCATCCCTTACCCAGGTATGGCCAGTGCCCAGTGGAAATTCTCAGGTGTGAGGAGAAACTGCATTCAAAAAACAAAGATCTAGGGGAACAGAATGGACCTTGCTCCACTGGATGCAGTGTCCCCAAATACCGGGTTCACATCAATCTGGCCTTGGAAGCATGAGACCAAAAGGGACTTAAGGGGACAGGAGGGGATATGAGACTATGAAGGTAGGCACTTATGAGAGAGAGGCAGGGTGGGAGACAGAGTAAGGGCTCTTCCAGAGAACTCTGAGAAGAACCAGGGTGTCCTAAAAGACTTTAGACTAAACTAGAATCAAGGTTCCCTTTAGAGTGAGTTTGACACTGTATTTCTTTGGAAACCGAGTCTGTTGAGAGAATTGTCTCCAAGTAACAATTCCTTAGACTCAGCAGATTTCAGATCGGGTACCCTTTCCCCTGCTCCAGGCGATCCCACTGCAGAGTCCGTACTTCCCTAATTTAGTCAGAACCAGACAAGTCTTGGGGGTATAAGGGACTGAACGGGAAGGAAAGTTAATCATCTCTTCATCTTGACTCCTCCTTATCCCCAGGAGAAAATGGAGTAGCACTATTTCCTCTAGTTCATTTTTTATCTCAAGTGAGGTTGGTCTAGGAACAGGATGGTACATTGTGTCTATTCTGCCATAGCCCTGGGTCCTTGTTGAGTAGGGGAAGAAAGGGGACTAAGAGATCTGCCTGGGCTTTTTAGTTTATGACAGGAAGGACAGTCCCAGAAGAGAACTTCTCAGATTCTTTCCCTCAGCTCTTAAATACCCTAAAGCTGTCCCCAAGAAGGCCCTGACTTCTGGTGCTTTCTCTCCCTACTGATATCAGGCTTTCCCTTCCAACAACCAGAAGGATTATGACAAGAATTCACATCCCAAAGGTCCTGTTGAGTTATGAAGGTCATACAAGCTCAGTCCATAGAGCGTTTGTGGAAGACTTTGATTTTCCAAGAAATGCCCAGGATCTAATTTCATTCTTGTGCCCCAAACATGATTATACTATTGTTTAGAATGTCTATTGGGCTTTGAATATACGTGTCTTACTCCCAGTCCAATGTTATAGCCACTTTGTGTGGTTTAATCTAGATTCACAAGCATGTTTCTCTCCCTCCCTCCCCCCCCCTCGACTATCAAAACCTGTGGGTGGAGGGAAGATGTAGAGATGAGGTTGATTTTGGGTTAATGTCCCTTAAATTGACTGGCTCTCTGTATTTCTTTTCTAGGGCAATGGGGACTTCCAACCATCAGCTTGGCTGGCGTGTTTGGTATCATTGCCGGGGTGATCTCCTCCATGGTGGAATCAGTGGGGGATTATCACGCCTGCGCCCGGCTCGTAGGGGCTCCGCCCCCTCCAAAACATGCCATCAATCGGGGTATTGGCATTGAGGGCATTGGCTGCCTCCTGGCAGGGGCATGGGGCACCGGGAACGGCACCACCTCTTACAGCGAGAACGTTGGTGCGCTGGGAATCACCAGGGTAAGGCTGTCAGTCGCAAATCCGCTCATGTTTGACCAGCTAGAGCAAAGTTCAGGGACACAAACCAGTGGATTCTTACTGAAAAATCACAGGATTATAGGATCCAGCCGTCCAAGTTAACCTTAGGGGCCATACAATCTCTTCTTCTCCTTTTAAAGATAAGTACTCTGAGATCCCAAGAATGTATGTGCCAGGCACTGTACTGTGTACTTTACAAATGTTATTTTGTTTGAGATTTACAACTTTAGGAGACATTCTATTATTATTATTTTCTCTATTTTACAATCCACAGGAGTCAGACAGGATTACACTGTTGTAACCCACTTAAAAGAGAAAGATAAGATAATGAGGTGAATATAAACAATTCTTAGATGCCAAATGAGTAAAGAACAGATGATTCCTAGCAGGATCAGTCAACTAGCATTTATTAAACACCTACTATGTGCCAAATGCCATGCTAAATCTGGGGATTACAAATGTAAGTAGAGAAAACTACAGACAGCACATAAAAGGAAACTGTAAAAGGGAGGGAAGACAAAGGCACCAAGGGGAGGTGGTAAGAGAAGAGCCTGAGTGTGGACTGGAAAGCAATGACACTGCTGATCTGGGCTCCCCCCTTAAATGGAAGGAAGTCCTTGGAGGAGCTGTCCAAATCAAAGGAAGAGGCCATGGGGGGAGGGTATTACCAATGGGCCCCTTTCAGGGCTGGAGTGAACTTCAAAATAAAGGACAAGGGCATCATAGATAGAGGAAGTCCTGTTACAGCCTAGAGGGGAATGATGACAATCTTCATTGCCTGGGGAAGTCCACAATCAACAGATTTAGCCCATCATTATCTGGAAACAATATTATAAGTATCCACAACAGTTCCATTATTTTATGTAGTGTGTAGAAGTCATTCAATTGGAAGCTGTGGACTACAGGGCATATTGATGAAAAATCCCTCTCGGTCCCACATTGGTTGGACAGAGCAAGGCCTCTGTCTCTGTTTTCCTGTCTGTCTCTCTGGTTCTCTGAGTGTCTATCTTTTTTTCCCTTCTCCCCACTCCTACTGTCTCCTGGTAACCATAAGCATCCTGAGCTCTGCCCTGTCCTTTAAAATATCTCCATTTGACCCTGCCATTTCCTCCCAGTATCATCTATTTCTAAATGCCTTCACTGCCCAAATCCCAGGAAGCTGTTTGCTCTCATCGCCTTCATTTTCTAACTCTCCATTCATTCATTTCTCAGTCCTTCCTAATCAGGCTTGGGCCATACCAGAACTCCATGCTCATGGGATGTGCTTAGCGGCAGTAGGCCCTTTAGACCTAAGGTGTCAAACTGGCAGGCTTCAGGGGCCTCAAAACTCCCAGGTGTGGCTTGGAACTAGATTAAAATCTAGCTACACTCATTATCCTTCCTGAAAAGGACTATTCTCAGCCACCACCGGAGAGGAACAAATTAGTGGATTGTGTCAGAAAAGTCATTGTACCTTTCAGAATGTCTGGCAAATTTCCATATATAAAATGGGAAATGTTTAACTGCAATAGAGAATAAAAATACCATATAACATAGTTAATGTTAAGCAGGATGTTTGAGTTTGATACCACTGGTCTGGACTATAACCTGCAAACTACTCCTTGTTCAGTTTTCTATAGGGCAGGAATTCTTAACTTAGAATCCAGGAACTTGTTTTAAAAATCTTTTTTTGATAAAGTATTTAACATAATTGGTTTTCTTTGAAATTGTATGTGTTTTTTGCATTTAGAAACATTAATTTTAGAAGTTATCTATAGGTTTTCCCAGACTGCCTGAGGAATTCATGTCATAAAAAAAGATTAAAAACCCCTGACCAATGGAAGGTGTATGACAACTTCTCTTTCTGAGCTGCATCTGGAGAATAGGAATATTATAACACTTTTCCTTTCTAATTACCTCGGAGGTAAAAACAGTGAGATAAAGTGCCAAGTCCAAGGTTACACCTCTCCATCTCTAAGGGCTACCAAGGAGAGGTTTGGGACCCTGCCAGAGCTAAGATGTAAACAGGACACTGCTGATCTGGGCTCCCCCCTTAAATGGAAGGAAGTTCTTGGAGGAGCTGTCCAAATCAAAGGAAGAGGCCATGGGGGGAGGGTATTACCAATGGGCCCCTTTCAGGGCTGGAGTAAACTTCAAAATAAAGGACAAGGGCATCATAGAGGAAGTCCTGTTACAGCCTAGAGGGGAATGATGACAATCTTCATTGCCTGGGGAAGTCCACAATCAACAGATTTAGCCCATCATTATCTGGAAACAGAAAGGGAAGTTAGGGAGAATGGAAGTGGAAGAAAAAGGGAAGAGGAGAGGAGACAGAAAAAAAGATAAGAACTGTCTCTAGTATGATAGGATTGAGTGAGGGCCACCCACGACTGACTTCAGGGCCCTGTGGCTGCCCTATACAGGTTTCTTATCCTCAAGCCAGGTCCTGTGGAGCATCTAATTTTATATACGAAAATTTGCCAGGCATTCTGGAAGTTACAACGACTTTTCTGGGCCATTGGAGACCCAGTCCACTAATTTGCTCATCTCCAATGGTGAATAAGAAGTAGTCCTTTTCAGGAAGGGTGATAAACACAGCTAAGGCCATTTTGTTTGAAGAAAGGATTACATTCATGTTCTATAGATTCAGAACGGGTCATTAAGGATTTTGTTTTAGGTTTTAGGTCTGACCTTTGAAGGCAATGTTGTACACAACTACCATATTCTCTGAATGGTCACTGCCCTTGGAAATGAGTGTCTACATGGATACTCAGTTTCTGCCCTAGAGGAGCTTATACTCTTACTGGAAAGAGTAGATAGATAGCTAGATATATAAGAAGGCATAGACATAGACATAGATATAGATGTAAATATAAATGTAGATATAGATATAAATATAGATATGGATGTAAATGTAAATGTAGATTGATTATTATTATCACGCTATTGGATATAAGCATAGATATAAAGCACAGTTGTTGATAAGGCATAGATGTAAGTATGTAGGGAGACATAGATACACACATGCACATATGTAACGCCTACATGGAACTAGAAAAGCCCCCAAGCCTGCCTTGGACGAAGGTTGCTAGTTAGTTAGCAGTGCGCATAAGCTTTGAGAGCATCTGGAACCATGGGCTGCTCCCAGGATCAGGCAGCCTTCTCGATGTGGTGCCGATCGATGAACAAGTATTGATCAGGTGCATGTCACACACTAGGCAGTGTGCTGGGTGCTGGGAGTGGTCCCAAAGCACAGAAGCGATCTTTGTTCACGGAGCTTATATTCTAAGGGGAGACAGAAGAGACCCCCGGCTGGGAGCTGGAGCTCAGGGTTCTCTCCACGTCCTTTCCAGTTCTCTGCCTCAGAGCAGGATTGGGGTGGGGATTCAGGCCTGTCTGCCTCCTCTCCTTTTCCCTTTAGCAGAGTTGTGACAGTGGGACCCCCGGCCATCCCTCCAGAACCCTGACAGATGTGTGGCTGGTCCCGAGTCCTCCTGTTTCTCAGCTCTCCCTTTGACTGCAGGTGGGGAGCAGGATGGTGATCATTGCTGCTGGCTGTGTGCTACTCCTGATGGGTGTATTTGGGAAGATTGGGGCTGCGTTTGCCACCATACCAACCCCTGTGATCGGGGGTATGTTCCTAATAATGTTTGGAGTTATCACGGCTGTGGGAATTTCCAATCTACAGGTAAAGACAGGCATCTTTTCAATTCAGTTCAACATTTATGAATACCTACTATGTGCAAGGCACTGAGCCTACGTCTCAAGGCAGTATTTGTCTTTAAGGACCTTCAGAAACATTTTTCCTCTTGAAATAAATTCACAGGAGTTTGGATTGTTAAATGATAGGACCAGGGTTAGGAAGAAGTTCCTCTGACTCTACATCTCAAATGACAACAGCCAAATTCAGAATTTCCCTGTCAAAATAAACTTACTTTTGACTCTAGAGTCACGTAGCTCCTAGGAATCCATGCAGATTAACTCGATGATCATGCTTCCAGAATCACACTACCCAAACAGGAATTTGCTCTCCATTTCTATCCCCTTTGCCATCTCCATCCTTTGTCTAGTTATTCCATTTAGTTTCTAATTTGCAGAGAGAGAGAGAGAGAGAGAGAGAGAGAGAGAGAGAGAGAGAGAGAGAGAGAGAGAGAGAGAGAGAGAGAGAGAGAGAGAGAGAGAGAGAGAGAGAGAGAGAGAGAGAGAGAGAGAGAGAGAGAGAGAGAAGAGAGAGAGAGAGAGAGAGAAGAGAGAGAAGAGAGAGAGAGAGAGAGAGAGAGAGAGAGAGAGAGAGAGAGAGAGAGAGAGAGAGAGAGAGAGAGATCTGACTCCTGATTCCAATCCTTCCCCCCTATCCCCTCCCTCCTCCTGAGTCAGTTGTCCCAGGATTGATCAAGAAGCTCCCCCTTGGTGGGAAGAGTCACTCTTGGGCTATCTGTAGGGATCCCTTCTTCCTGCAGTATGTGGACATGAACTCTTCCAGAAACCTCTTTGTCTTTGGCTTCTCCATCTACTGTGGGCTGACTGTTCCTAACTGGGTGAACAAGAATCCAGAACGAATCCAGACAGGTGAGGGCCTGATCTCTCCCTGATATTGTAACCTGGGATGGCATGGTGAAAGTGGGGGCTCAGAGGGGGTTGGGGTGTTGGGAGCTCCCTAGTTCCTCCATCTCATTCTTCTCCTCTCATCCACTGCAGGAATTCCCCAATTGGATCAAGTGGTCCAGGTTCTGCTCACCACTGGGATGTTTGTGGGTGGATTCCTGGGTTTTGTGCTTGACAACACCATCCCAGGTAAGGCTGACTCACTTTTGTGTAAGAGCAGGGGTGGATAGGGAGACACTCACAGAATCCCTACTCTGGTCTCTGTTACCCAAAAGGTAAAAATTGAAATTTGAGGGAGATATTGAGGGGAAAAGAGATAGAAATGAAGTGAAGATTCCCATGACAGGTTCTATAAAACTACTGCCTAGTTGAGGTGATGGCTCAAGGTGGTTGAGTAAAACAAGCACCCATTTACCTTCTCAGAACAAACCAAGAATATAAATGCTGAAGGGATACCAGATAGGGAGAACATGCTCTAACTGAGTCAATTGCTTTTGACTTCCTGAAAAATGTATAGAGGGAAGAGGGATAAATTATGTGGTACAGAGCAAGAAAAAAGCTCCAAGTAAGAAGAGGAAGAATGCATACAGAAGCACAGAATGGTGAAATATTCAGCTTGTTATAGAAATTGCAATGAATTCTGATCCCATCTCTATCATTAACTGGGAGGGTAATTTTGGAAAAGTGATTTTTTGTGTTTGTGTCTTGGTTTTTTCCATCTGTGAAGTAAATGAGTCAGGCTAAATTATCTTTAAATATTTTCTAGTTCTAAATGTCTGATCATGAGCTGTTGTAAGGGAAGAGAGAGTTCTAGAGCTGAAAGGGTCTTCATCTAGTTCAACCTCCTTATTTTAGGAAACTGTTACAAGGCTCTCCAACTGGGTCTGTCCCAAAGAATGGAATTCCCTATCAGTATTCCAAATGCTACAGATCCACGGGGCTCAGCTCACTCTTAACTTCTTATTCTTTTTCATTAGGAAGTCAGGAAGAAAGAGGTTTTACAACATGGAACCACATACATGAGGACACAGAGGAGGCCCAGAAAGTCTCAGAGATCTACAGCTTCCCTTTTGGGATTGGCTCCAAGTTCTGTGCTGCTTCTTGGCTCTCATATATCCCCTTTTGGCCCAAGCCAGCACACAGAGGGGAAGCAATGGAAAGGGAGCATCATCCCACAGAGGAGAATGGTCAGATTTCAATGGGATCGAGGGGGAAGATGGAAACAAGAATGTAAAGATATTTCTTCTCCCAGTCAGGAACATCCCAGAAGAGACAATGGTTTGATAGACCTCTATTTTTTGGATGGATACCTTAAAACACTAAACTCAAAGTAACTAAAGTTACTTATTTACCCATGGACAAATCAATCTTTCTCCACAATGTTTCCCACCTCTAATATATTTGAAATGTGTACCCTGAAATATACAAAATACTAATTTTATTATTGACATTAACTGTGAAATAGTCCATAAGTGTTTCATTTCCTTCCACTTCCACATCAGAAACATAAACTCAGCCTGAATCAAGTGTGGACATCAGCCCCTAATTTTCTATCTTCCAGCACTGTTTCTGCTGCAACTTCTCCCTCCCTAGAAAATAAAGCTTATGATTCATGAGTGAGATCAGCTCTTGGGATCTTCATCAGAGATTCTGATCCCCAAGGTCTTTGATAATTATGAATTCAATGGATATTTATTAATCATCTACTATGCCAAGAATTGGTTCTCAATGTTGGGGATACAAAGATGGAAATAATTTTAAAGAACATGCTTTCCAAGGAACCTGCAATCCAATGGAAGGTGGAATTGACTAAAAATAAATCACCATGACAAAGAGTGAGCTTTATGTAAAAGGAAAGGTCTTAGTAAAATACTGTGAAAAATTAGAGAATATATATATATATATATACACACACACATTTTACACACAACATACATATGCATGTACGTATGTGTATATATACATGAAAGTATAGTTATTGGCAACCTGGGCAAGTGATTGGGACACTGAAGAAAGGTTTACAGTGTTAGCAAATTCCATTTCTTAAGAAATATGGCATGTATCATGCTTCAGGATTCTCACACTCCTCGTTACCTACAATACTCCTGCCTCTATTCTTCCTAAACAGATCAGTAAGTTGGCCAGGTATGTAAGGTCATGTGTATGCACCCGTCTGAATCTTTTTACCTTATAGAAGAACTTTCCCCCTTTCCACCTAAAAGACACAATTTACTCACAAACCAAAACACAAGGCTTACATTTAAATACTTTATAAATAGTTGGAACCTAAGATCATTCCAATTGTGTCCAGGAAAGCCACACCCCCAAAGCTCTCAAATAGGGATGTGGGTGCGATTGCTTTCAGCAATGCATTCAACCATGGACACTCTCCAGGTTTTATAAGTCATCATCATCAAAGGTTTCAGTGCATCTCAGCATCACTGTCTCATCATCAAGTGGGATGGTCACTTCCTGCAAAACACCAGGAAAGAAGAAATTAAGAAAATGAACACATTTTCTCCCTGGGTTGTCCAGTCCCAATTATAACCTGTTTTGAATAATCCCACCCATCATCCCAGACCAACCCATTATTGTACCTTCTTTTCACAAAGCTATCTGAATTTCTATTCCAAAATCTCCTTCTTTTTGATCCTTGGTTACCAATTTCTGAGAAAACAAGAGCTTCTTTGTTTTCTTTTTTCTTTTTTTCCCCCCTTTTTCTGAGGCTGGGGTTGTGACTTCCCCAGGGTCACACAGCTAGGAAGTGATAAGTGTCTGAAACCAGATTTGAACTCGGGTCCTCCTGAATTCAGGGCTGGTGCTCTATCCACTGCTCCACCTAGCTACCCCCAAAATAAGAGCTTCTTGAGAGAACCATTTCTACGGTAGCCCTAAAATGATTTTTTAGGACGCTCTCCAATGGAACACAAAAAATTCCTAAGCTTTTTCCCGCATGGTAAACCTCAAGCTCAAAATGGTCCATTGCAGAATATTTTTACAAAGAGTTTGAGTTTGATTGTGCTTGTTAGGTCCATTAGTTCTCCTCTGTTCTCTGGAGTGTACCACTAATCCTAGTCAACCATCTCTCCAAAGGATCTCATGAGTGATGGCGATCACAAGAGATATGGATGACTCAAGGGAAATCCCTCTTCACTACTAAAGAACCACAGAGCACACATCCTACTGATGGTGGAAGCATCTTAAGTGAATAGCCAGAAAGGAAAAAAAAACAGTATTACTGGTCTTGCCTCTAGTATTGTTGCAAGTCCCCATCAAAGGAGATTCTACTGGAAAAGTCCCCTTGTAAAACAAGGGGACTGAAACCAGGTAAAAAAGGGACTGAACCAGGTTTCAACATCAGGGGGCATTAGCAGAAGCGTGAAAGGGTGCATAAGAGGAGGCCAAAATGTCTTAATCCATTGAGAGGAGGAAAAATCAAGAGTTTAAAAAAAAGAACAAAAACCCAACTTATGATGTGTCAATTTTGAAACTTCGAGTAAATATTTGATTTAAATTTTTTTTTCAAAATGCCCTATATATTCTAAAAGTAGTATAGGGCCCTAAGAACACAGCTTCAGAAATTAAGAAGGAGTTTGTGAGCTGAAACTTTAGCTCACACCAATGAATACTTAGTAAAAGATAAATATTTATGTAAATTAAGTTACACTAGCTCATCTGGAGAAAGCTGATGGGAATCAGAAACTAAAAATATCAAATAGAAAGCTTCCTCTTTTTATAGATAAGGGAGAACATGGGAACAATTTGAAACTGTTCTTTGTGAATTTTGGATAGAGAAAGAGCCAGGAGCCTGAAATTTGAAAAAGATAACTTTTAAACTTGTTCAGAAGCTGTGGCTGGGACAAGTAATTCGCTGCTGAGGGAGAAGCAATAAAAGATCCCAAACCAGCAAAAATCTTTTTACTTCCCACTAAGAATTCTGGGAAAGGACATGAAAAAAACTCCAAAATTATGATTCAAAATAAAGGTACCAAATTGTACTTTGGTGGTATTGGATTAAAAAAAATTGGTAAAACATCTTTAAAACTAATGGCTGCTAATTATTAGATTAGGTTGTTTGTTTTAGTAAAGAATTATATATTTAAAAATAAGAGTGGGAAATTCGTGACCCTTAAATCCCTGAAGGCTTGACCAGAAAAGCCCTATTATCTAAATCTGAGACAAAATAAATAGCTTGAGATTAGACTTTTGAACCTCTTGACCAAGGTTCACTGCCACCTAATGATAGCATCCCTAAATTTCAAGTTCAACCTTTTTTTTTTTTTTAGGATAAGACTTAATTGCACCCCTACCCCACCCACAAAATCAGAATGAGTTTTAAGATGTTAGCAAATTTTACACAAACGTTCACAAAATATCTTGCCCATCCCCAACTGGGGTGAGGGAGGACAATCAAGGTGACTTTTTATCTTCAAAGTCAGATAATCATAGGTTAGATTATACTGAGAAAATAGAGATTTGACCTTACTGAGCAGCCCTTAAGTAAATAACTTTTCTCTGCTTTTGTCTTTTATACTGAAATTTAACTGGAGTACTTACCAGAAGCTCTCTGAAGATTCTGAAACTGTTCTTTGTGAGTGATGTAAAAAAAATTTAAAACACTTTCTTGTTTTAGAAAGCATTCTCTCCTGTCTCTCTACTTTCTCTTAATATTTTTCATTTCCATAAGAGATCATATGATGTAAATCATCTCCAAGTGGAAATAAACCAAAAGGGAATGAAATGAAAAGTGAATACCTATTGGTCCCTTTTTTGTGTGACCAGGAAAAAAGTTATTCAATCATTCAACATTTATTCAGCTCCTTCTATGTACAAGTTATTTGTCTTTTAAAAATTCCATTAAATAGGAATTTAATTCCTGGATCTTTAGATGAAATGACTAAAGGGCTACCATCTGAGCTATAAAAATTCAAGCAAATGAAACACACTGAAAAATCCCTTTTCCCCATTGAGGGGAGAAGCAAAGGGGCAGAGATCTATCTGCTCTGCTCTCTGTCCTACCTGTGGCAATTGTGTGTTAGTACAGAAAAGACCTTTTAAGAAATTGATGATCTGCACATAGAGATGACTGCTTTCCTCTGGATTTTCTGAGCTGCAGCTTGCACACACTGAACTGATAATAGAAATAAAAAGAACATTTAACCCCTGGGTTATTTTTTTTCTCTTTTCTTTCTTTCTTTTTTTAAACCTTTCCCTGGGTACACTTGAATCTTACAGAGTCTGTGGTGGAATTACCACCCAGAGACTCCAATTGACGAGCGCCACAGTACATAGTACATCTGTAACCCACTCCCAGAAAAGCTCTACTGTTTCCTCCCTTTTACTCTCCCATGATATTAATCACAATTCTGGACTATTCCAGAGATAAATTTGAGTTATTCAATACACATCCAGAACAATTAGGACAGAAATAACCACTCTATTATAGGGTTGGTCTCTTAGGCTTTCGGTGCCCTAGCAACCCTCAAACACTCCAAGTAGCCAGTCTGCATTGGCAGCATGAGTTTACCCATTAGGAACTACCCACATCCAGGAAATCACAGGTGTAGATTAAAGCAAACAAAAAATTAAAAACCCTCTAGTGATCCGATTTGTGATTCTTGGCCATAGTCTCTGGACAAAATAAAGGGGGGGATAAAATGCTTAGTCCCAGTAACTCCTCCCATCATCCCATAAAGCAGTATTCTAGAACACTGATGTCATTCTCCCATGGTGCTCATTTTACAGACTCAGCATGTCTAATGAAAGAGTGAGTGGGTTGAGATCCAAAAGACCTGGCTTTGGATCTTGGTCCTTCTACTTGCTAGCCATTAACTTAGGCAAGTCTCAAACTTTCTGAATCCAGTGCTTCCTTGCCTGAAAAAAAGGGGAGGGAATAACATAGTGTGACCTAACCCACAGAGTTGTTATGAGTTAGTGTGCATAAAACCTTGTGTAAACTTTTGTGGTTGCTCTGTTGTTTTGATTGGTCACGGTCAATTTTTTATGACCCAGGTTAGTTTTCTTAGCAAAGATATTGGAATGGTTTACCATTTCCTTCTCCAGATCATTTTACCAATGAGGAACTAAGACAAACAGGATTAAACGATTGCCCAGGGTCACATAGTAAGTGTCTCAGGCCAGATTTGAATTCAGGAAGAGAAATCTTCCTGACTCTAGAAAATTCAAGCAAATTTTGTGCCATCAACTGTTCTATGTAAACTTTATATCACTCTAAACCTGCAAAGACTATATAATCCATGTTTATTCATTCTAAAGAGTCTGGGGGGGGAGGAAGGGGAGAAGGGTGGAGACCACTAGATCTTCAAGCCAAGGACCCATGTTTGAATCCAGTCTGCCATTGTTCTGTGTGATTTTGGCCTTGTCATTTAAGTTCTGTGGGCCTGAAAAATGGGTGGGGAAGTGATCTCTATGGTGCCTTCCAAATGAGATCATCCCATGTCTTTTAATGGGAACTTTTGGTACAGTGACCCAAGCAGAAGTTCAGCTCTACAATTATCTTCTGTCTTTTTCCTAAGGGGACATAGGAATGTGTTACTGGAAGAGAAGCCGCTGGCCATTTTTCAGAATAAAGCAATGGCAGCTTCTTCATCCCCTGTTGCCAAGGGTCTGAGGCAACAGTATCCATCCAGAGATATTTTAGTTTCTTTAGCTTCCTCTTGGGCCTTGAATGACCCTCTCCCTCCTCCACAGAAGGCTAGCAACTTTGAAGTAACAATTTCCCATGCCATCAACTTATCCTGGAGGAATAACAATTTATGCCAGATGCCCCCCTTTTCTCCATCTCTCTCACTTAAAAAAAAGTAAGTTTATTTCCATAAGGAAGTAACAATATTAGTGGTAAATGCAGACTACGCAACAAGGCTATCCTTGGACTATGGCAATATTGTCTCAAGCAATTTTCTTTCTTTTCTTTTTAAAATCCCCTTTTATTATTATGAACTTAATAAACATAAATCAATTTTTACTATCAAAAAGCAAGCTCTTGTCCGCCTTGCAAATAGTAGGGAAAGCCTTGTATTATCTTAACATCTTTATAAATGGTCTGTCTACCTATCTCTCCATCCTTCCATCCATCCATCTCTATCATATCTCTCTCCCTCTCTCTCTCTCTCTCTCTCTCTCTCTCTCTCTCTCTCTCTCTCTCTCTCTCTCTCTCTCTCTCTCAGTCTGTCTATCCTGCCATCGTCTGTCTTTTTTTGCCTAGTGCCTAGAACATATTTCTCATTTATTTATCTGCTTAGCACAATGTCCAACACATATAGCACATGAAATAAAATTCCTGATGGTCAGTTTGGTTTATGTCTAAACTGGGGGTGTGTGGTGTGTGTAGGGAACAAGATCCACGGTTGCTGTAAAGCAAAGGATAAAGAAGGGAGTGATTTTGCCACTAGCCCAAGGACCCACTGGCTTAAATGGCCCTAGATGTGCCCCATTCTATGTGGCTGATCCTGGAATCAGCTCAGGTTCTGTGGGATCTTCCCATCCTAGACCACTGACCAGTGGAGAGCAGAAGCAGAAGCAATGACAATGTACTTTACAATGTGTGCTATCCCATGGCTGAAGGTTTTTTCAGCTTATTGTTTGCTGCACTGTGTCTGACTCTTTGTGATCCCATGTGTGCTTTTCTTAGCAAAGACACTGGGATTAGTTTGCCATTTCCTTCTCTGGGTCGTTTTACAGAGGAGGAAACTGAGGCAAACAGAGTTAATTGACTTGACCAGAGTCACACAGCTGGTAAGAGTCTGATGCTAAATTTGAACTCAAGTCTTCCTGATTCTAATCTGGCACTCTTTCCACTCTATCATGGAGACCCCCCATTAGTTTGTACACACAGGAAAAAAGGCTGTTGCTGGCTTATATTCAGAGCCATGAGTATTTGCCTATGTAAAAAGGTGGATGCAATAGATAGAGTGATGGATTTTGGAAACTAGACCTGGATTCAAATCCTGCCTTTGCCAGTTAATAAGTCTGTAACTCTGGGCAAGCCACTTAACCTGCCTCTGTTTCTTGTAAAATGGGGATGATAATTGCACCTACAGGATAAGGTTGTTATAAGGATTAAATGAGACAACATATGTAATACATTTTCCAAACTTTAAAGCACTGTATAAAATGCTAGCCATTATTATCTTACCGGGGGCTGGAAACACCTGCAGCCACATCAAATGCATCTTCAAAAAGGATCTGTAAAAGGTTCACATTTTTTTACATCAGAAGCAATAACCCAATATGCTTGGGATTTCTGTAGCAAAATTCCCTAGTAATGAGATTTTCCTGGCTCGTGGGCCTCACATGGAGGCTGTCTATAAGGTCAGAGGGCAGAAGGGTAAGAGGGGAAACATGATTCCTTTCTTGGAAAGCTAACTAAATTCCTTTTAGCACCACAATAACCCTGCTGGGCTTTTAGCCCAAGGAGGTCAAAGGCAGAGAGAAAGGATCCACATGGATCCAAAATATTCACAGAAACACATTTTTGTACTACTAAGAACATGGAAACAAGATGTCTGCCCAATAATTGGGGAATGAATGAATAAATTGCATAATGTTTGAATGGAATGGCATGTTATTATAGAGCAAAGTATCTTAAACTATGGATCATGATCCCATATGGGTTAACTGAATGTGGAGGTTGTGAAAAACTTGGCAACAGAAAAAGGAGTCAAATATTCCACTAAGATTTAATTCTTTATGAAAGAATAAACAAGTATATCCATCTCGTTATATGCAAATTTGCTTTCCTCTTTAATAAATGGCAAAATTATTTATATACCAAATAATTGTTTTAAAATAAATTTCTTGATTTATTATAAGTAAGTGATTCATTATCTGTTTTATATGTCAACATACCCAGGATTGCATACAAATTTCTCAGGTAAAAAGGGATCATGAGTGAAAAAAGTTTAAGAAGTGCTGGTATAGAGTAAGAAACCATAAATATAAAGAATTCAAAGAAACTTAAGAAGCCATGGATAAACAGATACAGAAGGACATATACACAAACAAGAAAAGAATACATAATAGCCACAATCACGTAAAGGCAAATCATACTGAAAAAAACCAAATAACCTCGCTCTGTGTATGTGTTAATTAATCTTGACTCCAGAGGTCTGATAATACTTCAGCATAATTCCCTCTTTTGTTGAGGAACTACAGGTGCAGAATGGTATATATACTTTTTGTTACTGTTCTGTCATTTCAATGATGTCCTACTCTCTGTAAATTCATTTGGCATTTTCTTGGCAAAGATATTGGAGTGATTTGCCACTTTTACAATACATTTTACAGATTAGGAAACTGAGGCAAGTAGGGCTAAGTGACTTGACCAGTATCACACAGGTAGTAAGTGTCTGAAGCTGGAGTTGAACTCAGAAAAATAAATCTTCCTAGTGTATCCACTGTGCCACTTATGAGCAATAGTTTTTTTGTTTTGTTTTGTTTTATTTTTGCTTAACTAATTTTTAAAGAGAGGATCTATGGGACAAGAATACTGGGGGAAAAGCACCAAAATATTTTTTAAAGAAATCAATTTCTTAAAAAAAAAACCCAAAAGGAACTTATCCCTTTCCTAATCCTATTTGCTATATTCCATCAGGGTCTCCTGATTTTGAGATCTCTTTGAAAGATGTGGGCATCTTGAAACAGTCTATCATGCCAGTTCTGCCGCTGCTTTCTAGATCCACTGCACTAGCCAGTTTTCCTTGGGATGAGTCCTTTGAACATATACTTCAAACTTCAAACACCGAGGATGGGGGAGATCTGAAGCAGGGAGGAGAATTGAGAAGTGAAAGTGAACTCTCAGGAGCTCTCACTTGAAAGGCAGGCAGCTTCTGAGCACAAGGGGACACATAGGAGGCTGGGTTCCATTTTGAGGAAGGGGGAAAGATGGACTAGAGGAGGGCTAACTATTGTAGATAAAACCTCTCAGGCCAGCTAAGTTCCAGCCTAGAATAGTGATGCTGTTCTTAACTAAGAGGTTTGGATACTTAGAATGGGGGAAAGAACACAATGATTCACTGAAAAGAAAATCCACTTATTGGGTGCCTAAAAGATTCCTTCCTTATGGGCAGCCAGGTAGCACAGTGGATAAAGGGCTGGAGTCAAGAATTCTTTGTGAATTCAAACTCGCTGTGTGATTCTGGGCAAGTCACTTAACCTTGTGTGCCTCAGTTTCCTCCTCTGAAAAATGAGGAGGTTGGACTAGGTGGTCCTTCCAGTTCTGGGTCTAGGAGCCCTTTGGCAAGTGCTGCATCTTAAATAGGAAGGTTGCCCCCCCCCCCAGGAGCTCTAACTCAGCAGTCTCCAAGTGCCTCAGACACTTTCTAGCTCTATAATCATGAGACTTGGCCACCTCTCCAAGATTTACTTAGTTATTTGCATGGGGGGCAGGAGTCACCATGTTGTACAAGACAGTGTGTATTAATACATCTTTTATTAATGTACCTTAGATCTGAATGGACTTTGTTTTCTCTTACTTGCTGGAAACATTTTAATGGCTAAGATCCAGCAGTCATCTCCAGGCTGCGTGGGATTCACAAGAATGTTTGCTCCCAGATTGGTCCAAGTAAACAAGACAGAAAACAAAGCTACACACGGTGCCCAATGCGGCACTTGGCACAGAGCAGGCAATTATCAAGTGCTATTTTAAAATGAGATAAGGCCGCATGCTCCATCTCACTAATCCTCATGCTTTGCTTTTGAGGAATGGAGTCTAATTTCCCTTCCTGCATTCAGCTGTCCCAATCTTCCTGCTAGAGATCTCACCACTCTTTCCTCTTTACTCTCAAACTTTCCCTTCATGTCTGCCAAGAATGATGATACATCCATATCCCGGCAAGTGGGATACTTGGGGAGAAGGCAAGAAGAACAAGCCTTACGTTCTGGAAGCACGGGTTTTCCCCTTTCTGTGCCATCATTTAAGTACCACATTCATTCATTTATGCATCTCTTAACCCAATCATCCATTCAATACTCATTTGTTAATCACATACTTGGCATATGTATATACATAATTATATTAATAATATATATATATATATATATATATATATATATATAATTATATGCTTGCATTGTGCTAAGGACTGGAGATTGCTCTTGTGTCCAACTTTTTTCTCATGCCATTTGGGGTTTTCTTGGCAAAGATACTGGAGGGATTTGCCATTTCCTTCTCCAGCTTATTCTATAAATGAGGCAAACTTGGCTAAGTGACTTATCCAGTCATAGAGCTAGTTAGTATGTGAGGACAGATTTGAACTCAGGAAACTGAGTCTTCCTGATCCAGGCCTGGTGCTTTATGCACTGTGCCACCTAGATAACTTAAGGACTAGAGATACAAAGCCAAAAATAGTAAGAATTCCTGTCCTCAAAAAATATTATTCAACTGAAGGGGGCAGGGAAAGACAGCATGTACATACATAGATAAAGAAAAGCTAACTACAAGCTGCATTAAGACTTCTGGAATTCTCCTCTCCTTCTCTCTCTCTCTGTCTCTCTCTCTGTCGCTCTGTCTCTGATAGAGAGAGATAGAGAGATAGATAGATATAGTATATATATATATATATATATATATATATATGTGTGTGTGTGTGTATATATATATATATATATATATATATATATATATATATATATATACATATATATATATATGTGTGTGTGTGTGTATATATATATATATATATATATATATATATATATATATATATATACTATATACTATATATGACTATCTGTATGATACCTGGCAAATCACTTAACTCTACCCCAGTTTCCTCATCTATAAAATAAGCTGGTAAAGGAAATGGCAAACCACTTCTGTATTTCAGAGAAGAAAACCTCAAATAGAATCATGAAGAGTTGAACATGACTGGGAAAAAAGTGAACTGGTAGCTATAAAAGCATCATGTCATAGGGAATGGAAGAATGCCCTTAGAACCATGAAAAATTGGCTTTAACTCTTGACATCCTCTGGCTCTGCTCTCTGTCTTGTTAAATTGAACCCATCTGCAAAAGACCCTGCCCAAGTCTTTTAACCTCTAAGTGACCTAAGTGGCTACAATCTGAAAGTATAAATGTTGCTGTTCTTCAGTGGTCAAGGGAATCACCTGGAATGCCCCATACAAATAAAATTAGAGAACTAGTAAAAAAAAATCTCTTTGTGACTGATCAGCCAGCATTGTGGTACTTGCAAAGAGACCAGCTATGGTCCTAGTGATGGCACCCCACACCACTTTCTGGCCTCTTTCCCTACTACAGTAAAGGGTACCTCTTATGGACATGTCCCTGCCCTGCAGAAGTCCCCCTCACCTCCTCTGGATTGGAGACTAGGGATCCGCTGGCCTCTTGGCTGTCAACTCCACTGCCTTTCACGCTGACCTCAGCAGCGGGCTCTGGGCAGGAAGCCTCGGCACTTACGAAGCCACTTTGTCTCTGGGCACAGGCCTGCAGGATGCTCTCTCTCTTCTCTTCTGGAAGTTCTTGCCACAGGTGGGAGATGGCTGTAGAGACGATGGGAAGGGTCACCTGCTCAGGCGAGACAATCCCACTCTGGATCAGAAGGTCCACAGTCTGCTTGTAGAAATAGAGGTATCTAGAAGAGAAGGACAGCAATAGGAGAAGGGTGGTCAGGAAAGAGCCCCTGTCCAAGGTCCTGCTCCCCCTTTCCCATGCCCAGTGTTATCTGGGTGTGACTTTCACAGATTCTTAGAATGGGAAGGGACTTTAACCAAGCGGGGATAGAATGGTCAGAATCCAGAGTCTGCATCAGAACAGGAATCTCTTCTAAATTATCCTCTAACAAATGGTCACAGACCCCAAATGCTGCCTCCTGACAGAGAGATGATGGACTTACAACATCAATCGAGATATTCATTCTTGGATGTGGTCAATTATGACATTTGCTTTCTTTCACTATGCGTATTTGTTATGAGATTGATTGATTTTTATTGTTCATCATGGGGGTGGATGAGAGAAAGCTAATACTTGTTATTAAAAATTATTTTTAACAATACTCCTCATTTGTACTCCTTAGTCACGGCAGGACACTGGATATGGGAGTGGTGGCAAGATTAATTCTTCCTTTTAGACAGCTGGGAAGAATGAAACACAGAATAATGAAAGATTCCACTCCAACAACGGCTCATTTACTGAATCATGAATAATGTTCCAAACAGGCAATGCCTGTGAGATATTAGATCTCACTTTGTCTAGATCTTAGATTTTCTCATGATGGATTGGGGATAAGTGAGGAAGAATGGTTCCTTTCAGATCATACCATTTTGATACTCTTTTTGTTCATGGGATCTTTGAATGTTTCTGCTCCAGTCCCAAAGGCTAAAGCAGGATGTCCCTGGGACATTCAACTGACAAGCACAGCCCTGAACTGGCCGAGAATCAACAGGGTGAGACGTGTACAGCTTTGGGTCTATTTCCTGGTTATTAAACAAGGAATAACCTGATTTGCCAGTAAGGAAGGAATGTTGTGAAGTGCTACAGGGGCCTTTGATCAGTCTTCATAATTATAAACTCCACGAGGACAGGAACTTCATCCTATATCAGTATCCTCTGACTCCCACCTGTAATGCTCCAGAAAATAGTCATATTGATTTCAGCTACATAGAGTGAAAAAAAGATTTTTAACAACCAAAACTGTCTAATAAGGCAGGAGCTACCTCAGGAATTCACAAATTCCTCACCACTAGAGCTTTACAAGGGGAGGTTGTCTTGTCTGTGCAGGGAGGATTCCTACAATGGGGTTAGGATTAAATGGTTTCTGAGTCCCTTCATGATTCTGAGGTTCTATCTCGTACCATAAACCTATACCCCTAACAGCCCTTTGCCAATTCTAAAATTCTGTGTTTCTATGGAAGCTACAACTGCAGGGAGCTGGAGAGACAGAAATAAATCTTTATTTGCAGGGGACCTTGGAAAGGGAAGCATCAGGATTGTGGGAAATCTGGATACTGAGCTTGGATCTGCAGAGACTTTGCTGTGTGCTTTCATGATATATTAAATAATGTAGTGGACTTGGAGTCCAAATGTGTGAGTTCTACACACTTGGTAGTTGTATGACTCTGGATGAGTCACTTCATTGTTATCCACAGTTTTCTCATCTGTAAAATGGGGATAATAACAGCACCTAACTAATAGAATCATTGAGATATGTATAAAATGTTCCATAAAACATAAAGTGCTATATCAATGTTAATTAATATTATACTTATAATTATATTTGCCTTCAATAAAATAGAGCTAGGGAGTGAGAGATGAAGTTTCTTTAAGTCTTTTATATTACATCAGAGAGATCAGTATAGCACTTATGTACTTCATATGCAAGCTAGGACTCATGTAATAGTCTTAAAAGATGCCCATCATCAGCCAAGTCCCGAGTAGAGAGAATTATTGGGGAACAGATTGCTAAGGCAATTAAGTGATATAATAAGGCAATTAGGAGGCAGGTGGGTGGTACAGTAAATACAACATGAGTCTGAAGTTAGAAAGTCCCAAGTTTTAATCTAACCTCACTTACTAGTCATGTGATTTTTGAGCCAAGTCACCCTCTGCCTCAGTTCCTTCATTTGTAAAATGAAGATAGCATCAATCTCCAAGGGTTGTTGTGAGGATCAAATGAGATGATGTTTGCCAAGTGCTTAGCACAGTGCCCGCCATACAGTAGATTCTCTAGAAATGCTAGCATTTAGTATAATGGATATATGTAGAATTTGGAGCCACTATCTGAGGTTCGAATCTGAGCTATGTAAATATTAATGCTGTTATTAGTCAGGGATGAAAGGACCTCTTCATCACGTAACAGATGCTGCTCTCCCCATGAGCACCTCCAACAAGGAGTTCTATTTCCAAGTAAGTGTGGACTGCCTGGGATGGTCCAGAGCTTTCCTTTCTGAGGATGGAAAGTGCCTAAACCCTGTATGAGAGCATCGTGTTGGTGCCCTCTGCTGGCCAAGTCCTCCCCGATGCTTTCTTTGCACATCGTAAACTTCTGCCTGGGAGAAGAGGGGTGACTCGGGGCTGCCTCTCTAAGTCACCGAACAGGTCATAAATCCTACATCATAAATTTAGAGCTGAAAGGGGAAGCCATGGAGTCCGACCCCCTCATCTTTTTTTTTCTCCTTTTAAATTAAATTTATTATTTTAACAACTTCCAAATAGAATGGGCATTTGTATAAACACAGAAGAGTAAATATTATTCGCACATGAAACAGCAAGTCTCTATTATATTCGATTTGCTTTGCTATTTAAAGGGTAAGATACAATCTATGTATGGACCCCATTAGCTCTTTTCAGTATAATGTTTATAAGGATATTAGATAAAATACATAGGTTTACAAAGGAAGCCAATTTACATTAAAATACAGTGATATATGTATATGTGTATATATACACAGATGCACTTACATAGGTATGTATAGATACCTATAGATTAATGTAAATATAATTTTAGATAGAGATTCTAGGTTAAAAGCTTCTGTATTTAGGAGTAATTGTAAAAAGTATGGGAAAGAATCTGGGAACTGCATTATAAGCCACTTCACCAACCGGAGAGCAAATCCAGATCAATGAATCTGGATTTTTCTTTTGCTCCATGGAGCCTAGGAGTGTTACATCCTGCACTCAGCATCTTTGGCTGGTTCCCAGGCTGCATCACCCTTTCTTGAACCTTTGTCCTTCCCCCTTCTCTCTCTCTCTCTCTCTCTCTCTCTCTCTCTCTCTCTCTCTCTCTCTCTCTCTCTCTCTCTCTCCTCTTTCTCTCTGTCTGTCTTTATCTCTGTCTCTGTTTCTGTCTCTATCTGTCTCTCCCTTCCTCTCTCTTTGTCTCTCCTGCCTGTCTGTCTGTCTATCTCCCTCCTTCCCTCCTTCTCTCTCTGACTCTCTGGCTCTCTCTCTCTTTGTCTCTGTCTCTCTCTTTCTCTGTTTCTCTCTGTCTCTCCCTTCCTCTCTCTTTGTCTCTCCTGTCTGTCTCTGTCTTTCTATCTCTCTCTGTGTGTGTCTCTCTCTTTTTCTGTTCCTTTGTCTCTTATATACACACACACCCCCATTACCAAATACCACCAGCCCTTGCCAAGTAGGCTGTCACTTGCATACCGTTCAAATTCCACCAAGTCAGGAGATGAGGTAACAGGGGATGAATGAGAGAGTTCACCCCTTCTCTCCTCTTCTTCCTCCTCCACAACTTCTCGGTCAAACTCTTGAATCAGATACCAGATGGCTGAACCATTCCCACCCATGGCTTCTGGTGTCATGCTGAGGAAAGAAACAGAGACACGTATTGGATGGACAACATCTCTGGCATATATCTCTCCCTCCCTCCTACCATCTCTCCTTTCCTCCCTCTCTTTTTCCCTCTTTTCCCTCTCTCCCTTTTTTCCCCTCCCTTCCTTCTTACCTCTCTTCCCCCTCCTTCTCTCCTTCCCTCCCTCCCTCCCTTTTCTCTCCTTTCCTTTTTTCCCTTCCTCCCTCCTCTTTTCCCTTTCTTCCCTCTCTCCCTCCCTTCCTCTCTCCCCACTCCCCTCCTTCTCTCCCTCCCTCCCTCCCTTTTCCTCCCCACCCCCCAGTCCAGGGCCCTTGGACTAATAGTATCACTGCCCTGGACTACATTAATGACTTCATAAACAGCCTTCCCTCCTGTATTTTCTCCTCACCTGATACCACCAGACTCACCTTCCTCCTATGCACACCTGCTCATTTCACTTTTTTGATGAAAAGCACTCTCCTGTCAACTGTATAAAACTCAGATTCTATGGCTGGGCTATCCCTCTGCGTTTCTAGCTCGGTCTTATATCTTCACCCCCTCCTTTCCCCTGCCCATATACTCTATGGTCAAGTTAGACTTTCCTACATAGGTCCCATACTTACTTTTGTGTTCTTTTCTCTCTTCTTTACATCTCCATCTAATGAATTCCTATCCAACCTTTAAAGCCACTTCCTCCAAGAAGTCTTCCCTGGTCCCCTAAGTTGTTATTCAGTTTTTTCAATCATGTCTGCCTCTTCATGACCCCATTTGGGGTTTTCTTGGCAAAGATATTAGAGCAGCTTGCCATTTCCTTCTCCACTTATTTTACAGATGAGGAACTGAGGTAAACAGAGTAAAGTGGCTTGCCCAAGGTCACCCAGCTAGTGAGTGTCTGAGGGTGGATTTGAACTTAGGAAGATGAGTCCTCCTGACTCCAGACTAGCTGCCCCTGAGTTAATAATGATCTTTCCCTCTATTTTCTGGACCTCACACAACACTTTGTTTGCATCCCACTTATTTTATATTAATGATGATTTTATATTAATGCACTATTTTGTATTAATCCATTGACACACATACTTAAGTGCCCACAATAGTGCTAAGTGCAGGGGATTCAAAGACAAAAGTGAAAAAATTCCTGTCCTCAAAGAATTTATATTTCACTGGGGACACCACATGTCCATAAGTATTTGCAAGATAAATGGAAGGTAATTTCTGAGATAAATGGAAGGCATTAGCCACTGGGGGCGGTCTTCTGCTTTTAAAAAATGTTCTCTGAACTGAGTCTTGAAGGAAGCCAGGAATTCTGAGAGACAGACGTAAGAGAGTATATTCCAGGTATGAGGGAGAGCCAATGTGAAGGCCTGGAGATGGAGGATAGGGTGTCCTGTGTGGAGAAGAGTAAGGAGGCCTTTTTGGCTGGGCCATGGTGTCCAAGAAGGGGGATAATGCGAGCCGAGATTCTTCAGGTATGACATCCCCCTGTGCTAGACTAAAAGTCCCTTGAGGCAGAGATCTAAAATGAACATCTCTTCCAGAATCTGGCACAGTGCTCAGCACGTGGTTGGTGCTTCAGAAAAGTTTGTCGACTGTCCTACAACGATGGGCGTCCGCAGGGACTCACCTGTGATTGTTGGAATACATCCTAGCATACTCTTCCTTGACTTCCTCTAAAGTGTTTGCATTTCCATCTTCCAGATTGAAGGACTCTGTGGGCAAAAAGAAAATTAGAAAGAGATGTTCAGATGGGAAGCCCAACTCTCCATGACCCCACCTAAGAAGGTGAAAGGCACCAAGGGAGAGAGAGAGGAAGGCTTGCAAACCAGCCATGAGAATGCAAAGACTTAAGAAAACAAGCACATGGGATTGTAGAAGCAAGGAAGCTTAGAGCACACCCACCTATCCAAAGGTCTTCCACCTTCTCCTCCTCCCACTGCCTGACAAGAACCTCCAAAGTGATCATCTGGCCCTTCAGCCACATCCCTCTGTCCTGCCCCAGATGGCTGCCCAGAATCCCAGATCAGGTTGCTCACCTTTGTGTCTCATTTAGTGGAACTCTAAACCCATCTATCCAGACCTGGATAGAGAAGCAGGGCCAGGTTTGGTACTGGAGGAAGAGAAGGTTCCTTCTTCTGGTACCCACTTACCTTTCATCTTCAGCAAATTATCCAAGGTTTGTTCCAGTTCCTGAATGTGATTCTTCGCCTTACGCAAAACCTGCCACTGAACACAAAGGCAAAGCTGAAGCTACTCCCTGACCACTCCAAGCAGGTGTGTGCTGCTGGGAGAAGAGAAGGCCGTCCCTGTAGACTCTTCTTTTCCACTTACTTCAGTCAGTCAGTCACCATCTTTGAGACATTTTGGTGCTAGGGATGGGAAGGGGCAAGATTACCAAGCTCACAATCAACTGCAAGGCATTAAGACTTAAATCAAGTTCATGTAAATGGCTTTTATGTGAAATATCAAACTACTCGGGTAAGCTGAGATCAGCAAAATGCTACTTGAGTGTTTTTTAGTGTTTTGTTAAAATGCTGAGCTGAGATCAGCAAATTAAATGTTGATGCTTACACAGTGGCTACAACTCTGTCCCTTTAGATTTTTACCAATTTCTGTTGATTACAATGAGATTTAGAGCCAGAAAAGATCTTAGGGTTAATCTAGTCCAGTAGTTCTTAACCTGGAGTCCATGGTTTTGTTTTCCTTAATATTCTGATAACTGTATTTCATATTATCTGTTATTTCATATACTTAAAAACATTATTCTACGAAGGGGGGCCCCCAAGGCTTCACTGGATTTCCAAAGGGATCCATGACAGAAAAAAAAAAGATTAGGAGCCCCCATATAATGCAACTGAGGTTCAGAAAGGTGAAGGGAGCCCAGGGGCATAAGTGCTGAGCAGTACCAGTTCAACACTTAGATCTGGGGACCCTGACTCCAATTGCTCTTTGCTTTCAGTACTTTGTCACAGACTACCATGCAGACACTTCTTAGCTTGGTAAAGATGGAGCTATGAAAAATAAACAAACAACTTTATGGTATACTCAATGCAGCCAATACTTAATCTGTTTAGTTTGATTCATGGTTTAGGTAATATCTTTAAGAATGGTCTGAAGCAATCTGTAGGTAGGGATTATGACTTGTACTCTCTTACTGTGGAATACAGTTATCCCTTCCACATCATGACTTTCCCTGTTATGATTTTGACATATCACAGATCAGCTAAAGAAATTAAATAGGAATTTCCCTGGAGTTGTCGATGACATGCAACGGTCAGCTGATGACATAGAGCCTATGACCAAATATTTAACCCAAATTTTGCAATAAAGTACTGTCAATACCCCATAAAACAAAAAAGAAAAAAATCAGACTTCTCTGGTACAAAGGAAGGACCAAAAACATATTTTCCAGCTTGCTAGGGAGCTGTATCCCAACCCCTGTGATGCAGAAGGGATACTGTACACAGTACAATGGTACAGACATTGTCCTTCTCTGACTGGGTGCTTGGCTAAGCAATTCGATTCACTACTTGTTGTTAGAAGATTTCTTATAACAGGAGACTACCTGTTTAGATATCAGTCTTCAGATTGCCTAGATTCAGTGTATACAGACAAACAGAAGCAGCAGAACTAGAATTAGCTCACCTACAACAATGTACCACCAGTTAACATTACAATGCATCATACAAACAATGTTTAGTTTGAGAGTAGGGATTCTAATCAGATTTATCTTTGTATCCCTTTCTATCATGCCCAAAGCTAGCATTTTATAAATGTTTATTAAATTTGATTAGCATTGCAATTCATCTAATAACTCATTAAAATAGCCACCATCACCACAAACACAATTTCCAACTGCATTGTCAGCTTTAACCTTGAATTGGCGAACCCAGAAATTCCCCTCCCACCAGTGTAGCTTTTTTTTTCCTCCCCTAGAAATTAAGGAATTAGAAGGAATTAGAAAAGGGAAGACACAATTTAAACATCAGAAATTCTTATTCCAAAGCAAGGCAACAAAAATGGTTTCTCTATTGCTTTCCACCCTCACCTATTGCATTTGGTAGGAATTAAGTTTGCAATTTTAGGTGAACTCACATACTAAACACATGTACCACAGGAAGATGCTCAAATCAATGCAAGAACCAAGGAGCTGGACCAACCCAAAAGAAAAAGGAGAAGGACTATAACACAACCCACTTTGGTATCAACACTCAAACAAACTCAAAACAACTTAATGTTGCTCCAAGCAATGCTTTGTCCTATAAGGTTTATGATCTGTTGGAAATCACACCAGATTTGGAGTCAGAGGATATATTTCTTCCATCACCTTGGACCAGCTACTTAACCAATCCAAGCCTCAATTTCTTCATCTGCAAAAATTGATTTCAATTAAGTGATTTTTTTATTATTATAGCTTTTTATATACAAAACATATGCATGGGTAATTTTTCAACATTGACCCTTGCAAAATCTTCTGTTCCAACTTTTCCCCTCTTTCCCTCCACCTCCTCCCCTAGATAGCAGGTAGTAGTCCCATTAAGTGATCTCTTTAATCCTATATGTGATCTATAATCCTATATACACTAAAGGGACACAGTATCTCAAAACCATAAGAAAAAATATTTTAAAAAATAGGATTTTTTCTCACAAACAAACTCTACTACTTATAATGATTCTCATTCTTTAAAGATTGTAAATAAGATCACATAAAATCCTATTCTTTGTTCTACTTCCATATGGAAAGGTACATTGTATTTGGTGTTTGTTAAATTCAATTTTTTTTAATTGCCAAATAGGTAAGTTCAGAATTAATTTTATATTTTTTCAAATCACTTTACAGAAATTCCTTTCCTGATCCTCATAACAATCCTATGAAGTAAGTGATATTGTTGTCCTTATTTTATAGATTGAGGAAGAGTGAGGTTCAGGGAGGTTAAGTTGATTTCCATGAGTCAACTAACCCCTTTGCTAAGATTATCTTTACTCTCTTTGCTAAGACCCATGAGACACAGCATGAGTCATGGGTCACGAAGAAGAATCCTTCAGGACTCAAATGAGTAAATAACAACAATTCTGTTCTAACTTCCCATTATGGAACTGATCCTGAGTTCTGAAAAGCTCTTTTCGAGGAAGGAGGGTCCTCTCCGATAGCTCCAGCCCAAATTAGGAAGACATCAAGGGCAGACCCTCCAAGAGGGTACATATCTTTTGTCTGAGCTCCAGTCTCTGGGGGCCAAAGACCAGAAACCATCTACTTTGGGATTGCCATCTGTACCAAATCAAGTCAACAGGCACTTGGTATCAGCCCACTTACAGGCAAGGCAAAGGGTAGATGGATGGAGTGGAGAGAGGCTTGCCTTTAAGTCAGCAAAACTTGTATTTGAGCTGGGCTGTATCTGTCCCTTAATCACAATGTCCAAAGCCACTTTCTAGAAATTCCAGCAAGACTACAGTTTTCAACAGGGATGAAATTCTGGCCACAAAAGAAACTAAATAAAATAAAACATTCTGTGACACTAGGTTTCTTAGTGCACAAAGACAAAAAGGGGAACATCTTTAGGATTCTGTCTGAAAAAAAATAATCACAGGGTTAATTTGTGCTTTGTAGTTTATTCTAGAAATGGATTGATTAGATCCCAGCTTTTTAAACTGTGGCTTGCACGGGATGTGAAATGAATGAGGGTCATGAGGTTATGACTTGTTATCAGTAAATATTTGATTTGTATACCTATTTTATATACCTGGGGTAATATAAAAATTTCTTCAGCAAAAAAGGGTGGTGAAGCCATTTTCCCTAACAAGCTCATGCACTTCACAAGAACTAGGATTTCAGATTCTTTTGTGCCCTCTCTGCAACTAACACATGGCTCCTATAATAGGGAGCAATAAACCGAGATGATTGATTCCTCGACTATCTTGGCAGAGTTGTGGGTTGTTGTTGTTGATGTGTGTGTGTGTGTGTGTGTGTGTGTGTGTGTGTGTGAGAGAGAGAGAGAGAGAGAGAGAGAGAGAGAGAGAGAGAGAGAGAGAGAGAGAGAGAGAGAGTAGTGCTGTATGATAGTCATGCAGAGTATCTAAAGGGGCCAGGAAGACTTTTTTATTTTAAAAATATATGCATAGTTTTCAACATTAACCCTTGCAAAAGCTTATGTTCCAAAATTTTTTCCCTCCCTTCCTCCTACCTCCTTCACTAGACGCAAGTAATCTAATATAGGTTAAACATATGCAATTCTTCTATACATATTTCCACAATTATCATGTTGCACAAAAAAGATCTGATCAAAAAGGGGAAAAATGAAAAAAGAAAATAAAAAAGCAAATAACAAAAAAAGTGAGAATGTTATGTTGTGATCCCACTCAGTCCCCATAGTCCTCTCTCTGGGTGTGGATGGCTCTCTCCATCACTCTCTCCATTACCAGTCTATTGGAACTGACCTGAATAATGAGGCCCTTTGTTCATAAGCTAAAATATTAATAGTAATTAAAAATAATAGTAATAGTTAGGCTTTAAGGGGCAGCAAGGGGATAAAGTGAACAGAATACCAGGCCAGAAGTCAGGAGGACTTATCTTCCTGAGTTCAAATGTCTGGTCTCAGACACTTATGAGCTGTGTGACCCCAGCAAAATCACATATTTGCCTCAGTTTCTTTACGTGTTGAATGAGCTGGGGAAGGAAATGGCAAACCACTTCAGTATCTCTGCAAAGAAAATCCCAAAGGAGGTCAGGAAGAGAAGAACGTGATAGAAAGTGACTGAATGACAACAAAAATCATTTCTCGAGTGCTTTAAGGTTTAAAGAGTATAGATATCATAGATATGATATCAATCTTAATAAAATTATTACTAGCATTATTATTAGCATAAAACATCTATAGAAATTGTTAGCACTAATATCTGTCTGCCCAGGTTGCATGTACCTTCGGATTCTAATGTTTATTGTGCAACAAGAAAGTGATATTCGCACACATGTATTGTACCTAGACTATATTGTAACACATGTAAAATGTATGGTATTGCCTGTCGTCGGGGGGAGGGAATAGAGGGAGGGGGGGTAAATTGGAAAAATGAATACAAGGGATAATATTATAAAATATATATATATATATATATATAATAAAAAAAAAAAAAAAAACATCTATAGAGTACTTTTAGATTTGCAGAGTGCTTTATGGGTATCATCTCCCCACAATCCTGTGAGGTAGGTACCATTATTACCCCATTTTAAAGGTGAGGAAACTGAAGTTTAGAGGTGTCATGTGACTTGTCAAATGCTACACTAGCTAAGTAAGTGTTTACAAAGTCCGTTGAGATGATTATGAACAAAAAGTTCCTCTTGGTAGAGGTGGAATTAAACATTTGCCTCAGTGCAGCGGTCTTAGGCTCAGAAAGGACCTCTGAGGTCACTGAGCGGAACAGAATTCAGCCCCAAATCCCCTTTACACTGTTAGTGACGAGGGGCCACACGGACACCTGAGGAAGCCCCTAATGATGGCAGTGGTGGGAGCCGCCAAGCCCTTCCCACCCACCCCTTCTTCCCAGGCTTTGGTTCACTCCACCCTGATGGGTAACTCCTGAGCCTCAATCTGCCTCTCTTTATTTAGCACCATCTCAGTATTTATGTGCTGCCCCTGGGTCTGAGAAGTCTCAACCCCTTCCCCCTGCAATGTGCCCCACAGCTCTGGGTTAGGGACAGCAGGCACAGGTAAGGAAGACAACCACTTCTGGCCTCATGGACACTGCCAGGAGTCAGGCAGGGGCCATGAACCTCCGGATTCCCCTAGGAGAGGAAGCGGAGCCATCCCCCTGCTCCAGACCAGAAGCCTCCAGCTGGCATGGCCCCAGAGAGAGAAGGCCCCATGGGGGCACGCAGATAGGGCCCAGCCAGACAGGCCAGTGTCCAGCCAGAAGATCTCCAGCAGTCAGAGGGGGGCTCTACTTGCCATTGTCAGTTCTACCACAGGAGGTGGGACTGTCAGAAGCAAGGAAAGCCTGGGTGCCCCTGGCCAAGCCCAGATGCCCACCTCTCTGTGCCAGTCTGGCAGATTCCCGTTCTGCTTCCCTACCAACTCTTCATCCCCGTGGCATTTTCAGGTGAGCAACAGACATGCTCATAGATTTAGATCTGGAGGAGACCTTAGAGGCTGCTTAAAGCTTCTTGGTGGCTCAGAGGATAGTGCTAGGTCTGGAGTCAGAAAGACTCATCTTCTTGAGTTCAAATCCAGCCTCAGACACTCAGTCACGTGGGTGAGTCACTTCTCCCTGTTTGCCTCAGTTTCCTCATCTATAAAATGGGCTGAAAAAGGAAATGACAAACTAATCCAGTATCTCTGCCAAGAAAACCTCAACAGGGTCACAGAGAGTCGGACACAATTAGAAAATGACTGACTAGCAACAAAGCTGAGGAGATTGAAGCCCCAGTTAGCAGCTAGGTCACACAGGTGGCAAGTATCAGAGGTGACATAAAATCCAGTGCTCCTTGGATTATATTGGGCTTCCTTCTTTATCTTTAAGAAGTCTGGGGCTTCTGATGTCTACCTCCTCAAAGAGATTGTTATTCCCCCTCCCCTCAAGCCGCTCACCCTGCCTCCCCATACCTTTGATGCTGTACTATCAGACTGAGAAAAAACAGTTTTCCTAAGCCTGTTGAAGAGTCCGGTCAGCGTGGCCCGGTGCCGGGCCTGAGACAAGCGTCTGCGCAGCACTCGGGGCTCCAACTCCTGCAGCTGGGCTAGCAGCCTGGGAGTCACTCGCACATAGGAGCTGCTGTAGTCTCCAGGGGTCTCCATTAATGCAATGAAACAGTAAGTCTTTAGCCCTAAATCAATAAATGTATGGGGGAGAGAGGGAGACAGACAGACAGACACAGACACAGAGACACAGAAGAGAGAGAGAATGAAAGAGAAAATGAGAATGAGACAGAGTGAGAGAATTAAAGAGAGAAAATGAGAGAATGAAAGAGAGAATGAGAGAGAGAGAAAGGAGAGAGGAAGAGAGAAAGAGAAAGAATGAAAGAGAAAGAGTGAAAGAGAAAATGAGAGAATGAGAGAATGAAAGAGAATCAGAGAGAGTGAAAGAGAGAATGAGAGAATGAAAGAGAGGGAAAGAGAGAATGAGAAAGAGAGAAAAAGAGAGGGAGAGACAGAAACAGATAGACAGACAGACTCTGGGTGGAAGCAAAAGAGGAAGAAAGGAAGCAAGACCCACACACACCCTCACACTCGTTCAATCAGACCCTGATAGAAATACAGGCATACTCTCATGTGACGCCCCAAACCCTGGGCTGACAGAGGTTCCCACTGAGTCACAGAACAAGAACCCATAGCACCAGGTGGAGTCTGGTTCTTTAAATTCTTAATGTAGTTGACGTGGTTAAGAGGATGGCCTTCCAACCAAGGCCCATTCTTCCATCCTAATTACTAAAATTCACCCCAAACTCCTCAACCTGGCATGGCAAGCTCTCCATAATCTGGCCAGAAGCTTTTTTCCTATTTCCAAACCCCCTTTCCTATTTCCCCTCACATTGGACTCCTTCTCCTACTCTTTCCCATCTCTGATTTCAGCCTGAGCTCCGTTCCTTCCTCCCACTGTCTTGTAGGATTCAGGCTTCAGTTCAGATGCCAGCTCCTAGGAGCAGTCTTTTCTAATTCCCCGGTGGACCCCTTCCAAGCTGATGCCAGTCTGAGGACACAGATCGCCTTTGTCTCGTATCTCTAGCAAGGTGCTTTGCATGTAGTAGGCACTTAAGGAATGCCGGATTCAACCACATTAATCTCTACCAATTTTCAAACAGTTGGAACTCCTAGAGTATGGCCCCTATCAGAGATCATAGATTTAGAGCTGGAAGAAGTGATCATAGAGGGTATCAATACCGTTTTGTTTTGTTTTGTTTTTCAACAGATGAGGATGAAAAAGACTTAAGTTCTTAGCCCAGAATCACACAATCACTGAGTACCTTAAGACTTGCTGCAAATCCAGATCTCCCTCCATCACACCACATTGCCCGGACATCATCTCACTACAAAATGTGAAAGTCCCGTAGCAACTGCACTAAAAATGTTGGCTTTCCTTTATCTTGTACTTTAAAAAGAAATTTATGGTCTTATCTTACTAGCAGCAATTATTGAGAATAATCCTTTCTTCTATTTTATCTCCACCATAGCTTGTGATTTGGGGGCTTTTGGGGGGCCCTACAGCAGGCAATGCTGGTAATCTCACTATTCCTCCAGCAGAAGATGGGTGTTTCCCACTATAGCCATAGCAGACCTGTGCACACTACACACACTTATTTGTACAAGTTCCTGACAATCCACTCCTTAGAGGGATTTGGGCTGTTCTGAAATCATGTAGAGTTGTTCTGAAGGTTCCTTTCTTGAGGGGAAAAAAATCACTGCCTTAAAGAAGCAACACCTTCATTATTCATTTCTCTGTAGTTATCTTAAGCCCCAATGTTATTTATTTTTTGTTTGCCAGGAGCATTCTGATAATGGTACAGCAGCTGTCAGCAGCTGGGAGAAGAAGGAAATTCAAATGCATACTAAATCATAGATTTTTAATTTTTTTTTTGTAATGGAAAGAACACTAGATTTGGAATCAAAGGACTCTGCCTGCCACTTACTATTCATGCAGCCCTGGGTAAGTTAGTTCAATTATCTGGAGCTCAGTTTCCTTTTCTGTAAAATAGGTATAATAATACCCTTCCACAGAGTTGTAAAGTCCTTGATGTGAGGAGAGAAGGGAAGGGTATTGCTCTTACTTTTGTCTTTGTATCTTTAGTATATAGCACAATTCCTGATGTGTAGCAGATACTGGACAAATAAATGTGTCTCAGATGGAATTTTTGTTATTATTGTTGTAAAAAAAAAAAAAAAACAAACACAATAATTGTAGGAAATCCTAAAGGAAACATTCTTTCTTCTAACCCTCCAATCTCTACCTGTAGCAAAAATGAGCAGTGAGTTTATTTTTCCACATTTTACTTCTAGGGAGCTTGGAAAGAAGGCACTTAACAGTCTTTTTATTGACTTATTCTATTTCCTCAGAAAGAGTGGAAGAGTGAAGATCCTGCCAGTCAGCTAGTCCTGTGTAAATAATCTCCAGCCCATGAAAAGTGAAATGGAAACAAGCTCTCTGATTTTCTGTAATTTTCTAAGACAACAAATCTATAAAAGAGATAAAAAAGCCAAAAAAACTGACTTCTATTTCTATGACACTTCACACATCATTGGGTCCTCACAATAAACCTGTGAGGTAAGTGGAGCAAGAATAAATATTTCCAATTTACATGGAAGGAAACTGAGGCTCACAGGATCTTGCCCTGAGACAACACAACTAGAAGACAGAATAATTATAATTTCATTATAGAGCTCTCACTGCTTATCAATAGTGGTGTTTTTTTTTAAACTCTCCCTTCTCCCTGTCCCCCAAGAAAAAATCAAAATTGAAGTTGAAGGCAATATAATCAACTCTTTGGGATCCTGGGTAACGACTACTAATGCTAATGAAAAATAAAAACATACCTACAGGAGAGAACTTATCTCATTTTCTTTTTCTTCAGATTTTCTGCTAAGAAATTTTGACAGGTCAAAGGAGCAAGACCTTGAGAGGATTGTTGTGGAAATGGACACAATTAAAGGCAAACATTTGGGGGTTTCTTACTTAGTTATATTGGTATGTGATACCCAAATAAGACAGTAGCTGGTCTTTTATCTACTCTCCTACACTTTTTTTTATTTTTCACAGGCCAGGAGCCAATCAAGAGTAGCAAGATTCTTCTCAAATATATCCTTTGCCTGAAATACTCAATTAGTTGTATCAAAATCACTGATACAAGTCAATACAAAGTCAAAAGCATTCATTTGCTTGACTTTATAGAACATAAATCTGACCATGTCATGCCCCTGTTCAAAAATCTGCCTTTGCCTTCAAGATAAAATATAAACTCTCCTCCTTTGTAACCTGGTTCTGAACTCTTTCCAGATTTCACAGTATTCTTCCTTATGCACTCTACACTCCCACCAAGCTGCCTCATTTGCTGTATTTTAGTTGGAACTTTCCATTTCCCACCTCTGTACCTGGAATGCCTTTCTTCCTCTTCCTTGCCTCTTAGGTCTCTTCATGAGTTAAAGGTGCCACCTCTTACATAAAGCTTTTTCCGATTTGCCCTGCCCTTAGATTATTAGTGAACTCCTCAAGCTGAAATTACTTTGTATTTACTTATCTATGTAAAAATTGTTTCCCTTTCTCCCACTCTGGTAAAATGGAAATTCCATAAGCACAAGAATCATTTCATTTTAATCTTTGTATCTCACTTTGTATCTCCTCAAATATATATCAGACACTTTAAAAGTTTGTTGAATGAAAAGGGGCCAGCAAATCACTCTCTGAGGTGATTTGAGATGGTCAGTCCAAAGTCTGCATTCATTTATTTCTTGAAATTAATGGAAGGATATCTCTTCTTCATGAGTGGCCATGTGCCTTTAGCACAGTGGATATCCCATGGAAAAAAATCAATGCTCAGGCTCTCATTGATGTATACACTTAATACACAAAGCTGTGCATCTTCCATCTTCCCAGCACTACCTTTATGGAAGCTTACACTAAGAGATAAGTGGCTTAAGGTTTACAAAGTTCTTGTAGTTCAAATATGATTAATTTGGGGGTATCCTGAGTCAGTTCATACTCAGATGATTGCTAAATTTATAGTGTGAGTACTTAACACTTCCAAAATTGGCAAAAAGCTACAAACCAGAGCTTAATTTATTGTTGTGTTGACTGACTAGACTTGAGAGGGATGAAACATGTTAATAACTCAGATTAAACTTAAAAGGGAGTCATGAACATATGTTGTCAGAGATCCAGTATTAAATATTTCCTAGCACATCTCTAATTTTCATACTTATTCTAAGAAAGGAAGGAGAAGCTTAAAGAGGTCAAGATTTATTCATAATTGAGAAATGCTAGAATTGAGACTAAAATCCAGAGTTTCTTATTCCCAATCCAACTAATTTCCTTTCCATTATACCAATGCCCTGGTATGTTGGTATCCAGGTCAAATACTTTTACAGTAAATTAACCCCAAGGGATTGTGTCAGATTTTTGTTTATTTTGTTTTGTTTTGCTCTATTGAATTAAATTTGTTAACTGAATTAACTGAATTGAGTAACCAGTGCTTGGATAGATTTTTGTTTAAAAAAAAAAAAAAAAAAAAGCAGCTTTCAATACCTCCTGGCTGTGTAACCCTGGGCAAGTCACTTAACCCCAATTGCCTCAGGGGGGGGAAAGTTTCCATGTACAGGTTTCTTCCCAGTCTACAAAGCTGGCGACCTGCCTGGGAAATAGGGAGGACAAATAATGCTATGCCTGTTTTGCAGCTAAAAAAACTGAGTGTCTGAAAAGTTATCTGACTTGACTAGTAGGGACTGTAAGGATCACAGCTGAGACTCTAAGTGGGGAGGCTAATTCCATGTCCACCAGACCACAGCTTGTCTCCCTGCTGGACAGAATGGTTGTTGTTATGATGTTATTTGATCTGAATGGCCAGATTCAGTCTAGACTGCAACCACAATAGGTTGTTCTAGTCAGGAGAAATAATTACAGGACAAATGAACCTGAAAGAATGAACTTCTCAGCTCTCATTGGAAAGCCCCCAGTACCACAGAATGAGACGGGAGTCTCCTCTCCCCCAGACCAATAAGACATCCCATTTTTGCTGGGAGTAGATCTAAAAATTAAGAATATGATAGTACTGCACTGACAAGTCATTAGTCTTTTTTTTTTTTTTCCTTTAAGAAGCAACTTCTGGCTGTATATTAGAAGGACTTCTGTGATTGTGTGCCCCCCTCTGCCCACCTCATTCAATTCTATCACCCAAAAAGAAATTCTCTACCCCAGTCTGCCCTGCCTCTATAACTTGCTTATAGATCCTTCCCCATCCTTGGCCCACTGCAGCTGTCCATGTTAAGAAAATAGACTTTTTTTTTTTTTTTGTTAAAGCATTCATTTATAATGATATATTCCATTTAGCCCGTATCTATGGGGTGTGCAAGGGAATGTCAGCTATTTTTCGGAGTCCATCTCCCTTCTTTAAGGATTTATTGCATTTAACGCACAGTTTAGCATATATCAAATCTCTTTCAAAGTAGTTTTATCCCTCCTCCTGAAAAAAAAAAAAAAAAAGAAAAAGAAAAACCAAAACAGACAAAACAAAAAAACAAAAAACAAAAACAGTTTTAAGCTTCTAGAAGTCTGAGTCCCTGTCATTTACCGTGGATGTACCTTACAAGGCTAAGCATGGTGCTATCAGAATTGGCTCCTAGGGAATGATTTTTCCCCCGAGGCAACTGGGGTTAAGTGACTTACCTAGGAAAGCGTGAAGTGTCTGAGCTCACATTTGAACTCAGGTCCTCCCGACTTCAGGGCTGGCGCTCTAACCACTGCGCCACCTGGCTGTCTCGGAAGGATTTTTTTTTTTTTAAACACATTTCCTTTCCCTTTCTCTCTCCCTACCCCAATCCCCACAAGTAATGCTTTCAATACAATATAAACCAGGCATAAAGAAATTGTCTAGGGAAGGACAAGGATTTGTGAGCAAATGTCCTAAATTATTAGGAATTCCTGGAGTGGGGGGAAAGAGACCGAATTGGCTGGTACAGGCAAAAAACAAAAATTGTTCAAGTTGCTCAAAAAGCAATAAATTTCATAATAAAAAAGTTTCTTAACCCTGTGCTCATTTGTAGTAGATGATCTCTGAAGCTTGAGATTTACTGTAATTCTTTTGCAGCGATTCCATTTCTTGATTGATCCTTTCCAACTTACTGGCATAGCGACCCGTGCTTCTGGTGCCCCGGTAAGAAGACCTCCAGGATCTCTTTCAGCTCTAAATCTGTGACCTCACGTATTTTTTTCCCACATGGACACAAAAACGCCTCAAACGTTTTGCCCTCACTTATAAAAGTCATTTTAATCGCCTCCAGTCCCTGCACGTTCCAAATCCACGTCAGAAGAGCCAAAACAGTGAATTTTCATCTCCCCTCTCGCACACACAATTAGGATTTAAAACGTTTCACTAGCTGTTGAAACAGATGCTTTCGACAGCTTTAGGCTAAATGGGGCATACCGCGCCCCTCGGTTTCAGCGGCCCCACTTACTCTCTTCTCAGCCCTGTAATTGCTGGCTCATTCACAAGCATGACGTACCCCTACGTGTACACATTTTCTATCTGTAGTGATCTAGACAGGTCAACCACGCACAGTCCGGAAACACTGAGAAAACACTCATCCACTCACAGTCTAGAAACGCTGAGAAAACACTCATCCACGCACAGTCTAGAAACATTGAGAAAACACTCATCCACTCACAGTCCGGAAATGCTGAGAAGACACTCATCCACGCACAGTCTAGAAACGCTGAGAAAACACTCAGCCACGCACAGTCTAGAAATCTTGAGAAAACACTCATCCACGCACAGTCTAGAAACGCTGAGAAAACACTCATCCACACACAGTCTAGAAACAATGAGAAAACACTCAGCCACGCACAGTCTAGAAACCTTGAGAAAACACTCATCCACGCACAGTCTAGAAAACTTGAGAAAACACTCATCCACGCACAGTCTAGAAACGCTGAGAAAACACTCAGCCACGCAGTCTAGAAACCTTGAGAAAACACTCATCCACACACAGTCTAGAAACGCTGAGAAAACACTCAGCCACGCACAGTCTAGAAACGCTGAGAAAACACTCAGCCACGCACAGTCTAGAAACCTTGAGAAAACACTCATCCACGCACAGTCTAGAAACCTTGAGAAAACACTCAGTCACGCACAGTCTAGAAACATTGAGAAAACACTCATCCACGCACAGTCTAGAAAACTTGAGAAAACACTCATCCACGCACAGTCTAGAAACGCTGAGAAAACACTCATCCACACAGTCTAGAAACGCTGAGAAAACACTCATCCACGCACAGTCTAGAAACGTTGAGAAAACACTCATCCACTCACAGTCTAGAAACCTTGAGAAAACACTCATCCACGCACAGTCTAGAAACCTTGAGAAAACACTCATCCACGCACAGTCTAGAAACACTGAGAAAACACTCATCCACTCACAGTCCGGAAACGCTGAGAAAACACTCATCCACGCACAGTCTAGAAAACTTGAGAAAACACTCATCCACGCACAGTCTAGAAACATTGAGAAAACACTCATCCACTCACAGTCCGGAAATGCTGAGAAAACACTCATCCACGCACAGTCTAGAAACGCTGAGAAAACACTCATCCACACACAGTCTAGAAATCTTGAGAAAACACTCATCCACGCACAGTCTAGAAACGCTGAGAAAACACTCATCCACACACAGTCTAGAAACATTGAGAAAACACTCAGCCACGCACAGTCTAGAAACCTTGAGAAAACACTCATCCACGCACAGTCTAGAAACCTTGAGAAAACACTCATCCACACAGTCTAGAAACGCTGAGAAAACACTCAGCCACGCACAGTCTAGAAACGCTGAGAAAACACTCAGCCACGCACAGTCTAGAAACCTTGAGAAAACACTCATCCACGCACAGTCTAGAAAACTTGAGAAAACACTCATCCACGCACAGTCTAGAAAACTTGAGAAAACACTCATCCACGCACAGTCTAGAAACATTGAGAAAACACTCATCCACTCACAGTCCGGAAATGCTGAGAAAACACTCATCCACGCACAGTCTAGAAACGCTGAGAAAACACTCATCCACACACAGTCTAGAAATCTTGAGAAAACACTCATCCACGCACAGTCTAGAAACGCTGAGAAAACACTCATCCACACACAGTCTAGAAACATTGAGAAAACACTCAGCCACGCACAGTCTAGAAACCTTGAGAAAACACTCATCCACGCACAGTCTAGAAACCTTGAGAAAACACTCATCCACACAGTCTAGAAACGCTGAGAAAACACTCAGCCACGCACAGTCTAGAAACGCTGAGAAAACACTCAGCCACGCACAGTCTAGAAACCTTGAGAAAACACTCATCCACGCACAGTCTAGAAACCTTGAGAAAACACTCATCCACGCACAGTCTAGAAACCTTGAGAAAACACTCATCCACCCACAGTCTATAAACATTGAGAAAACACTCATCCACGCACAGTCTAGAAAACTTGAGAAAACACTCATCCACGCACAGTCCGGAAACGCCGAGGAAGTGCTCACTCATCCACGCCGTTAGCTACCCGCGGTGGCTACTTTTGTTTTGCATTTTGGCTTCCCCAAAATACACACAAACAGACACAGGCAACAGCCGCTTACTGATACCCGGGCGAAATCACACTGCCTAGCCAAGAGGCTCCAGAGTGCAGCGCGCAGGGCGCCCGCCTGCCTGACAGCTCCAAACCCACCTAAGGGAGAGCGTCTCCGGCACTCACAGGCGCGGACTCGCTTCTAGAGACCAGCGCTGGGCCCCCGTCGCGGATGACGGCGCCCTCACACAGACAAGTCAGGGCGTACCCAACAACTCAAGTTTACCCTCCCTGACACGAAGGCGCTGCTTCTCAGAGGCCCACGCCCTCACCTACACAGGCCCAGGGAGGGGCCCCGCCGATAACCCCCTAAAAAGCAGCCCTCCCCTCTCCGCGTTGCCCCTGCCCCGACGCCGGCAAACCCAGCACTGTAGCGCAGCCAGCCTGTGCAGCTGGAATCCAGCTGCAGACCGCGACCCGGGCAGAAAGAGCAACCCCCCACCCACGGCCACTGACCAATCCCCGCCCCGTCCGTGAGCTCCCCGAGCCAATACGAAAGCGCAGTTTGGCGCGGCCAATGAGAGCGCGGCAGGACTAGTACAGAGTAACAAGTTGTCCGAGGAGCAAAAGAAAAAGACGAGAGAAGGAGGGAAGGAGACTTGGCAAATTTCAGGGCAGTGACCTCATTTGACCTGGTTGCCCTGCCTGTGTCTGTTGCTTTTGTTGTCTGTATGAATGAGTGACAGCTTGATCAAGATGCAGGGAGAATAGAAGGATGCGCGGAGAGAAGACTATAGAGAACTGGTACACAGATACGAAGGCGGAGAGATGACACATAAATGGATAAAGAAAGGGATGGATGGGCAGGCGATAGATATAGACAAAAAGGCAAGTATGTAGAGGACAGGTGGAGAGAGACACTGAAAGATGATAAATAAATAGATGAAAGCTGATTTAGATAAGGGATACACAGATGAAGGACGCAAGCCATTTATCCACATTATAAAGAAGAATAATACCTAGCACCATTCAATTAACCATCTATGAGATTTTAACGATATAAAATGGAAAAGTGATAAAGATATGTGAATGAGGGAAAAGGAAGTTTTGAAAAGAATGAGAGGAATGAGGTAGCCTCGGGATGAGAAAGGAAGAAATAAAAGGAGAAAATTACATGAGAAGTGTTGTTCAGAATGGAAAATTTATTTAAAGTACATGATAAAAGAGTGAAAGAGAAAGTGGTGAGATGGAGGAGGTGAGTCTGTGGTTGATCATGTACCCACATAATCCAAGAAGGTCTCGATTTTAAGAAAATAAAGTATAATTACAAGAAAATAAAGTATAAGTATAAAAGCAAAGTATAAAAGATAAGGATCTTTTGCAAAGATCCATGATGAGGGGCAGCCTTTCTTTTTCCTTTTTTCCCCTCCACAGTATTTTTTCAATTGCATGTGAAGATAATTTTCAATATTCATTTTTTTGTTTTTTTTAATAACTTTTTATTGACAGAACATATGCATGCGTAATCCCTTGCACTCACTTCTTTTTTATTATTAATTTTATAATTATACTTTTTTTTGACAGTATATATGTATGGGTAATTTTTTACATTATCCCTTGTACTCCCTTCTGTTCCAAATTTTCCCCTCCTTCCCTCCACCCCCTCCCTTAGATGACAGGCAGTCCCATACATGTTAAATATGTTATAGTATATCCTAGATACAATATATGTGTACAGAACCGAACAGTTCTCTTTCAACATTCATTTTTATAAAATTTTTGAGTTCCAATTTTTTTCTCCCTTCCTTCCTTCCTTCTCCCCTCTCTAGGAGAGCAAGCAATTTGACATAGGTTATACATGAACACTCATTTTAAACACATTTCCATATTTGTCGTGAACAAAAGGGGAAAAATCATAAGAAAAAAGTAATTAAAAAAAAGGTGAAAGTAATATGCTTCCCACATTAGGTCTTTATAGTTCAGGGACAGCCTTTCTTATTCTCCCCACAAATTCTGAATTTTGGCTGGATAGATATAGTCACCACATTACAGGGAGTAGAAATCTTTTCTCCATATGGAAAATTTCCCTGCTCCTTAGGTTTCTTCATATTCCTTGCTTTCTTTGGAAAGTTTTCTCTCCCCCACCCCTTTCTCTGAATTAATATCTTGGAATGTTCGAAGAATTCTTATTATGGGATAGCCAGAGTAGTGCTATTATACTGAAAAATAGGAGATTCAAAGATTCACACTAGAGGAACAGGTGAACAAAATAAGTTATCATGGAATGCTAAAATTTAGAGATAGATCATCCAGACTAGCCTTTTCATTTTAACTCACTTAATAACAGTGTGTATAATATCAAAACAAGGAAGATCTATGTGAAATGATGGGGTGGAGGGGAGTTGGAAGACAAAATAACCCACAAATATTGATTACAACCATGAGGCTTAGAAAAGACATTGGAAAGCAAAGTAAGTAGAGTGCAGTTTGGATTGGATGATTTCTTCATGTAAGATATCTCTTCACAATAAACATATATAATCAGAATAATGTGCATGTATCTACAGCTTGGTTGGTTTGTTTATACCAGATGCCTTTTCTCTAGGGAAGCTCCTCCTTTGGAATCTAATTTATCCCACTCTGAATATTCATGGTACCACTTTTATCAAATCATCCCTCTCTGCTCAAGCATTTGGAGTGAATCCTTTTCACTTATCAAGAATGACAAATCTAAACTCCTTAGTCAAGACTTGATGTCAACTCTACTCATGTCCACAGTTAGCCTTAACTCCAAACTTTGGACTTTTCTACGCTTAATTCTTTTTTTTTTCACTTCTTTATTTTTCTATTTGAGGAGCTTATGGAAATGTCTAAATTCTATTCAGTCACTTTCAATTGTGTCTTCCTCTTCATGACCCCATTTGAGATTTTTTTTGGCAAAGATACTGGACGGTTTGCCACTTCCTTCTTTATTTTACAAACAAGGAACTGAGAAAAGAGGGATAAGAGCTGTCCAGAGTCACAGTTGATATCTGAGACCAGATTTGAACTCAAATTTACCCTGTCCTTAGGCCCTCCATTCTAGCTTCCCAGTTCATCCATTAAAATATTAGAATTTTGAGAGTTGGAAGGAATCTCATTAAGTCTCTTTTCCTGATGTATTTTACACGAGGAAAAAGAAGTAAACAAAATGTTTTGCAAGGAGCACCCTAATAAAAACCTTAGGGAAAGGTGAGAAGGGCAGAGGTCAAAGAAGCTTCAATGGGGAGGGAAATGCCCAGGACTGTAAGGAGCAACATCTTCAGCAGCCCTCTGAAAAGCAAGCCTTTCCCAACAGCATCCCTTTGCCAATCTCTCTTTTCCCTGAAACCAAGTGTCCACAGAGACACGCTGCCCATAATTTCTTTTTTATTTTATTTTATTGTTTATTTTAATACACACTGCTTTATGAATATATTGGGAGAGAAAAATCAGAGCAAAAGGGAAAAGCCATTGGAGAGATTAAAAAAACAGAAAAAAAGAAGTAAATATAGTACGAGTAGATTTACATTCAGTCTCCTTAGTTCTTTTTCAGATGCAGATGGCATTTTTCTGTCCAAAGTCTATTGGCATTGCTTTGAAGACTCCCCGTATTGAAAATATGGGGAAGATCAGGGGGGTGTTGAAAGACTTGATGGGACAACAGGAAATTTGTTGAGTGTTAAGAGTTGGAGGTTTATTCCTCAACACTTTCTAGCACCTCTCAGGTGGAAAGCCAGGTGCCTTCCAAGCTAGGGATGCTTCACAGTAATGTCCCTGAGGATTGTGGACGGATTCATTTTAATTCAGCACTGATATATACATACATACATATATATATGTAATCAGAGGGAGGATAAGTTTTAACTATGAAAGTCTTTTTTAAAAAGCATAAAGTTATGGAAATATAAATTTTTGCAGGTAAAATGGAATATATAAATATATATATATATATATATATATATATATATATCTCATTATGTGACCATGTAGGTAAGTCATATGCCTACTCTGACTCTCAATTTCCTTATTTGTGAGAGGAAGTAGCTCTTGGTTCTAAGATTCATAGTCCATAAACGGAAGGAATATTAGTCTTAGGATCTAGTAGATCTGGTTTGGAGTCCTAGTTTAGACTCTTAAATGGTGTGATTCTGGACAAGTCTTTTTTTGGAAAAAAAATTTCCTTATAAATAAAATTAATAATACCCAGATTTATTCTTTGGAAGGAAAGAGCTTTAAAACTCAAAAAAAAAAAAAAAGCTTTGAACTTAATTTTTTTTTTTGTTTTAGGTTTAAAATTTTTTAAATTTAATTTTTTTCAAATACATGTAAAGATAGTTTTAAACATTCATGTTTGTATAACTTTGTGTTCTAAATTTTTCTCCCTCCCCAAGACAACAAGAAATCTAATATGGATTAAATAGGTTCAATCCTTTTAAACATATACTTTAAAAAGTTTAATAATAACTTTTTATTTTCAAAATACATGCAAAGACAAGAAAATTGGATTTCCACACACATATATTGTATCTAGGTTATACTATAACACATGTAAAATGTATGGGATTGCCTGTCATCTAGGGGAGGGAGTAGAGGGAGGGATGGAAAAATTGGAAATACAAGGGATAATGTTATAAAAAATTACGCATGCATTTGTACTGTCAAAAAAAATTATTAAAAAAAAAAGAGAGAGAGACAGCCGTCTGGAAGGATAACTTAGAGATGACCGGACTTTTACAATTTGGATTTAACTGTGAGAGGACCATGCAAGGTCTCCTGCCTTACTTTCCCCTCCAGAGCCATCTGGGTCCAATGGCCAGATATAGATCAGGACGACTAGAAATGACCCTGAATGCAATGGGAGACCTTAGCTTAATAAATATTCTGTGATTAATTGGCTGAGTGGCATCCAAGATTTCCTTTCCCCTCCTTCATAATATGGCACCAATCAACATCTTTCAAGCCTTCTTTCAAACAATCCACCAAATCTAAACTCCAGATAAACTGCAGTATTCACCAAACCCCTTTTCTCCACTCTCCTTTTTCTTTACCTCTCCATGCCTAAAATTCCCCCTCCCAGTTGTTTACCTCCTACCCAATCCAATAAATAAAAATGCAGTAAAATATAGATAATAGTGCATTTAAAAACTAAGTCAATATGTAGTCCATAGAAATATTTATGTACAGATTTGTGACCCTCCATTTGAAGCTGACATTACTGACCTATTCTTTAATATTTTAAAGTGTATTTAAGGAGTTCTCTGCTCCACTTTGCCATCTACTCAAATGTCCTGTCAACACAGTAACCTTCCTCCTTTTTATCTTTTGCTCTAGTCATGGTAAATAAATCAATACCACCCTTGTTTCAGGAAAGGGATATGGAACATTCAGAGAAATATAGAAAGGTTTGTATGAACAGAAATGGGGAAAAGGAACAGAACCAGACTGTTAGACACAATTATTACAACAATGCAGACCAAAAGGAAGTCAAAATTTGAGCAAATGAAAAAACAACCCTGTGATGATTCTGGAGAATATATGATGGAGCATACCTCCACTGTCATGGTAGAGATGTAGAAGACTATCAGGGGAGAATTTCGAACAATTTCTCAGATGGATTTACTGGTTTTGACTAGCATTTTAAAAAATTTAAAAAACTGGAGATGTTTAGGATGTTTTTTGAAAGAGTAAAAAACAATGCTTTTTTTGAAAATGTCATGCTACCAATATCTCCTATGTTGAACGCTTATTCACCCAGAAAAGCTAATTTTCCTCCTCAAGTTTAATTAGATGTCTGTAGTTTTCTTTTAATCAACAAAATAGCCCAATTGTTGCTCCGAGATTGCAATAGTCTTTTGGGGCGAAGAATGGAAGGGCTGTGTTTAGAGGCCTGATTATATTAAACATATTAAAGTGAGATATTAGATTTCTTAAAATTTTAGGATTTAGAATGACAGTTATCTAAAATATCATGTCTTTCATATGATAGATGAGGAAACTGAACATTAGTGAAATGAAGTACTTCATTTGATTACAAATATAGTAAGAGTCAGGATTCAGACTTGGAAATCAGATCTGTGGATTCCAGAACAAGACCAACCTGGGAGGAATTCATGCACCATCTCCTAGGGGAAGCACATGCCCAGTAGATTTTAGATAGGACCTTAGAGCTACCAGTACCACATAACACTGCAGGAAACATCCTCCTTACCTTTTAAATAGCAACATGGAAAAAAGGCACCCACTGGAATCAACTGATTCTTCTCAGTGTCCACACTGCTCTGTTTGAGTACCTGAAATGGGCGGGGGACTGGTGGGGTGATGGTACAGGGACCTAGAGATCAGGCTTAGAGAGACCTCCACAGGCAAGGCTCTGCCCTGTGGACTGAAGCTGTGTCCCCACAAATAAAGATAAAATTTTTTTACTTCACTTTAGAAAGAGATTTGTTAAAAGTGATATCAGAGAGCTTAGAAACGGGGAAAGAACAGTTAAACTCCCAACAGAGACAAACCCACAGGTGGGGCAGAAGAAACAGGAAATGTCAGCCCAAGTGGCAGTTAAAACCATTTCTTCCTCTGAAGTCTAACAGCATTTGCAGTTTGTATTAATCTCTCAATTTAGCCTTTTATCCAAATATAGTTGGCTGTACTGAACATGTATTCATTTTCTGCACACAAATAGACTGTGAACTCCTTAATGTATGGAAGGATTTCTCTTCTCATACAGCATCTAATAATAATAGATAACATTTACACAGTGCCTACTTAACTTCTGTGTCTCTGCCAAGAAAATCCCAACTGGAGTCACAGAGTCAGACATGACTGGAATAACTTAACAACAACAAAAACAAATATATACTAGGCATTATGCTAGGCACTATACAAATGTTATTTTATTTGATACTCACAACAACCCTGGGAGGTAGATGTTACTATTTTTTCCATTTTACAGTCAAGGAAATGGAAACAAAGAGTAAGTGTCTTGCCCAGATTCACACATCTATTGAGCTTCTGAGGCTAAATTTGAATTCAGATCTTCCTAACCCTGCCCATCATACCACCTAGATATACTGAAAGTGCTATGTAGGAATTTCCCATTTTGTTGATTTTCTTGGCACCATACCCCCCAAAGACTCTCAATTCTCTTTTCACCACAATTTCAACATTCTGGACATTTGGGCTGTTTTCATAAATTATAGCTTGAGAACTTGAAGGCACTATAGCTTAATCTCCTTTTGTAAATGAGGAAACTAAGGACCATATTTAGGTTGAAGTGGCTTGCCTAAGGTCACACAGGTAGTTTGGTGGTAATCCTGGGATTTGCACCCAGACCTTCTGTCTCTAGGGCCAGTACTTCTCCCACTGCCCCACAGGGCTTTTTAAATTTAATTTAATTTTTGAAAAAAAAATTTCCCCCAGGACTTTTAAAAAGTCCTTTACAACAAATTTCTGGCTTTGTCTCCATGTGAAGATAAACATTGTCAGAAGAGAAGCTGATTTCATTCCTCTCTTTGCAGCTGTGCATATCCAAAAGGTAGTGATTGAAAGGACCAGACTTTGTATCTACTTTTAGTGAAAATAACAATTAACAGTAACAGTAACAGATCCAGGAAGTTTAGAAGTACCAATGGCAATAATAAGGCAGAACATCAGGATTTCATAGTTTTCTTCCCTACAGCCCTCCCTACCCCATAACCACTTTTCTCAGATCTTCTGGAAACAGATTCAGTTTCAAATGTCCCATAAGTGATTGAAATATCCCACAAATTCTAACTTTTTGCCACATGGTAACTGATTGAATCAACCTGAATTAGTGAAAAGAGCACTAGATTTGGAGTCCAGAAATATGTGTCAAGGTTCTGTGTCTGTTTCTACTATAGGCAATCCCTCTTTTCAATAGAAATCAGGAGCCCGGCGATTCATCAACAGAGATAATGTGATCTTAAAACCTACTGCTTACTGGTCACATGCTGTTGTATGTTCTGCCTAATAATCTTTTTTAAAATTAATTTTATAATTATAACATTTTTGACAGTACATATGCATAGGTAATTTTTTTACAACATTATCCCTTGTACTCCCTTCTGTTCCAAATTTTTCCCCTCCTTCCCTCCACCCCCTCCCCTAGATGGCAGGTATTCCCATACACATTAAATATGTTATAGTATATCCTAGGTACAATATATATGTACAGAACCGAATTTTGTTGTTGTTGTTGTTGTTGCAAAGGAAGAATTGGATTTGGAAGGTAAAAATAATCTGGGGAGAAAAACAGAAAATGCTCACAGTTTACACTCATTTCCCAGTGTTCCTTTTCTGGGTGTAGCTGATTCTGTCCATCATTGATCAATTGGAATTGGATTAGCTCTTCTCTATATTGAAGATATCCACTTCCATCAGAATACATCCTCATACAGTATCATTGTTGAAGTGTATAATGATCTCCTAGTTCTGCTCGTTTCACTCAGCATCAGTTGATGTAAGTCTCTCCAAGCCTCCCTGAAATCATCCTGCTGGTCATTTCTTACAGAGCAATAATATTCCATAACCTTCATATACCATAATTTACCCAACCATTCTCCAATTGATGGCATCCATTCATTTTCCAGTTTCTAGACACTACAAAAAGGGCTGCCACAAACATTTTGGCACATACATCTACCTAAAAATCTAATTTATTTACAGTCTTCACATGAGTTCCCAGTGTATAGCTGGGACTCCAAACTTCTTAATTGCCTTAACATCTATCTACTCATCCTCTCAATCTTCCAGTATGACTATTAAAACTACCCTCACACCAAATTCATATCTGAAACTAATGCCTCTCTCACTCAGTCTCATAGCAATGTACAAAGAAAGCCATTCTTACCATAACCACTAGTCCTTCTACCCTCCCATGATCAGTCTTTTACCCTCCAAGTTTATCAGCTCTAGCCCCAAAAGTACTTTCTGACTTTTAAATAGCCTTTCAGAAGTGTAGCCTTGCAGTTCCCTATTTCTCTTCCTTTCTGTTTTAGCTCCCACAAGATCCTAACCTAACAATCTGGGTGTGAATTTCTATTTCCAGTAACCTACATGACCTTCTCTATGGGCTTCACTTTCCTATAAAATGAAGCTGTTGGACTAGGTGGATTCATTCTTCGTTTTAATTCTATTATTTTGTCAGTGAACATGATGATAGAAAAATATATGTCAAAAGATGAATTTAAATTGCCATCCTTGCAAAATAAAAACCTGATTCATCCCATCCATGACCACATTCTTCAGCTGAGAAAAATGAAAAGGCTGAAGGATAGTTTCTGGGTAATTAATCAATTTGTTAATTTGATTGGTTGATCATCAAAAAAATTAACAGTCAGTTATTTCCCTTGATAACCAAAGACAAAACATAGAGATCACCGAATTCTTAAATACCTTTGAAAAAGAGGTGCCCCTGAGAGGTGAAAAATCAATATGATTGACAAACATTAATAAGGAAATAGACATATTAATGAGGAGATGGGGCAAAAAATCTTCACCTCTATTTCCTGAGACTATGACTTGATTATGAGATTCAGCTCCTTCCAGCAATCTGGACAAAAGACCATTCTGGTTGTTTTTATATTTCATAAGTTGAGTTACCCTAAATTGCAATGAAAGGATACAATGATATGGGCTTTATTTTCTAAGGGTAAATATTCAGTTAGATTAGATTATGATTACACTCCAATTAAAATTAAGGTCTTCTAGTTGGATGGGAATCCCACTCCAGATGGCAGAAAGGAGAGCATGCAATGTGGACTAGATCATTGGTGTACTGGAGGCAATTAATACTGGCTCCTAAGAGCCAACTGTTAAATTTCCATTGTGAGCATTTATACCTTTTGTTGTGCAGTTGTCTTGGTCATGTCTAGTTCTTTGTTATCCTGCTTGAGGTTTTCTTGGCAAAGAAACTAAAATGGTTTGTAATTTTCTTCTCTAGCTCATTTTATAGATGAGGTGCTGAGGCAAATAGGGCTGTGACTTAGGGTCATAAAGCTACTAGGTCAGGTTTAAACTAAAGCAGATGAATATTCCTGACTTTAGACCCTGCACTCTAGCCACTGTGTCACCCACCCATCAAGTTGGAAATCAGAAAATACTATATACCAGGCCTTGATTTCATGTTTTATTGATTGACTAGATTTTTAAATGTGTTGGAGAAAATTTTAATTATGCAGATTAAATATAGAAGTGCTTAAACTTTTTTTCTTGGAGAGCTGATCATTAAATATATAACAGCACATCTCTGGATAAAAGGAAATAGACAAATAGATTTTCATGCCATATGCATATAGCAGCGGAATAATCCTAATATAAAGTGAAAAAATGTAAGGAACCTAAATTTAAATCTTAGGAAATCGAAGAGCCAGAAATGACAATGTGAAGTGGAGCCTTTAAGGAAAATACTGGTAGAAAGACTATCCATAAGCATGAGACAAAAATGATTTGGACATTATTGTAACCTAAAGATCAGAAAAGAGATTAAAAGCTAGAAAAGAGGCAAAGGAGAAACTGATGGAATTGTATCCTCTGGATTTATTTGTGGGAAAATAGTCGGTGGAACCTGGGAAATGTCTCAGTGGAAACTGAAACTGCCATTAACTAATTCTGTGACTTTTGGCAAGCCATTTCCTCTCCCTATATTGCAATTTCCTTGTCCATTCCATGAAGGTGTTGAATTAAGTAACATTTAAAGTCTCTTCCAATTCCAAGAGGTAGAAGCTGAATTATAGAAGATAAAGAGAGATAGTCTTTCAGAGGGAGAGTCAACAGAAGTAGTTTTCCTCACTGTCTCCTTCAAGGAAGCATCATTCAACAACTCCTGTAACTAAGAAAGCAAAACTTTTTATATAATCAGAGACCCATTGACTCATACTGTTTACTGTTGAGTGCTCAACAATAGCATCAAGGAATTTGAAAACATTGACTGTATTGTTCATTGAAGGTAATCAGTAAAAGCTTAAAGGAAGAGAAGAAGAATGGGAGGGAGAAAGAGAATAGATATTAGTATCAGGCTCTAATAACAACATGAGCTCCTGGAAGGAGAGGTATAATAATCATTTCTTCCTTGGCCAATTATTTTTTAATCTCCAACCTCTATTTTTAGGGTTACCATTTTCTGAATAGGCTGCTTGGCTTTCATCCTCAAATATACAGTTGAAGTTGGCACCATTTTGATCCCTCGAGGATCAAGCTTCTTTCTAGTTTGCTTCTCAGAATCACCTTTTTTCTTAATTTGTTTCATTTGAAACCCTTAATTTCATGGGAATGTTCATAATTAATTCATTCTGTTTTACGTAGGGTTCCATCTTTAGTAATAGAAAGAAGAAATGTCTAATAGACCCAAGAACATGCCTCTGCCTTTTATTTCTTTGGATTTAGAGCTAAAAGATAGAACAGTGGTACCCAATCTGTAGTCCCTGCATTCATAAGATATATTAATGTGTGAAGTGAGGCGTTATTAAATCTATATGCATACCAAACATTTATATTCTATTATTATATATTTTCTCAATCAATGGACATTGACAGTATAGTACTATGCATATAAACCAAAGACAAAAAAGAGAGGGAAAAGACCTATTGTACAAAATTATTTATAGTAGCACTTTATATAACAAAGTAGAAAAAGTGGGATCTTATAAAACAGAAAATGGTTAACAATGGTATATTAATGTAATGAACATTATTATGGTATAGGAAATGATTGGTATGGAGAATTCATAAGACCTTAGACATCCTTTTAGAAATTGACAAAGAATGACACAAAGCACCAGTAGAACAATTTATGTGATGACCATAATAATGCAAAGGAAAACAACTTCAAAAGACTTCAGAGCACTAATAAATGCAGTGTTTAATGGTGGATGCAGAAGGTGATGATAACACATACCTCTTCCTCTTGTTATAGAGATGAAGGTCTGGAGATTCATTTTCAAAATGATCAATGTGATGATTTGGTTTGTTTGGCTTTTTGTTTTTATGTGAAAGAATACTTATTTGGAAGGGGATAAATTAGAGGATAGAAGGGAAAGAATATCAGTAAAACCTTTCAAAAATAGATAGAAGAATACAAAAGAAGTTATGAAGAGAAGACAATTTTTGTTACCACCTTATTACATTTAAAATTTATTGCATATTACAATTAAAAACAAATTATACATAAAGAAATCATATGCATTCTTTTTGTTCTTTTATATTGAATTGCTTGTATTTGATAATGATTAAGCCTATCAATTTAAAAGAAAATATGAACAATTTAACTAGAGAGTCTGGGTAACATTGCTGTAGAGATGGACCAGACTGTGCAACTGATTTTATGGAAACATACCCAGGAAAGGGAAATGACTTGATCAAAGTTACACAAATAGTAAATAACAAGATCTTTATTCAAATCCAGGTATTTGGTGTCAAATCCAAGCATTTTCCCACCAAAACAGACTGTATCTAACTCTAGAGCCTATTGCTAAGTATTACTAAGAATAGTCTCCAAACAGAAAGGATTGACAGTACTCCCAGATGGCTTCCCTGTATCTTCACTAGCAGATATTTGGTTTATTTTTTTCTGAAAAGTTACAAAAAGGGCAAGATTTTTCTACTAATGATTATATGCCTGGCTACTCTGGAACAGGCTGGAATCTTTGGACATTAAAGCTGGGAGAATCCTTTAGAATCAATCAATAGACCCAGTAATGAGATGCTATGGGGACTACAATCTTCATAATTAAAAACAATAATGATTAAGTGATAGGTAACATGATAAATCAAACAACTCATGTCCCAAAAGTTAAAAGTAAGTCAGTTGGGGAACCACCTTAATGAATTAGCTCAAGCCAAGGCAAGTGCAAGGACCATGGACAGCTCCATGTGTAACTGCTTGGTTCCTGAAAAGGCAATCCCTATTCGCCCGGTTTTACTTGCTTTAACTCTGACAACAAACTGGGATTCCTGAACTTGTGGGTCATATATATATGATTTTCTAGGTCCTGACATTCCTGGCAGGGACTAGAGGTTTCACAGTAGAAAATGATGGTCCTTTTCTTGACAAACCTTTCCCCCCATTCTGCCTCATGGAAACTTGTGAGCATTGAGCAGACTATTCAATGAAATAGTTAATCATGTTAGAGAAGAAATTTCTGTGTACGAGTTATATGTAATTGTTGTAAATCTATTTTAGTCTCATGGCCTACAGGTCATTTGGTAGAAGTTGACAGTGTAAGACAATCAATCCTCAGGTACTAACTGTAGTCATTTCCCATTTTTATTCTTGGGTATATTTCTTGGACTTGTCCCTTTTTTGGTCTAATATACTGTATTTTCATTTTCTAGTCAATGTTTTGCCATTAATAACCTTTTTGTCTCTGTAGAAACATAATAATTTTGAGGTTTTGAGTCTGGGTTGTGAGTCAATTCTTTCTGGCTTCCTGTTGAAACTGCTATCTGCATGATCATCTTCCTGGCTAACTCATCTTGTACTTCTCTGAGGTCTTTTTGCTCCTGGAAATCTTATTTCTTTTTGTCTCCTCTCTTCAATACTAGATCCAAGCATCTTTTAGATAGCTGTTTTCCAATCCCTTCACTTAAGAAAAAAAGTTTTATTGCTGTCTTTTATCTTTATTTCATGGTCATTTCTTACACACACACACACACACACACACACACACACACACACACACACACACACACACACATACACACACACACTGCACCCTCCTTTATAGCTAAGAAAATTAAGCAAAAACATACTATATTGCTTCATAAATCACAATAAACAGCTTCCTATCCTATTGGTGCCTCGTGTGTCTCCACTTCCTTGAATATACTACCTTTTTTTAACCTCAGAATCTTAGAATTCTACTATTCCTTTAAGGCTTACCTCATGTGACATTTCCTATGGGAATTATTTCCTCATATTCTCACTTGTTTCTCTTTCTCTCTTCAAATTCTTACGTATGCACTGCATCATGCAATAGGACTTAAGTTCCTTGAAGCCAATAATTGAGTTTTTTACTCTAGCATTTAGCACAATGCCTTGTCCCTGGATGGGGGGGGGGTAGGTATAAGAATTGGACTTATGATTTCATTGATATAGGGAACCCCAGGTTAAAAAAAACTTCCTTTACCAAGCTATTTTGGCACCTTTACAACTTTTAATTATGGAGAATTGCTAAGAACACTGAGAAACTAAGTGACTTTCCTAGTTTGTTTGAAGTGAGACAAACTCAGGTTTTTCTGTCTTTGAGTCCCCAAATTCCATTCTCCATGGGA